>NC_135694.1:21724949-22031215 GCF_964276395.1 Gasterosteus aculeatus
CACAGTGTACAACTAAACATTGCTTACTGAGAAGTGTAACTTAGGATCATACAGTCATGATTTCCTTTATTGGTTTTGCTTTGACAGAGCACTCCTTTGGACCTCCTCGAGAAAGGCAAATCCCTGAAAGTCCAGGCAGAGCGCCCCCACCTGGTTAGTCTGGGGAGTGGACGCTTGAGCACAGCCATCACCCTGCTACCTCTGCTGGAAGGTAAACATCTGCTTGTGTGTGTGTGTGTGCGTGTGTGTGTGTGTGCGTGTGTGCGTGTGTGTGTGAGATTTGGAGTGTATGTCTGTGTTTAGATGGAATGAGTGGATATTAAACACTCCTTGTTGAATGGGACGTTAGAAACCTCATTGAGAGCTTGTTAATCGTGATAATCGTGATTATCCTTTTAATGTAACCAACTGTGGGAGCAGCTAATGACTCGACATCGTTTTAACTTTCATTGTCATTTACTGTCTGTAACCTCGAGACATCTCAGTACCGACAAGCCCTTTAATACATGTTATGTTTGCGCATATAGTCTCTTCCAAAACCACATTATTAAACATAAGTCAGTTGATTTGTAATAAGTAGGCAACAGTACTCGTTGTGATGAGTTAGCCAAAAATGATGACACCTTACCTTCTGACCATCTTGTTGCGGCTCCACAGCTGCAATTACTTGCAGAACTGAGCCTAGAAACCACAGACGAAAGAGAGAGAAGAGGTGTTGACTTCACAACTCGAGAGAGAAAATCACAACGGACTAAATACTGATACAGTTAAATCGCTTGCACTCAGACAGAACTATTGAGATGTTTTCTGTTGTTCAGGGAGAACCACGCTGGGCAGCGGGGAGACAGACATCCCTCTGCAGGGCCACGGCATCGCAGATCACCACTGCTACATTGAAAACCAAGCGGACAGCATCACTTTGTACCCATGTGGAAACCAGTGCTGTGTGGATGGCCTTCCCATCACCAAACCCTTTCGCCTGACGCAAGGTAGTTCTGTCACAGGCTTCATGACGATTGATGGTTTTGAAGCGTTTTTTTTTTAAGCTACTCAATTGAGTTGTTTAAAAAATGACACCAAGCAGATTTTAGTGGTTGTTTATGACTGTAGTTTGAATTGCACAGTCCATACTAATTACTTTTAATTTCAGAATCAGAAGACATTTATTGCCACATATGTTCCACATAGAGGAATTTGACTTTGACGAATTGGTGCAATATAAGAATAACATAAGAAGACGTAAACTAAGATAAACATATACGAACAAAAATTAAAACAATACGAACGGATAAGATAAGTACGTTAAAACGTGTACGTCTGCAAAATGTTTCCAGGATTGAGTATTTGGGTCAATGAGGGACTCAGCTGACGGGGCTTCTGTAGCTATCATTAAGTTGGCATGTTTCAGTGAAAGGGCAATATCTCACAACCATTGGCTGGATTGTGATCAAATGTTCTTCCCTTCTAGATTAGTTGTAATAACGTCACATTGTCATATAGCATTGTCGTCATGCCAGTACTTAAGGTCCTCATAATGTTTAATTAGTAAAACTAATGATATTCTCGCCAGACTTAGCTGTACCCTGTCATTATTGCAGTTAGCAAATGTTGTTGAGCTAAGCTAAAGTGGTGATTTTAGTAAATTTCAGTATTTCATGAAATTCACAAAAAGCAAGGCGCTCGATAGCAATGCCTATACTGTAGCTTTAAAAAAACAAAAAACAGCCCCATGCCTTTCCAGTAACGTGCATACTTGCCATAAAAAGCCATTACAGTCCCGCCCCCCTCGGTCCCCCCTCCATGGGATCCAAGCCAGCAGCTCCCCCAGAATGTCATTTGAAGCCGGGTAATCAGCCGGCGAGTGTGGAGGCAGCAACTGCTCAACAGGAATACTTCAGGCTTCATTCAAAGGACTCATGAAATCCTGAATAAGTCTACCCAGGAATGGAGGAAAGTTTCTATCATACGGAACAATACTGCAGCCGTGTGAACTTTTGACCTCACTTTGAAGGATGAGATAAATATTGAGCTCCCTGGGGGACATCCAGGAATGGAAAATAAACTTCCGCATGTGACTCTCAGAGAATAGATCAGGCATTCTTGAATGAATCTGAAAAGGAAACGAAGGGGAAGGAGTTGATTTCACTTACTGGTTAATTACACGTGAGTTGAACTTCAATAGTAGAGATATTAAACTCTTTGCCATGTCTGTGCCACACTTAAGGACTGCCTCTTCTCTCATGCTAGATTTCCACTTGCTTACACGTATTTGATCAAATGTTGAGCTGAAGTTCTGTGTGTAAAACTAATCTTCTAGAAAGATCAGACCATATGCTCACAACTCCTATTGTCTTTAATGTAATGCTGTTAAGTCGGCAACTATGAAATTGTTTACTTCACTAAGCCTGTAAAAAAACGGTGACTGACAGTTTTAATTAGTCAGCTATTTTAATTAACGGTCAAAGTTACCAATCAGTTATATATGCAGTACATATATATATATATATATATATATATATATATATATATATATATATGCTAATCTATTAGTTTATGGTGGTGTTGATGCTTTCCCTCTTTGAAGGTGTTAACAAACTCATCACTGACAGCTTTATACCCACACGGCCTTTTCTTCTTGCAGGGTGCATGCTGTGCTTTGGCCAGTCGGTCTTTTTCCGCTTCAACCATCCAGAGGAGGCGCTGCGAATGAAAAGCATGCTGCCCGGAGGGAGCCAAGGGTCGAGCACCACAAGGACTCACCCTACAGGTAGGAGACCCTGCTTCAATAACACACAACACCTACTAACAGATTGTAATGTTCTGTTGCACAGGTTGTGTTGGTACTCATACATGCGTGCAGTTAGTAGGAATAACTGGTCAGGGACACTGGTATGTAGGAAGGTTGTACAGTTTGTTTATTTGTTTAGAGAAAATGCTTTGGGTTTATGGATATTCAGTCATTGTCATGGTCTTACTACTTTACTGTACAAATAAAGGAGATCCTGTCAAGGCTGACCTATTATACACCTGTTGCATTGCATGAAGGGACCTTTGGTAGGGTGATATATAACATAAAAGTACAAAACATAAAAGTACTTACGTTTTAAGGCTCACGTCATAACAAATGGTTACTCAAGATTACCTACAGTAGGCTTGATGAATACATAACTCTTTTGCCAAATATTTAAACCCAGAACAGACTTACATTACAATGTAAATTTCTTTAATAACACTTTGTCAGCTCGTTATCTTCATATCTGCTGCACAATTGGTCTTCAAGTCTGACTGCAACATTGGTCATTGTGAAGATGCAGAAATAGATTATTCAGGACCAATTATCTTTGGCCTACATTGTGATCTAGTTCATTTAAATCTCAGTTTTTTCTCTCAAAGTGTGACCCCATTGTTACTGAGGATTGTTGTAACCTTTCTTTTTACAGTTACATTCAGACGATATAATGTTGTTCGGTCCTGCTTTGACCGTTGCCTCGCGCTGTCGTTGATATTTAGAATCCATTCTCCTCTGACCTTATTGGTTTGGCTGTGGGTGCTCAAACTGTGCAGGAAGAGCCGTCACACCCTGCCCTGTGTGTATGGCCCACTCTTTCCTGACCAGGCCCCGATTTTAGCTGCTCTGAATGAGGTAGACCGCTGCAGCTTTTATATTTAGCAGCTTCAGATCCCTGTAGGATTACAATACAACTGAGGAGTGCGCCATCTTGACTGCGGGGTTGGGTTCATGCAGGAGAGAACAGCTTCAAGACCTTTACCAGTATTTACAGTGGGGCAACCAGGACACTGTGTATGTTCAGGCATGTGTATTTGTCCTTTTAAGGACCACCACGTTTCTGCATGTCAGAAGGCAAAGACCACACAGAACAGATACCTCCAACTGTGTCTGAAATGCATGTTTTTGCAACTGTCTTTTAGTGGCTCCTCTTCATTTACTTAACAGGAATGCTCATGCACAAGTGTTTCTGTCTCCCTGTGCAGGCTCTCTAAGTGTCCTAAATGGGAACCATCAGGCTTTTTCTAGCAACGGCGACTCCGAAATCAGCAACATGACAAAGAACCTGCAAGACTCTTTATTGCTGAAGGCTGGGTCTGGCAAACGGCTTATTCCTCAGCCCTCTCCTCCAAACATGCCCAATGGGAGAAATGGCTCCGCGGCCGAGGATTCCATTTATGAAAACAGCAGCAGCTTTCTAGGCCATAACCTCGGGAGCGAAACCCCTCCAGTACCAGTGCGATCCGCTCATACCGGACATACTCCTGTCCCCCATCCACGGACATCACTCTCTGTGGCCTCAAGCGGTACGAGTGGTGCTTGGTGGGTCAAAGAGAGCCCAAAGCTCCTTAGGAGTGCAAAAGCAGAGGCCACGTCGAGCCCATCACCGCCTAACGGGGGGTCAGGACAGGGCCCTGTCAAACGTTCCCCAACAGCTCCATCCAGCCCTCGAGTAGGAGGTACTATCCTGCAGAAGAGACCCCCTAGTCCTCTGCGAGATCAGCATCTCCATAATGTTGAAGTCCCTCAAAGGCTCAGGACTCCAGAGCCGATCGGGTCCACCAGCCTGAGAGAGCTTCCACCTCTCAGCCCTTACATGTCCCGCAGAGCGCCTCCAGGATCGCAGGGACACCTCAAAATCACAGCTACTTCAAAAGAAGAAGCCTCGAAGGGAATGTATTCCCAAGGTGTATCATCACCTTCTGGGCTGGAGAAGGAGTCCTCAGGCAAGCAGTTACGGTCTGGCCCAGGAGGCGCCATCCTGTCAGGCCTGGGTTCTTTGTCTAGTTTATCTCCTCTTGCTAGCCCTCATAGCAATAGGAAGACCTCCTGCATGAACATGAAGGGATCCACCAGCAAAGAACAGAGTCTTGTGAAACCCCAGACCCGCGAACGCAAAAATAGCATCTCTGAGATCAGTGACAATGAGGACGAGTTGCTGGAATACCACCGCTGGCAGAGAGAGGAGAGGATGCGAGAGCAGGAAATGGAGAAACTGGTAGGTGATCTGCACTTGAAAATGATTTCACAAAGATAGGTTGAGTCACAATGCTAATGGTAACGTGAACTTTTGTTTGCCCTGTCGACCAGCGGAATTCATATATATATTTAAAATCTTCCATTATTCTCATTTTGGCCAATTAGGTAAAAGAGATATAAACAAGCACAGGTAGAGCCAGAGCTGTCATCTTTTAAAAATGAAATATTAAACATCCAGCAGACACAGGACAACAAACACATGTGACAGTTAAGCGAAGCTGGGGAGACCACTGGCATGGCAGACACCATGTCTCCATTCGGATATCTCGTCTAAATCCCCTGGCATACGTCCACTAGCTCATCTCCCCACAGCATTACTGGCATCGTCAGTCCATGTGGGCCAAGCAACACGTGGTGAACATTCCTTTGCCAGTCTTAAGGTCCAGAGTGGAGGGCGAGGCTGCATGTGGCTCAACACTATAATTATCAAAGGGAAGAGTGGCCTTTACTTTCAAAATTGCCGTGCTTGACTGAAGGCTCTTTTCTTATTCGTACCCACACTTGATCAGAGACTGCATGCTTGTTATACATCCTAATCCACACAGCCCCTCCGCCCACAATGTTCCAGCCCCCTTCCGGCCCGCTTCTGACAGCTGAAGGGACCATAGGGAGAGGAGCGGGTGGGGGTTACATCCCCTTCATGTCCACAGACTATTTCAGGAACCAAAAGGTTTCTGGTAACAAATGAGAGACTTACCGACAACACGCATCTGATTTGTACTGATGAGGGTTGGACTGCTGTGGATCCATTTCCGCCGTGTTTGTGTAGAGTCATGCAGAATATATCACTTATGTCCCCTCTAATACTTAAATAGATCAAGAGCGATATTTCTTGGTCCATGAAAGTGTATTCACAATAGTGCCTTTGATTGACACATGAAGCAGAAAACTACTTCATTAACATCCAAGATGACAAATCCTGTAGCGGTGAATGGCCCTTCAGTGCATTGATGATATCCAGTTAGAGGAATATAATTTTGGTGTAGTCAATTTTGTCAATTAAAAATACTTTTGGACTGCGGGATACACTAATGAGATTCAATGCGTTAATTGATGAGATTTAGAGGTATTTCCACTCCATGATAACCTATGCTAAATCTTCAAGATTTTATGTTAGCTTCATAGATAGCATACAGATACACGAGTGGTTTAAATCTTCTTTTTAGCGGGCCGCACATCATGAGTCTAGAAGCTCCATTACATCCCCTCTATGCTTCCTGTTCTCTGTTGCAGTAGTGCTTGTTGTTAGTATGCCTATGTAAATTAATTCAAACCAACCTGAACTAGGTTTGAGGTCCCTGACTATGTTTGTGGTTTGTTTTGTATGGCAGCTTTGAAAGAAGCACAAAAAACAATCAACTAACCTATGGATGAAAGACACAGAGAGGCTTTCCTCACAGTGGAATGAATGTCCTGCATCTGGCACACTGCTCTCTTAGCACAGTTGGCACAGCTATGCATGACTTTATTTATCTCCCTTTATTAACCCAACTTACATACATGGGTCTTGCTGCACTTAAAAAAAAACATCTTGCAATTTAGGAAAAAGTAGAGGACATAGTTAAAAAGGAAGGGATGTGATTAATCCGTCTTCATCTGCAGATGCTGTAAGCTTGAATTTGAGTATCAATTCCACAAAGAGGAGACCAGACTGTGGGTTTGCAACGCAGTTCAAATAGTTCTATCTTTAAGGTGGTTCTTGTTAATAGAGAATAATTCCTTGATTGGAACATGAAAACAAATATTTAAATTGAAATAAACTACAACATTTCAATAAGTATGAGGCAAAGGAGTTTTACTTTTGATGATACAATCCAATAATTCATCAAAACAAAATATTTAGTTGACTGTAGCATTATATTTCTATTTTTACATCCATAATTGACTCGTAAACCTGCCAGTTTACACCTCTGAATCCAGAAGTCAAGAACTGGACCAGGCAGACGCCATAAACAACTGTCTGAAGTTGTAAATCTTGCAATTAAAGTCAGATTTTAAGTGGTTAGGTCAACAGCTGGAATAACTTAAATACCAGACAAAGGCACCCTGGTGGTATAGTGGACACAACAACATTCACTTTAGGCACAATTCCCAGTCTTGCCAGATTTCTAATTATAGTTTCTCATACTGCACTGTTATTCTGGTAGATGAAAGCAAACATCTCATTGTTTGGGGTGATGGAAGACAGCAGGTTGCCCACAAGCTAGAACCACGTGACAAACTAACCCCGTGCAGAGACAAATTACCATCTCTTATTGAATCAAAAAGACAGATGACAAGTGGCGTGCAGCTACCAAAACCCACCAGTGTCTTACATTGATGCTTCCTGTCAGATGCCATTTTCATAAACAAAATTGCCTCTGACCGATTTTAGCATGAGCCCCCCGAGAGACAAACTACATCAGCTTCGGCCCTCCTGCTATCAGGTTACGGTTGCCTCATGCCGGGGAATGAGGGACAGCTGCTAAATGGGACAATGTCACACAAGGACACTCGCAGCAATCTGCAATACCGGCTTGACTTTAGGACAGAGGCACTTACGTCCCACATCTCTTCTGTAGGAGCGACAGAGGCTGGAGACCATCCTCAATCTGTGCTCAGGCTTCAATCAGCAGGACAGTGCTGAGGTGGGGAGGAGTGGGCTGTTGGGGGGCGCCAGAGGAGCCCGCTCGGACTCAGCGGGGGGGATGTCCCTTCAGGGAGTAGACAGACCCCAGAGGCTGAGAGAGAACGATGAAGAAACCCAGAGAGAGGAGTCCAGCAGCACAGAGAGCACACACCAGGAGGTAAAAGAACACATCTGTGAAGGCGTGCATTTGAAACGCTTCAGATTTGGAAATCTTTTTAAAAGTTGTACGTGTTTTCGCTCAGTTTGAAGAGCTTTCAGCCGGTGCGGAGCAGCTCTGCTTAGAGGAGGAGAGGAGCAGGATCTTGGCCAGGGTTGATGACTTGAAACACAGAGTCAGTGAACTGGAGCTGCAGCTACAAGAGACCAAACAGGAGGTCCACACACACACACACACACACACATACACAAACCTTCAGCTTGTAGGCTCTTGGATAAACACTTAAAGTGACGCCTCAAAGTATTTAGTGAGCTTGCAAGGTAGCTTGCACTTTGTGACTCCGTCTTTGCCTCTAGGTGGAGATGGAGCAGGCCCTGCTGCAGGCAGAGAGGCGGGCAGAGGAGCAGCAGGTGGAGGCTGAAAATGAAATGATCTCTCAGCTGCAGCTCAAACTCAGCCAGCTGGACAAGGCCACCCAGAGGGAGAAGGACAAGGTGGGCACCCACTGGGAGACAACACAGTAAAAAGCATTTGTTTTGCTAAGTATACTTTGCATGTGAAGGTTCAAACATCTGCGTTTGACAGTATAACAACTTGCTCCTTTACAAATTTGCAAGTATAATGATCTTTTTCTGAGATCTTAACTGACATGCACTACTTATTATATCCTTCTGTCCTAAAACAAAAAGGCCAAACTTTCTTCTCTTTGAAGTGTCCAGCTGCTTTTTAGATCTCTTGTATCTCTTCACATGTATGAGGCTTTTAGCTGGATGTGACCAATACTGAAATGTTTATTCAGATGGAAGCAGATACCTGTTTATTTTTCGGTGAAGTATTGTGACGTCTTAACACGCCTGCTAATCTAACCTCTGCTTTCACCCTCTAATACTTTAACTGCTCTGGCCTGTTAGCTTGGCTGCATGGATTTGAGTTATCTGTGATTTTGTTTTTCCCTGGGGTGGTGTGTATGTGTGTGTGTGTGTGCGTGTGTGTGCGTGAATGCGGACCCATTCGTATGTATGTGCGTGTCTCTATGTGTTTTTAGGGGAGGGCTAATGTGTCGGCTGAGCGGAAGGCCCTGGGAAAGCAGAGGAATGAGTACAATGAGCTGAAGAGGCAGTTTGATAAGTGCCCCTTGTCTCTCAGGGGAAGGTTACAGGAGCAGCTCAGCAGGGTCAGTGTTCTCACGCAGCCCACTGGCTGGCAACAGTGAGTTATGATATACCAAATACCACAGTTGTGTAAGATCTGCACTGAAAAACAGCCGCAGACATAACGCTGACTCGGTTGTGAAGAACTGCGAGGTAGTCATAAGTCAGCAGACTGTGTGTCCCCTCGTTTACTGCTGCTGGCCGCTATTATCTAAGAAAATAAGGTTGTACGTGTAACTAAACAGCAAGCTATGCTTAATCTCTGCTCATTCTAGATGCTTGAAATGTCAAATGTGATTAGTAATAATCAATAATGGCATTAACAGCTCTGCTGCAAAAGTTTGCATGCCTTTTACCAGCAACGATTCTAATCACATACACTGTTGCCAGATTTCTTTAAACTTTGGACCGCTTCATCATGGACATTTAGAAAAAAGCTGGTATTTTGTATACATTTGTTATTGTGAAGAAATCCCATGAGAACACCACAACCAACAATGTGTTTCTGACCTCACCAACCATATAAACCATCACTGGCTGCTAAATCCTCTATATTGGGTCGCACATTTAGATATATTTTTGAAAAAGGCAAAGTTGTTTTCAACCTTTAACAGTTACTCAAGTTACTCAAAAGGAGCTTTAGTTATGGGGACCATTTTCAACCTGGGATAAATCATATATTAATCTAAAGTTGAAAATAGTGTGCATTTATAGCAGTAGTGTCAGTGTTTATCACATGGAAAGCTCATAATATGTATTAAGCATTGGATACACGGACAATATTAATTAATCAATGAAGGTTTTGGGGATTTTTATGGATGGATTTTTATGATTTTTATTTTTATAACCTGCACACATATCTGTACATGGACAGACATCTGAAGCTCTGGAGTCTGGGACCAAGCAGTTTGAGGAGCTTGAGTTCTGCCAACTGGAGGAGGAGAGCAGCTTGGAGGAGAAGAAGGAGACTCAAAGCTCGCAGCTTCACCAAGAGCGAGCGGAGTATCACTGCAGCGTGGCCAAGAGGAAGGTGTGATTGTGGCAGAAAATACGTATCTGTGTGTAAAATATGACCGGGGATGTATTTAGGGGATGTCTGAGCGTGACTTCAGTGTTTGATTTGCAGGAGAAGATGACTGCTATTGAAGCACAGGCGAAGCAGTTGGCGCTGCAGGCGGCTCAGGACTGTGAGAGGATGGCTAAGGACCGGACGATGACGTTGCAGCAGCTACACAAGGTTAGCCTGTCACTGGTGTCGAAGAAAAATCTAAATCTGGTCCCTTTCTGTGGCTGGTTCAGAGGACTTTTAGTCACTTTGCAGCGGAGACAAAGGTTTTACGACAACGCGATTTAATTCTCTCCAACCGGAGGGACTTCTGACAATGATTATGATGAAGGGTTATATGAGGAAACAGTTAAACAAAAGGTGGGAGTTGGCCTGAGCTTCTCAGGAAGGACAAAGGACCGTAGATAAGCACCTAAGATGTGTTGTAAGTTCAGGGGGCGTGTCGGCTGTAAAAACCCAACTCACAAGGCCGTAGTAGTAGAATTTCGCAAGAGGCGATTGACCGTTTGGTCCGGGCTCCCTTCACACTACAACATACGATTTCAATGACAGAGGTTTGTTGATCAATGTGAAATAGTTTTCGTCTGAGGCAGGATGGTAAGACGGCACTAACAGAATCTAAAAAAACACTGTGTTCTACACCCGTCCATTTAATTCATAGTAGTGATGCATGGCAGACTGTGAAAGCGCTTCAATGTCCAATGCTGGTTTTGCATTTCAGGAGCAAGAGAGGTTGTGTGCCCTGGAGAAGAGGTACCACACCGTAACAGGCGGGAGAAGCTTCCCGAAGCCCCACAGCAGCATGAAAGAGGTGAGCAGGAGCATACGGGACGGTCTGTGGTTAGTGAGCTAGAAGAGGAGGACAACAAAAAAAACAATACCCTTCAAGTGGATTTTGTTTTAACTGAAATTAACTTTTTAAACAGGAATTTCTACACATCAGCGAACCTGACCTTGTTTATGCGGATGGTCCTCCTCATAGCCCCTCTCCCTCCTCTGCCTCCTCCTCCTCCGTTCACATGCCCTCTCCTGACCTTTATCCTGTTAGGCCACAAGAGGTAAACCTCAAACCAAACCCTCTCCGTGACCAAACCTCCTAACAAATGGCTCACAAATGCGTGTACTGCCGTTTGTGCGAAGAAAATAGAGCATGCGGTGTGTTAGCAAAAATGCATAAACAAGACGGCAAGCTTGTTTCTCCCCACATGCAGGGTCACACTATTTAGACTCAAAGCAGTAAATTATTGCAAAAAAAAGAGCAAAAACCTGGAAGATGATCCTGGCGTCCATCAAAGTGTAACGTCCATATTCATTTCAAAGACAGAGACCAAGGGAGTTGTGGTGCCCACTTCTTTGCTTTGCATGACAAGTTGTAAATATTGCCGTCTGCATCGTTCTGATCCCTGCGTTTGGCTGTCGCTGCAGGAATACCTCAGGCTCTCTGATATCTATAGGATGTATGGAAATGCTTCCATGCAGCCTGACTCATCCTCTCCTGCTGCTCTCCACTGCTTCTCCTTCGCTGTAGGTCCGGCTCTGCCGTGCGAGGTAGGCACCCTGCCTGCTCTCTGCCATAGTCTCTGTTCCTCTTACTCGTCATTCTACTAAATACTGAACGCACCCAGGCACATTTACAACGTCTCAAATTACAATCAAGATTTGGCTTCTAAACATCTACCTCTCCACTTGTTTCTCCCTCCCTATTCTGTAAATGTGTGTGTCTTGTGTCGGCATTGACTGGTTGTGTATGTGAAGGAGTACATCACAGTCAGTCAGTTAAGCCAGATCTTCGGGATGCAGAGAGTTGACCCCTCCTCCTCTTCCTCCTCTATTCCATCATTCCAAATCGCCTCTTCTGAATCCACCTTCTCGTGCCACTCAGCTGCATGTGGTCCTTCCCCTTTTCTCTCCGCCCAGGTTTGTTTTTTCTCTATTTCTCTCGTCCGTGCGTCCTTCCTGCCTGCTTGATGCTTCTGTCACTGACCCCTTGTGCTGCTCTCCTCTCTTTGGCTGGATGCTTCTCATCACCTCAGAGTCAGCCTGAGCTGAGCAGGAATGCAATGTCTCCTATTAACCTCGAGCGCTGGTACCAGGACATCATGGCCGCTGGAGAACCTCAGTCATGTCCACCACCACTGCCCGCCAAGTCTCTTTCCACACGCAGGCACAGTCAGGTAAATGATCGGGCTCTCGCTGCACGCTGCTAAAGGGCACTACAGCAGGCCACGTGACATTACCAACACAATGCCCTGCACACGGCGAGCTTCACCCCTGTCACTTGACTCTCTTTGTTCTTATGACTTGAAGGCCCTCTAGTGGATTAAACATGACAGGGCAGCATTTCTTGTTTTAGGGAACTTGGGATGCTGATATTAATCGTATGATATATTCGGCTCTTTAACCAAATAGCATTGAGTACAGCAGGTTATAACTTCCTGTAGAAAAAGAAGAGGAAAATATTGCATGCTGGAGGTGGAAGACTTTAACATAAAGCACTACACTTACATATAATAAAATAATAGCGTGCAATGTTGAGCTCAGCTGAAGATGTGAGAAACGTAAAAAGACCATTAAAATGTAGTGGAGTGAGAGGTTGCAGAAAATTATAATAGTTATGTAGAACAGTGCACCTCAAAATTATGTTGAGTACCTAAGTAAATATACTTCCCAGCACCGACCACCATATAAGCTCAGTAAGTCAAAAAAACGTAAATTAAAGTCAAATAAAAAAATCAGTTTCAGCCTCTTTAGGAAATCTAGGAAATGCAGGACAAAATGTACTAAATGTAAAGAATTTTGTGGAAACAAAAATCTTTACATTCAACTTCCTCTAGAAATGACCAAACAGTGAACAGAACTGTCGTTCTTCTCTCAGCTATTGAGGTCCAAATCGGATGCTGGGGTTGCACAGGCAACATCATGCACACTGCCGAGCTCCAGTGGTGCTGCTCATGAGAAACACGCATCCACCAAGGTGAGCAGATCTTTTTGACAAATAGGAAATTGTAAAACAAATCTTCCACGTAGTTACACATGTGATGCTTTCGACGGGTTTTTCAGGGGTTACAGTTAATGCTGAGAGAGATGTCCCACACCTTAGACACGGACTCTCGGAGACGGTTGGCTCTGCAGAGCAAAGGTACAGCTCATCTCATCCATTTAGCAGACTAAACGCATCTGTGAGTCTGTGGCAATGGATGTTACCAGTTACCATAGGGTAACATGCTTTGGATGTGGTTGCAATCAACAAGTAGCAATGAGTTGACGCCGTCAGCAGAGGGCGCTGTGAGTCTGTGACAGCTGTCCCTGCACCCACAGATCTGTCTCCCACCGTCCATCGCTCCATCTTGCATCATCAGGCGCCGCCGAGTGGCAACCAAGCGTACGACACCCTGAGCCTGGAGAGCTCCGACAGCATGGAGACCAGCGTCTCCACTGGCAACTCCGCCTGTACCCCAGAAAGGTGAGAGACTGGGAAGTCAGCAATTGGCTCTGTTTCCATGGGAACACTCAAGTCTGCCCCGTCTCCCACGAGAAGGGTCATTGCGCTTTGTTCCCGCGACAACATGTTGTGGTACACGTGTGCTCCAGTGACTATGGTACACTAGCTGTTGCCATGCCAACCCTCTCAAGTTGTTTAGTGTTTTGTGAAGTTTTAGGGAATTTAAAGAGCGTGTTTTCTCTTTGTGAAGAAAACATTGCCTCCCGCGGTTCTTACCGCTGTCAGTGTTTGGTTTCCACGCATGTGTGTTTACTGTTTTTCATCCCAAGTCTCTCCTTCCCTCTGTGTGCTGTAGTGCCTCCGGGTTTGAGGCCCAGAGAATAGAGGAGATGGAGAAGATGTTGAAGGAGGCGCAGCAGGAGAAAGCCAGACTGATGGAGAACCGGGTAAGTGGCAGGGCTGCAGACTTTTGTTGTATCTGACTGGACAGTTTTACCATCACTTATATCACACTCTATTTCAACAGCATTAGTCAATTAGACTGGCCAATAACGAGAACATATATTTGACTTTTTTGATAATTCATAATTCATTTTAGCCAATTTTAAGCAATAAAACAGGAACTTTTAATTAATCTTCTGTGGGATTATAACAATTATATTCACATATATATAATATTTTATAAATCAAGTGATAAATCTCTGGTGAAAGAAATGCTGTATAGAATATATTTAAGATGGTTTAAGAGGTGTAATATTTCATGTTTCTGGCAAATATCAAAAAATACCACTCAAAGTTTGTTTGGTACATATATGTATATCACCTACAAAAGAATCAAGTTAAATGCAATACTCTCCCAATTTTTATGAAACAATACACTTTCCAATTCCCCTGAAAGCTGATTCTGATTGACCTTTGAATTATCGCGGGAGACGTATGTTCCTCTTGTTTAGTAGATAAAACCACACAGTGTATCAAAGTGATTCACTCAGCTGCAGGTGTGGTGAAATGATGCTGTAAGTACTTTGTTTACCTTTGTATTATTTCTACATGTTGAAACAAAGTAGACCTTTATGTAAGTATCTGAAACCGCAAAGGATCATTTTACATCAGCAAAGCGCACCTAGACCATGGGGATATATTTTACAAAACCCTGGATTGGGACCCGCGTTCTCCCGAGCCTCCTCTGATAGTCGCTCACTTTGTATTGCAATATTTGCCTACCGTTTACATATCCTCCACTCCCTTTTGCCCCTGTTCTTTTCTCCGCTCTTCTCTCCATCTGTTCCCCTTTCTCCTCTCCCCCGACGCTCCCAGGAGAGGGAGGTGCAGGCTCGGCGGCAGATGTTGGAGGAGGAGCGCAGGAGGCGGGAGGAGGCCGAGAGGAGGCTTCACGACGAGACGGCCCACAGGCTGAGGCTGGTGGAGGAGGAGGTGAAGATGAGAGAGAAACACTTCTCCCAGGTCAGTGGAGCAGCGGGAGGAGAGGAAGGAGGAGACGGGAGATGATAAAGGGAGGCTGGGGATACGGGAAGATCAAAGATGTCAACCAAGAGGAAGAATAGAGGGGAGGAGGAGAGGAAGAAATAAATGGATGGATGAGGGGGGGCAAAGCATATAATGTACACATAACTAAAGCTTTAATCTCGGCAGTGTTTAACTACCAGTGGTGTAAGCGAGTAAACCAATATCCTCAATTCATCAAGTATGAACGCCCCCAGTTCTGCGTCCCATGAGTCCCGTCAAACGGCGAACGGACACATTTAGCGCCTCTCACGAGTTCCCTCGTTGCTTTTCCCCCCTCGACTCGGTCAGCTGCGTCGAAGCGTCACGGAGCTTTTTCTCCACAGGCCCGTCCGATGACGCGCTACCTGCCCAACCGCAAGGAGGAGTTTGACCTGCGGGCCCACGTGGAGTCGTCCGGCCACAGCGTGGACACCTGCCCCTTCGTCATCCTCACGGAGAAGATGTGCAAGGGCCACCTGGTGAAGATGGGCGGCAAAATCAAGTCGTGGAAGAAGCGCTGGTTCGTTTTCGACCGCATCAAGAGGAACTTCTGTTACTACGCGGGTGAGGATACGATGACATCATGGGTTATATCTATCTGTTGGCTTTATTGACTCAGGGAGTCTCATTGATATCAAGATATATTCCTGCGAGGTGGAGGGATCCGGCAGAAGCTGACTTTATCCTACTGTTTGAACATGGACAACAGGGGGACAGGTCCCTTCGGCGCTGTGTTTATTAGTGGTACATGAGCAGCACAGCCTGCTCCAACTCAGTGATGCCTGGTTGGTCAAAGGAGAAGCGTTTGTGGTCAGCTCTCAATTCATATCAAAAGGAGACACGACCCTGTGGCTACTATCAACTCCGGCTGTTTCAACCCCAAAGTGAATCACATCTGTTTCAGTAACACAATCAAAAACGTCTTAATTCAAGCAATCACAAACCTTATAAAGAATATTTACAAACTAATTAGTATCTATTAACGCAACGTGGGTTGCAGCACGTTTTAGTATTGAGGACTGCTTGAGATCTCCAGTTCAGAGTTGCTGTAGAAGTACACCACGGTACTATGAATGAGTACGTAGTGAAGTTCAACATTTAAAAATACTGTCCCTCGGTTTTATTCGATATTTCAAAAAGCATAATAACACAAAGTCCATTTAAAATCACTTAAAATAGCCCTTAAAGAGCCACTTTGAGGCCTAAAAGTCACTGCGCCCTCCACACCAGCAGGAACATAATGTGTTCAAGTCCTGCTGGACTTTCAGCAACAGTTTCATTTCATTTCTTAGACCTAGTTTCCATAAGATTGAAGTACTCAATACTCATATGTAGTATTCATGAAGTCAGAACTTTGTGCTAAGGAGTTGCTGTGCATCAAGCCAGGACCCGATTTATTCAGTTCACCCGGCAGCAGCGCCGAGGCTCTTCTGAGAAACGTACACTTCGCTCTCTTTGGCGTGTTTTTCAATAAAAACCCGACTTCTGTCCCGACCGGCGTTTATTCATCTGGCAACAAACACTAATTAAAGCTGCACTAAGTGGAATTTCCCGCCTCGTTCCTGTGTGTTAAAAGGCAGTTTGCAATGTGCGTCTATCAGACTGTCCCCTGACTTTGAAACGCACGCAGTTATATTCCTCAATAATTCATGAGCGTGTTTCAGAGGCATTGTTTTACAATCAAGTTGAAAATAGAGCCTGCGTATATTTTCATTGCCGTGGCCCCCATTCTCTCCGCTGCTCTTTCTCTCCACTCACTTGCCTAGCCTTTTCACCCCCTTACTCCTGACGAAGATGATGGTGATGATGGTGATGAAATAAGATGCAATTCTTTCTCTAGATGTGTTTTTCTTGGGGAGGAGGCTAGCTCCTGGCTTGTTCGTGACTAATAAAACGAAACTCACATTTCAAAAACATTTATCTCATTACTAAGCAGATTTGACTTATTGAAAAAGAGGAGCAGGAGAAAGTGTCAGACGCATTTCAAAAGATTGGCTTTAATTGTTGCTGGATGCTTGTTTCATGGCCGCGGCGCTCCAGTGTGAACCGGAGAGACGAGAAGACCGCTGTTTATTTGAACAAGACGGGAAACCAGAAAGTCTTTGAACCAATTTTATTTGAAGAAAATGTATCTTAGACGCGAGGAAAAGACGTGCCTAAAGTTTGGCCCCAAACAAGAGAAACCCACCAGTCCAACAACTGCGTCCGTTGAGCTTCATCCACAGGTTTCCCTGAAACAACCAGCAAACGCCTGAGTCTCCGCCGACTTTAACATAAAGACATTCTGTGAGAAGAGAACAGGGACCGAAAGGACTGGACAGAAGGTCGGACCGGCTGGAAGGGAAATTGTTGAACTGATCTGATAGATAAAAGATCTCGAGACGTGAACCTCGCCAGGAGGGAAAGGCTTGAAAGAAAAAGGGGGGCAATCCAGAAAGTACGAGTGAGGAAAACAAGTCAAATTAATAGGATGGTAAAGACTTGAGGCATAGCTTGAAATAGACTTGCACTTTTAATTAACTTTTACTGTGAAACTGTGCGGCTCATACCTATTCATGGAATATGTGCTGCCGAACACCTTTCTGCTGTTGTTGTGTCTGGTCTCTCTGTTTCCTTTGTTTTACCTACTTACAAACTTATCTTTTAGCATGAGAGTAGTTTAATAAGTGATATAAATGTTCTCTTTAAAGCTAAATGATTAAGTCACAACTAACAATCCTCAATGCAATTCATTTTAGAACTGCTTTAAAATCATCACGGATAGAACAGACAGAAGGACCACTGTCCAACAATAAAGATGTTTTGCTGAAATAGGAAATTAAAAAACAATAATAGTTATTCACACATTTTGAAATGTGAAGTTTATTTGGTTTTGAAGTTTAAATGTGTTGTTTGGTTTGTTTTCAATTACATAAAAGCCACAGAATATTATGGCTTTAATGTAATTGAAAAGGCATCATTTTTGTAGATAAAATATTATTTCTTTAACAATCCATCTATGGTTTGTTTTGAAATATTTCAGAAAAAGACAAGAAAATTCTTTTATTTGACCAAAGATAAACATGAAATGCATCCCCACATAACTGGCTGACAGAGGTCTTGCATCAGTAAAAGGCGTCATGTATCTTAATACGTCTTTTTTTTTTCTTTATCATTTTCTCTTCTCAGACAAGCATGAGACCAAACTGAAAGGACTCATTTACTTCCAGGCAATTGAAGAGGTTTATTACGATCACCTACGCAGTGCAACAAAGGTAACTTTTTTTTTTTTACATTTCTTACCATTCATCCACATTTGTATGATGTTTAAAGTAGATGTTTATTATTTTTAAATGTGCCAATAAACTTTTTGGAATAAATTCTGAAATGTAAGTTTAATTCAAAAATGCTACAGATTCTCTAACATTTAAGAAACTTTATTCTAATTTTCCTTTTACAATGATAATATCTTATCTCATCATATTTTCGAATTAAGTTTGTGTCTACTCTTCTTATAAAATGTAATTAGCCATCTCATTTTCAATAAGTGCATTGTGTTACAGGTGAGGAAGAATGTTTAAAAAGATGATTTTTAACTGTTCATGCTATTATATATTTAGTAAAACCGTAACAGGTGCAGCTATATATTTAGAAAAACAGTAACAGGTGCAGCTCACACTCCACCCATTCTCCTCATTATCCTCCAGAGCCCAAATCCATCTTTAACCTTCTGTGTGAAAACCCACGACCGCCTCTACTACGTGGTGGCCCCTTCCGCGGAAGCCATGAGGATCTGGATGGATGTCATAGTAACGGGCGCCGAGGGCTACACGCAGTTCATGAGCTGAGGGACCACGAGGCGACGGGCCGCGAGGATGACAGGGACTAAGTGAGAAACGCAGACACCTGTCAGCCAACCTGTGCTGCTACCTGCCGGGGACAGAGCTGAAATGCAACACACACACACACACACATGGCCTGCTGGTGTGCAAATGGATGGACGTTTGAAGGGATTAACAATCCGAGGCTCTCGTAGAAAGTCTGATTCCTACAAGAACAGGAGGGTTGTAATGAGACGGGTCCATTTTACGGAATTTAAAAGCTGTGTTTACCTTTCAGCCACTATGAGAAGGAAAAGAGTTTGAGCGACGTGTTCATGGATCTACTAGGGAAATTTCTCAAAGTTACCAAAACATATTGTTAATATTATGTTTAGAGGTTTCAGGAAGAACAGTTGTTAATCCATATAAATGTAAACTGTGTCCACATTGAAGCCAATCTCTGCATGCAGTGTTTTCACTCCAATCGTTGCCCCTTCCCCCCCCCCCCCCCCCCCCCACACACGCACACCTTTTCGGTACAGTTGTACTTTTCTTTTGAGTTTAACTTTTCTCAGATGAAAGAAATATCTCTTCACATTTCAAAACACTAAAAGGTTAACAGAGTAGTAGTATCAAATATTCTAAAAACATTGTAAATGTTAATTGTTCAGTCAAACATTACTTGGAGCCAAATACTTGTAATGTTTTGTTGGATTTTTACTACACAAATGTTGATATCACTCTATATTGCGTTATATATTGTTTTGTTCTGGAATGTAACAACACATTAATGTGTCTGTATTTTAAAAAAAAATATGTAAAAGAAAACACGTATTTTAACAAATTTCATAAATTATAGTCCTATAATATTGTAATATTGTAATGTACATGAAATAAATAAAAATACATGATGTATCAGTCTGTTAGTTTGTCTAATTTACTAGTTTGTTGCTGACAAATAGTTTAAACTGAGGACATTCAACTTCAAACCACTTCATGCTTCCTTAATTTGTGTTTCTCGCAAACAAGTCGTTAATTACCAGCTTCTTTAAATAATCTCATACGCCCTAATGAGCTGCTAGTATTCATATTTAAATGAGATCACACAATAGGTGTTCCATTCTCTATTTACAGATAGATAGATATGTCGCTCATTAACTCTAATTATCTATAGTTGTATGTACATGTATTTCTGAAACTACTGCAATTAATCTTATGCGTGTCCCTGCACTAGGTCGGCCAGTTAAAAAAAGGAAACATGAGGTGAAATTACATGCAACTTAACATGCATGATTCAACATCAGGAAATTTGAAACCATGTGGAAAAAAATGTAGTGAATAAAATAAAGTCAGCCCATAAGCAAGTTCTTGTATGAAAATAGATCTGTGTGGTGTATATTTTGTCATTCAGCTCAGACAGTAATAGAAATGTGTTTGTGCAGATAGACGATAATGTATGACTGCAGATGTGTGATTCATCTGTTTCAGGTAAACCACTGGAATATTTCACAGAAATGCCGGTAATCAAAGAAACACGCCTTTCCCCGGACAGGTGTACTTATTAGATTCAACACATAAGAGCTTCATTTCCGGTGAATATCGTGTAACATCCAAAGATATTTAGTCAAATGAACAGTTCTCAACAGGTACTTTCCCCTGCAACCCAGACACAAGAGAAGTCCACGTCCACCCTCAGTTTCATTGACCTTCAGAGGGATTTTCACACATCGTGCAGCATCTTTGAGTCTCTGGCGCACCGGGCTGAATAACAAACAGATCTTTAAGACGGCGACGTGAGCTCATTACCGTGGTGATGAGCCTGAGTGACACCCGGTCTTATAGTCGGTGAAATATTAATGAGCCCCGGGTGATCTCCCCTCCCTTTCACACGCACAGACTGGCCGCACAAGTAAGATACAGCCGGGCTGTGAATTAGAACGCTTCTCACATGGTTTTGACGACGTCGACAGATGATATTAACCTGGTCTGAAAACATCCTGATGAAATGGAAACGTCTCTCGGCTAAGAGGGCGAGTTTAACGCCGAACCTGTCAGAGGCTTACACATGCTTCACAAAATATCACCGGAGACATTTGTTACTTAGAAGTTTTCATATTCAGATGTGAGTTCAGAGTAATTTAAGAGATTAAAGAGAAAAATCTCCTGCCCAACCCCAAAACATGAGTCCCCCCCCCCCCCACACACACACACACACACACACACTTAGAGCAGATGAAAGAAGCTTTCACTAAATACATCTCATCCACTATTAGTGTTTACCGCTTTGAACAAATCATCTTCACTCTCTTTGAAGGCAATGTTAAATGACAGGCATGAATTCCAAATAGGGCACACAATGTACAAATCATTAGATCACAATAAAAGAAACATGTTTTTGGATTTCACGGCAAGCACAACAATGATATCTGAAAAATATCCAGAGGGGGGAATAAGCAGAAGCTGCAGCACTGACCTAATGAGGCCAACAAAAACATAGGTTGTGAAAACCACAACTGCACCCCAGAGTGGGATATTATCATATTTTTATATCAGTCACTAGCAGCCATGAAAGTGAAGAACTTCAAAAATATCATTGAGAGAACGTGTGAGTATTTAACATTTTCAGATCTACTTCTGTTCAACAAACTTTAAGATAGAAAATAAAGGTTTTAAAACCAGAAAGTATCAAACATAATTAATTTTAAATAAAGTGAAGCAGGATTGGTTGTTGCTGAATATGAATTATCTCTGTTTTATTTTCCGGTTTGTAACATCAGCATCTTGGGGGACATTGTTGGGATGCCATGTTCTTGACGTATAACCTCAGTGAGTTTGGGATGTGCGGATAGGGTTCATAGTTTAATTAACGCAAAGGCATCTCTAAAATATAGAGTGAAGATGAACTGATGAAGAGTGAACATCTTTTTAACTTGACTTAAACATATTTAACGTTCAGTGTAGAATAAAGTTGAGTGACTTTAAGAAGCATAAGGCCCTGACAAATGTGGGCCGTGTAAAGGTCGAAGGCGATAGACGGCGATCCTCTGGGGTCGAGCCGGCTTGGCGGGGGCAGAATGACACGGCCTGAGTGCTGCGGACGACACCGAGGGTTCATGTGGGATTTGTTTTCTCGAAGAGCTTCAAAGTCGAAGAGAACAGGTGATGCACGAAGACCGAAGTTTGAGTAAAAATCGGCTCATCTTGTTTACTCCAACCTGCTGATTGCTGTTGAAGTTAAATTTTTACAACACTGGGTTTAATTTTCTCTTTTTTTCACGCCGTGTCAGCATGGGCAGAGCTTTGTGTGTCTTCAGAGCGAGGAGAGTTCTCCTAGAAGCCGTGACATCCCAGAGGGGGACGAAACAGACGCTGTATCAAACACCTCTAATTTACCATCGAGTCCTTGAGGAATAATAAATAAAAAATAATCCCGTCAATGTCTGGTTCACTTCCGTCAAAGCTGAATGCAAATCAAGTCAGACAAGGAACCACACATGCATGAAAATGATATCACGCTTGTCACGTTTTTTGGGACTTGATCTGCTGTTTTCGTGCTAAACAAACAGGAGAGATTTGCAGGCTGAACACACACAGAAACATCCACTAATCCCCACCTGAGAGGCTCAAATTCACGAGTCGTAACCGAATTCCATGTTTTCATCGTATGTTCAAAGAGGGGCAAAAGTTGAGGACAATAAATTCTGAGAGAGATGATGATGAAATGATGGTGTAACCCTTACTAACGTGCCATACGTGCACTTGGCATGCAGAATCAACTTTTTGACTGACTTCTCGCCTCATGCACGACATTCACACAATGAACTTGGGCACCAGTTGATTTCAGCCTTATATCGCTGTGGAAAATGTTAATGAATATCTGTTGTCCAGTCTGATTCACAGCTTTCCTTTGCCTCACGCGTTGTTATACGTTTATTGGGGTTTTTAACTTGGCAACTTTAATAGTGAAGATTTTGCCCCCAGATTTTGAGCACATTGAATTTCAAAAGTAGCAACGAAAAATACAGTTTGCTGGATATTTTACACCTTTCTTTTTCTTGAAATAATGTCAAAGGTAACAAAAGGTAAATGCAGCACTGCCGTCATGAGCTGCACCTTGTATCTCTCTCTCCCACAATGCACAAATAGAAGGTCCTGGTGGATCAATTAATACAGACAGAGAGAGCAGTCAGCGATTTCCTGGGAGACCTTCCGACTTTACCGGCTCCTACCATCTCAATCTGGTCTCCATTACAACCACATTTATCTCGATTGCATCAGGTTTCCCTTCTACAAATCTCCCAAGCTCCACTCATATGATAGTGGGCATTTTGCTGAATAGCTCCTCAGAAACAGGGCTGTCATTAATCATTAATAATAATAATAATAATAATAATTATTATTATTATTATAATAAAAAAAATGAGTTTCTGTAACTTTTTTCAAGGAAAGATGTTTCGCTCTGTACAGAAAAAACACAATGAATAATTTGGACAATAGTCATTGCTGGAAGAAAAATTGGTCTTAAAGAGCAATGTAAATGTTTTAAACATTACTTTAATAATTATTTTTTAAACAGGCTGGTTAAAATTGAAATCTTTACCTTCAGTAAAACTAAAATGGAACTACACAAAAAAAGCATCCGAATCATATCAAATATTTTGGCCTGCCCTATAAGTGTGTTATTAAGTGTTGTTAAATGTGTCTAAACACAGACTTGCTACCCAATGGACAGATCTATTTGAGGCTAGACGCAAGTGTCCCCAATGTGCCAATTCAGTTGTTTTTTGACCAAATAATAATGTCATAGAGATGCAACTCAGCAAATGAGATGGAGGAATTATTGAACAAGGAACGGTGCAAGGTGTAGTGGAAGGAAGACAGCAGGTATGGAGGGAGGGAGACAGAAGGAGACCAAGGGAGACAGAAAGAGCGAGAGAGAGAGAGAGAGAGAGAGAGAGAGAGAGAGAGGGAGACAGAGAGAGACAGAGGCAGAGAGAGAGAGAGAGAGAGAGAGAGAGAGAGAGAGAGAGAGAGAGAGAGAGATGCAAATCCCATGGCAACAGCAACCAGAAAACAAGTCTAAAATAGGGGGCAGTGTCCGCTATTACTATAGCAACAGGAGAAAAGCTCATCCACTCGGCATGAAGTTTTGCTGAAATGAGAAAAACAAAGATCTATTTCACACTTAATAATTGACAGTCATTATAAGTAAATTAAATTGGTTCGGCCGGCTGCTTCTCCCAAATTAGCCCCGGAAATAGGGATTTTATATTATATTATAAATATATTATGATAACACTACAATATATTGCTTAATCCTTTAATAAGATACCTTGCATTATGCAGTAACTTAGTGTTGTTTCATTGAACAATTCCCTGATGTAGTTTATACCCATTTAAGTTGACGGGTATGACGATTAAATAAATATTTAATAAAATGTAATCACGTTTTGATGTCTTTACATTAGAATAATTAGTAAACTTTACAAAGAGACTATGCCGATGATGACAGGATTACTTCCTATTACAGTGCATCTTTTGTCTGTTATTAAATGCCTTTATGCTCTCATTTAACTCGCTCAGCTGCACAATCGGTGACTTGATTACCAGAATATGTGAGATAAAACTGTGACACAAAAAAGCTTTTCTCAGCTGTAAAAAGCTGCGGCACCAAAATCCACACCCGGTTTGTTTACCTGAAACATGTGCACAGGCTGCACTGCAGGAGAAAAAAAAGAAAAGACAACAACACGGTGACGCTTCGCCTTGCCTACCACCGACCAATCACATTCCACGCGGAGCCGACTGTAACCAATGGCAGAAGGGCTGCCTGCGCCCACGCAGCCAATCGCTGTGAACATCGACCACTGATGCAACGGCCATGCAACAAGGCGGCTGAAAAACAAAGTGCGCTGTGAATCAAATAGTCCCTCGTCAAAACAATACCAAGCTGCACAGCGAAGTACAGTCGGTAAACTGGATCGGTGTGTGCGTGAGAGTCGCGTCCACGTAAACTCGCTGTCCCTACTTCCCTTGTCATTTACTGTCCCTGTACAACAACGGGTTGTAGGAAAAACAACGGCAAATTGTAACGCTTCACATAATATGATAACTTCTCAGATTACTGCCGAGATTAGACTATAAATCAAAACGAGATGGGAACTACTTGTTTTCCATCAGAT
Source organism: Gasterosteus aculeatus (assembly GCF_964276395.1). Classification (NCBI taxonomy): domain Eukaryota; kingdom Metazoa; phylum Chordata; class Actinopteri; order Perciformes; family Gasterosteidae; genus Gasterosteus; species Gasterosteus aculeatus. Next base: position 21,749,930 of record NC_135694.1, read on the forward strand.
TCAAAATCCGTTTAACTATTGGTTACATTGGGCCTAGTAAAATGTTATGGCCTATTCTTTTGTTATATTTCCTATTTACTTTTTGGGGTTTTGTTTCATTTCCACTCAACGCGACCAATGTTTCTTCCATCTCCATTGTGTGGCCGCATTACACCAGCAAGCCATTTGTAAGATATTACAAACCGGCCATTATATATCAATGGTTGTACTCTTGAATCAAGCACAAAAGGAACGAGTACTTTCGTAAGTGTGCGTATTTCATCACAACAGAGCGCAGCAACGGGTGTGCGGGACGTCCTTCCGCGGGACGCGGAGGGATCTGCACTCGGCAGCGCGGTTCCTCCCTGTGACGTAGTTGGTTGCTAGGTGTGAAAGAACTGATGCATTCTCACAATTAAGAAGCCCCTCAGTTTACAGGTCGACCACAACAAAGCAACAACTCGCCTTTTTTTTGTTGTTGTTGTTGCGCGGCCCCGGATATTCGGAGCTAAAATATGGCTCTTTAAACTCGCGAAGTCGTCGGACCCGATAAGAAACCGTGCTTTGCCTTAGCAACGCACCCTAAGTGCTCTACCTTTTTTCTCTGCAAGAATGGAGTAAGTCAAACTCTTTCTACTCGCTTTGCACACGACTGGGTCCAGTGTGTTTCTGCGTTGTCGTGTTTGTTGTATGCTTGTGTGTCACAAGTACAGTTGCGGAGGGGTCCTTATTTGGCTGCTTTCTCTTCTTTTTACATTTTTTTTCTATTTTAATATATTCTTACATACAAGTTGCCTTAATATTTAATTGGTCTTTAATGGCGGATTTGGTTTGCTTTGATAACAGTGCGTGACAGGGTTGATATCATAGAGCTCTTACTTTTCTTATTCACTGAAGAGTATCACGTTTCTGTCACTTCGTAGTGCGTGTTTTGCCACATTATTTCCACCGCATCTGCTAAACGGCGTAGGTAGTCAAATAGATTAATTGATTAATTTAAAAAAAAGGAACATGCAATCAGAACCAACTGGTCTGTATTAATCCGATTAAATAATCGCGGTGTCTCTCACTACAGTTTCTCTAGTCTGGTGCTACTTGACAACAGTCGGGCCGTTGGCATGGTTACTGGTCCCACGTGCATTGTGCTGTGGGGGAGTTCAGAGCTCCGCGGACTTCCATGCAGACGGGCTGGTTATTTAAAAATAGTTTGGTCCATTTTCATTTCCAGACAATTGATATTTGTTATAAATGCAGATGATTTGGCGAGTTATTTTGCTTTGCACCAACAATATATAAAAAAAAACATTATTTTAACATGATGACCTGCAAGCGATTTCTTATTCTGTATTTTATCTCCATCTACTAACAGATTCCCATTGAGAAACCTGCTGAGGGCAGCAAGCCTAAAGTCCCGGTCGACTGAATAAGTTGCATCTTTGAAGCAGCGTGTTTCTGATCCATGTTTCTGTTTGCCCTCCAGGTTTCATTATGCTCACCCAGCCCTGCTCTCTGTGGCCCATCTGTCAGACCCTGCCTGCTCCCAGCACATGCTTGGACTTGGACTGAATCAAAGTGCCAACAGACAATATGATGGCAACATCAGCTCCTGTTTGGAAGACTCTTCGTGTCTGCCCGGCAGACCCCCTCGCTCCCTCTCACCCACAGGCTAACCACAGCCAATCACAGGGGTGCAGGGGGGAGGTGTCAGAGGAGAGTCACCACTTAATTGGTGAGTTGCAGCGAGTACGCTTTTTTATATTTTTCCCCATTTCAGGTGGGCTCGGCACTGCAGCACATTCGTCCTTCTTGAACAGTAAGTAAAAAACTAGCTACGCCTAATATGTTGAGACGCCACAACTATAGTTTATGAAAGTCGGCTTTTGCTTCTCTCGATCTCGATGGCTTTGGGAAACTGCTTGGTGCAATGTCGGACGACTGACATTTTTATACTGAATCGTGTTATTTAGCTTGATTTCTTTTCCTCCACCAAACACATTGTCACGATTGCAATTTTTCTCTCTCCTCAATAGGTGATGGTCTCACTGACTGGATGACGGAAGAAGTGGATTTTTCCTCGTACCTCCCAAACTCTCCTTCCCCTCCCTCCTCCACCAATGCCTCCCTTCCCCCGTCGCCCCTTCAGAATGATATCCAGGTGCCCTCTGACTTGGAGGTCATGACCTCTCTGCTGCAAGAGGAACTTGCCCAACTTGAGGACTACTTCCTGTCTGAGCCACTGCCAGAGAAAGGGCCACGGCTCGGAAAATGCGACCGGGGTCCTCTGCCGGCGGGTCCTCAGCCGTTCTGTCAGCTGCCATACGCATCCTACTCTACATCTAACCAATCAGAATCCAGCCCACTCCTTGTTACCCTGGCAACCGGAGAACTGGACCTGCTGACTGTCTGTGGCGGGCCCATCGGGCGATCCAAAATTCCAAGACACGCCCCGTACAGCTGCAGTCGCCCCAGTGGGTGTGTTAGGAAAAGAGTCCCAGATGGGGCGAGGTTCAGTGAAGGCTACGATAACAGTTTGTTGAGTTCCAAAGGAAGCAACTCAGGTAACGCAGCGGTGACCCTCGCAGGTAGCTACGACTACGTAGAGGACGAGCAGCTGGTAGGGAAAAGCTACTGTCTGGGTAGTGCAGTCGAGGTCAGAAGATGTGGCGTTCTACCAAGAGACGAGAAAAATTGCTGTTTCAGTCAAGATGTCATAGGTGGCGCGAAGGTCGTCGGTGGTGGATTTGGCTTCGGTGGATCAATAAACGTCCCGCACAAGAAAGAGGATCTGCTGATGTACAGCATGAGGGAGGTCAGCGGAGGCACTAGTAACAACGAGGGGCTGAATAGTATCAAAACAAGTGTGGAGATGACAAAGGCCACCGTTTCGTGGAAATCGGAGAGCAGCGACGGTTGTTATCTTCCAGCAACACCGCAGTCCGAGGCCTATCATAGCTTCTTAAGCAACATCAATGAACAGGTGAAAGCAGAGAGTCTACAGAGAGGGCAACATGATTTGCACTGTAATTTCCTGGAGGATCAGGGCCCAGAGTGTCTTTTAATGTCGAGGGAGAGTTTGAGCTTGGAGTCACCAGGGCACAGACAGGCATGCAGGCTGAAGGAAGACCACTGCGCTTTGAGTTACGAAGACGACCTGGTTCCAGCCGAAGGCGGGAAGCGCAAACAGAAGAAGAGGGATCAGAACAAAACTGCCGCTCACAGGTGAGCTGCTCAATTCTAAATACAACCCTCGCCGTGTTTTCACAGGTGACGATCTGCATTTAATCTTTGCTTTCCTTAATCCAGGTACCGCCAGAGAAAAAGGGCAGAGTTAGACACTTTGGAGGAACAGCTGCACGGCCTGGAAGGGAAGAACCGGGAGCTCCGGGATAAGGCAGAGTCGGTAGAACGCGAAATCCAGTACGTCAAAGACCTGCTGATTGAAGTTTACAAGGCCCGCAGCCAAAGGCTCAAGCAGGACACAACAGCGTAGCACCAAGATCCTGCAAGTAGATTTAAAGCGGCCGCCGCCGGGAGAATGTGGCGCTCTTTGTGTCTGTGAGATTGTCCAAGATTGAATGTTTGATTTTTTTTCTTTTAATGCGGGTGGGGTAATTGCATGCTTTGCTATGACGTGAATTCTTTTTTACATTTTAAAATCAACACTATCCTATGCTTCCATTGCTTTCGCACTCTAATCACTTGAGCCTGCACTGTGGCATTGCAATGCTTTAAATGACAATCATTTTTAACGGATCTCACACTGCCTGGATCTACCAAATATGGTTATTTCCAAGAAGTAATGTTATTCACGATGCAGGTTTAACATGTTTAAACGCCTTACATTGGAATTGATGTCAGCAATAGAACTAAATGTGTTGGGTTTTTTTCAAATTTGATTTTGGAATTAGTGTATCACCCAAAGTTGAACAGTTAAAGTCATCCAACATGTTGTTGTCCAGACATGAAAGGGAGTCATTTCATTTTGACCACATTTTTTATACCTTTTTTAGAGTCATTTCTCGCCCCTCTTGAACAGCAAATATTATTATTATTATTTCGATTGCTATGAATATTTTAGAATATTTGGATTGCGCTTGAAGATGTATTGACTTTTAAAACTGCAAAAAAAACGGTCAGTGTACCGAAGAGCAAGAAACCTTTCGTCATCAACCGTAGCAAATATTTTATTAGTTTAATATTGTTATTCTTTCTTGGACAAAGCCTTTGATAGGTGCAGCCCAAAATATTTGATATGATTCGGATGCTTTTTGCATGTAGTTCCGTTTTACTTTTACTGAAGGTAAAATCAATTTTAACCAGCCTGTTTAAAAAATGTATTATTAAAGTAATTTTTAAAACATTTACATTGCTCTTTAAGCCCAAATCACATATTTCTTCCAGCAGTGACTATTGTCCAAATAATTCATTGTGACTAAAACAGAATTTGCTAATAATTATTTTTTTCCATGTTGTAAAATATCTATTTTGCAGCTCAGGACATACAATTTGTTCTCCAGTCCCATCCCAGTAGATTCCACGCAGGAGACGTTTGTCCTTAATTTTACAAGATTTAATTGTTTGTTTTTCCTGATGTAAGAAAGGGGCTCCATATGTAGAACGATTGTAAGTAGTGGAGTTTTAGCAGCCTCCCTATGCATGTTTTTCCATAAACGGAGTAGAAAATGTAGACTTTCAGAAATAAGATTTTTCTCTCTAAAGTGCTCGTTTAGGCAATACGTTTTATAGGCCTCTGGCTGATCTGCACTAATTTGTAACGACTTTGTATGTTCAGGGAATGAAGTGTGTTAGCCTTGTCTTTGTAGAAAAGAAAATGTCATTAGGGTTATTTGTTTTGGCAGTGTATGGATACTGTCTGTATTTATTGTCTGATTTATCTGATTTATTGATCAGGAAATAACTTACTGTTACTGTTAAATATGCCTATACCGGGCATATCTTTTTTTTTCTATGCATATTTATTTTAAGACAATCTTCATTATGAACGCAGAATTTTTTATTTATTCAGCTTTTGGCAATACATGTCACATGTTCAACTGCGACTTTTTGAAACCAAAAATATGTGACAGCACTTATAACGCTTTGTCATTTAATGTTTATTTAACCATGTATGCTCGTGTGAGGTTACTTTTATTAAAACATCAAATAAAAGGAGTCTAACTCGGCCCGTTTTGTTCTTTCAGAGGTTTTCCGTCCGGGCTGCTGCATCGACTGCAGCTGCTTCTGTAATAATCTGAAATCACGACCTGATGTCTAATGTATCTCGAAAACAAGTTGTGCCTCCTGAATGACATACATTAAAAAATAAAAAAAACTGCTATTGTTAGTCGAAAAAAATTATCGTTTTAAAAAGGAGAGAACAAATAACATCCAGCCCTCCGCAGTTGCAGAGCAGTCGCACACACACAAAAAATAAATAAATAAGTCAATGTTGTTTTACCGTCCAGAAAAACATTTCTTTTTGCCCTCAAAGACATCTTCTAAATGACGGGCGCCACCTGAACTCAACCGAAATTATACAAAAACGACAACCTGTGCAAATGTAACTGGAGAGAAAGCATTGTAAAGCAAATGTTTATTTGTCGCACTTACACAACAACAACAACAACTAGTTGTGTTTATAATTGGAAAAGTACAAAGAATATCTTCTCTCATTAAATACACAGGGGTCTCTCTGGAATTTCAGCTGCATTTTTTCTCTCCCGAAATGTGAACAGCAGTGTCATTAAATCAGAAACATCAGAAACACGTTTGTTTTATTTCATCACACAGCCACAACCACAACAAAGAAAGTTATTTTATATCCAACATATCCATCTTAACGGAGATTACTTAACGGAGTAATCATTATGTAAAAAAAAAAAACATTTTATAAAAAGAAGTAACGGGATATGATGATGACTGTAGTCGTCTACTACTGCTCAGAAACAGAGAAAGGTTGTAACGTAAGGAAGGAAAAGAACTATTTACGCAGCACTTTCAAACCTGCTGTCATTCCCCTTTAGCTGGACTCCCAGCTGCTCCACGAGCCGCCGGTAGTCACATTGTGGAGGTGCATGTTGTGAAGCCTGAAGAAGTTTCTCACTGGCATCGAGGGACCTCAGGACCTGAACGCAAAACAAAGGGACTCACTTGAACATATTTATTTCCATGTTTAAAGTAACAACACTGGCACAGAGGTGAATATCTGTGCATAAAGAAACCATAAAGAAACTCAATGTAATATTTTTATTCTCTCCAAAATTGTGAAAACTGTAAAAGACTGTGTTGTGTTGTCATCTGCCCTCCTATCAACTGTTACATTGTCTTTACCTGACGCATTTCCTCCCGCTCGCTGTACAGGCACATGGTTGCCACGGCAGCTTGCCTCACTGCATCGTTGGAATCCGTGCATGCAGCTCTCAGAAGCAAGCTGGACGTGTTTCCCGCCAACAACATGGACACAGCCCCGTCGACACGTAGCACGTTCCCCAGCGCTGCGCAGCAGTGGCGGCGTGTGGGGGCATCGGGGTCGCCGATCAGAGCCGTCAGCATGACCGCCGCCCTCCCGGCCTCCTCTGTCCAACCACGTCCCTCCTCCTCCTCGTCCGGTGGCTGTTCTAGTGCAGTAGCCATCTCTCCTTCCGGCTCGCAGTGGGCCTTCGCCGTAGTGTCGCCCTCTGCCTCGGAGCCACCCATTTTAACTCTGCCCGCTGCCGCCAGATACCCCAACCAGTTCCCGACCGCCCTACAAGCCCCACGTCGGACGGGAATGCAGGAATCATGAAGACGGTCTATCATGCTGTTGAAAACGTCCGGTTGCACGGTGCGCAGCGTAGGAGGCCTGAATGGATCTATATTTCCCAGGAGTCTGCAGGCGGCGGCTCTGATGGGGTCGTGGGAGTGAGCCAGCGCCCGGTGCAGCGCCGAGGCTTCCAGGTGAGGCCGGAGGCGGGCGAGCCGAGGGGAACACCGGGCTACTTGGGACAACAGAGTCAAGAGCTCCACGGCAGAATCCCACAACATCTCCAGCTGCAGCAGGTCAGAGAGCAGGGAACTGGCCGTTCTGGGCAGCGGCGTCTGGTGTTGGGAGGCAGCGAGCCGGCCGTCCCTGGGCGGCGCGAAGAAGAAACTGCAGTCCGCTTCTCCGAGGCGGTAAACGGAGCGCTGGGGGTCACACAGGAGCAGGCGGCTCAGCAGGGAGAGAGGCAGCTCTACCAGCGGAGGGGGAAGAGTTTTGATTACCTGCCGAAGCGCACAAAAACAAAAACAGAGGAAGAAAAAAATCGGAATCACCCAGACAACTCGTCACAGATCAAAACAGCAGACAACAAACGGCTCTACGTCCTCACAAGAGAGCGGAGGTATTGGGATGTACGGTGGTCGTTCGTAGGTCTTCATCGGCGCATTGGGAAGGCCCTCACCTGCAGGAGGCTCGCCACTATTCCACAAGTGTCGTACGACTGTAAAATGATGGACGTGGCGTCTGAAGGCAGGTCCAGGGCAAACGGAAAGCACAGCAGGTGGCAGCTCAACACAGACAGGCTGTCGTGACTCAGATCCACCTCGAGTCTCGCAGGGCCGCCGTCAGCAAACAAACGCAGGCTGAAGGGGGGGATAATGTGACATTGTTAGCTCCAGGAGCTGTAGCTGTGCTGCTCTAAGAGGAATCGGTGAGTTAAGAAACCAACCAGTCGGCATCCAGGAGCTGGCCGAGAGTGTATACACATTTGGATTCAGGCTCGGAAAACGGAGCAACGCACGAGTACGGATCCTTGGTGAAGAGAAACAGCGCAATAGACAGAAAGGAATGAAGCCCTGGGGTAAAAAAAAAAAAAAAAAAGGTGAGTCCAGATGGTGTTAAGTGTTCCTAAATAATGGTGGTTTGTAAGATGCATTTATTTTACCGTTTGGCGAACAGAGGCCTGTGCCGTGTGTCGTTCTTGCCAGTGAACTGCCAATGGTTTTCCATAGATCCAGAAACACCACTGGATCCAAAGATGAAGATCCGGAGCCATTTTCATGCTGTTAAAAGAAGAATCCGGCAAAGCTTAGAGAAAGAGATTGCAGGTGTATCTCTGGTCTCCATCCAGTCAGGTCCAAATTGTTGTCTGACCTCAGAGAGCGTGTGTAGGACTACAGACAGCAGGCCGTCGCACAGTCCAATGCCAGAAGGAAGAGGAAGTTTGGGCTGACAAGGCGACACAACGGGGGGATCACGTCAAACTTGCATCAGAAATTGTCAAATGATGCCAAATTACTTTATCACAGTACCTCATATGAGTCCAAAAGCAGTTTTCTCAGTAAGGAGGTTAGATTGTCCATATCCACTTTGACTTGAACATCGTGTTGTATTAACAGAGACAAAACAGAGGCGGCCAGATGCTAAATGAGAGATCACAGTCAAATTGATCACATAAAATATATGTAAACCAAAATGAATTGCCAGGACTCTATAAAATACACAGACTAGCTGAGTATTTCTTACCGCCAAAGGAATGAGGTTTGGTTGACTGAGAATTGTGATGAAAGGCTTTGTGAATTCCTCTAGTCTGCAGTGAGAGAACAGGTGATGAGCTGCAGTAGTTATGCTCACTCACTTACACTACACAGCATTCTACTGATGAGCCAGATAGTAAAGAAATGGACTACATCCAACCTCTGCTCTTCATTCACCCAGTCACAATGCTTCTCCCAGTAGATTATAAGCACAGCGATCATTTCTCCAAATGCACCGACGCTCCACGGTCGCTGAGTAGAGGAGAGGTTGAAATAGAGTCAGGGAAACGGACTAATTCATTAATTCCATTCCTGGGCACTGACCTTGATGAAATGCGAGTTGTCTACAGCATTGTGGACGAGGTTGAAGAGGACGTGAGGGAGTCTGAGCTCATTCCCAATGTGCTGCGACTGCTCAAGGTCAGAGGTCAGAATCAAGTTGTGTAAGACCTTCAACGGGAGGTGAATCCGCCACGGTTCTCTCACAACGCCTCCTGTTAGCTGACCCAAAGAAGAAAAACGACAAAATGTTAAATTGTCCGGGCGGTATAATCAATTTATGTTTTATTGGAAGTTGTACCTGAGTACCTGAGCTTCAAACTCCAGGATCTTGGATTTAAGTTCAGGCATGATTGCACTGTAATTTAATAGTTCATTCTGCTGTCTGTTGGGATGTGATTGTTGGGCCAGTATCTCCCAATAGTCCTCGCTGTCAACATCCTGAAAGAACAAGACATTATTGATACTATAAGAAAGTGGAACTGTTTCGCAGCTCGTTTTAAAATGTTGCCCTGTTACTAACTTTGAGAAAAAACAGTGTCACAGGTGGAAGAATACCAACGTTACCCTTTAAGACTGCCAGTTTATTTGTAACCAGGGAGGATTGGCAACTGGAAGAGAATATCTACTCCATGGAACAAGACCCATTCTGTTAATCGCAAATGTCTTGACTGGCCCTGACCTGCTTGTGCAGTGTGGTCTGGCTGTCTGCCTTGCATCTCTGCATCAGTCGCGGCCCAACTGCTACAGAGGGAAATTCCTGTTCGTAGTCCCTGCTAATCTGACCCCTGCGGAGGAAATGACCACAACCGTGAACACATACCTCGGGCTGTTTTGGGAAGTCTATTGTAACTTAATTCTGAACTTCCATTCACACCTGTGTTTGGATTTCACGCGGGCTTGACTCTTTGGTTGTGGGCTTTGATTGGCAGCGGCGGCTCTCGGGGATGCTGCAGCCGTCGCATAATTGACCCTTTCATTTCCCGCTCCATCCTTCTCTTTCTGTCAATGTACATGCATAAAAAAGCATAAAAGCTCCTTCAGAAATGTCCATGTGACCAATTTAAGAATACAAAATCAACATGCGACTTACTTTAGCGATGTCACCGCCTTCTGGTTTCCGTGTTTTGCCGCTGTCTGTCTGTTCCCTGGCCTTCTGCAATAACAGGCTCCCTCCGGGATTCTGCACTGTCTTTGCCGCCATTTGCTGAAGTTTCAGGGCCATCCTGTCCGGACTCGGTGTGACAGTCAGAGGGCAGAAAACGCCTGTGTCTAATAACACTGGGATAACACATTAACACAGGAATAAAAGAGTTCCAATAAGAACAGTCTTTCAAAAAGATCAGCATTGTGCACAATTGGCATTTCTTAATCATCACCTAAAACACCATCAGCGACAAAGGGATGATGCAAGAGGTCTGGCCACGACAACCGCTTCTGAGGGTCTTTGGTCAACAAACCCTTCAAGAGACTCTGGGAGGGAAATATCATATAAGCACCAATAACTTGTGAACGTGAATTGTGTCCGATCGGTTTGCCATATTTAAAATGAACATCTTTATACGGTGCAGATTTTTTAGCTTTGACTTAAATATGATGCAGGATGATCGGATTGCGGCTCTACTGTACCGTGCAGGTGTCGCTCATGGTGCCGGGCCATTTGACTGGGTCTCTCACTATAAGCTGCACTAGGTGCAAAAGGGAGGTTGTGGGGAAAGGAGGCGCCCCCGTGTGGAGTTCATAAAGGATGCATCCCAGAGACCAGAGATCAGCAGTGTGGTCATACGGCTTCTCCTCCACCAGCTCGGGAGACATGTACAGTGGCGTTCCCTTGATAGAAGTCAGCACCATGGTGGAGACGCTCATGGCCCTGGCAAACCTACAGTCAGACGGCATCACATGTAGCTTGCGTCCGGGGACGTGAATGATGCAGCAACTTTTCCTTTAAAATATCAACCTACCCAAAGTCACACAGCTTCACCACACCGCTTTTTCCCAACAGGATGTTTTGTGGTTTCATGTCACGATGAAGAATGCGATGGGAGTGTAAATAATACAGAGCTGAGACCAGCTGACAGGCGATCTCACGGACCTGAGAATGAGGGGAAGAATAAGCACATGGATCGTGGATCATTAGAAAGCATGATAAGCCTGATTTATGGCATTACTCTGTACGCTCATGACAATCACCTGACTCTCTGGTAGCTTCTCATCATCCTCAAGGATCTGGAACAACTGACCCTCTGCATACTCAGTCACAACCACAACCTTTAACAGACATAAAGAGTAATTATGAACTCACATGTAATGAATGATAAGTAGTAAGGTGGATACCATAATGGAAATGGTAGCAATATAGTAATAGTGTAGTAAACACATTCATGCCCTTTTACTGTGGAACATTATTGTAAATATACCTCAGTTTCAGTCTCAAAGCTGTCAAAGAGTTGAACAATGTTGGGATGTTGAAGACCCCTCATGATGTCAATCTCTCTCCTGAGACTCCGCAGCTCCTTCTCAGAACGACCCACCTTGGGCATGAACTTCAGAGCCACCACCTGAAGGAGACAGATGGCCGACACGGTGAAGCGGCGCGAGTAGATGCCAACAGTCACACGGCCGCTCAGAAGAAAAGCGACTCACTTGGCCGGTAAATCGTTTCCTTCCCTTGTAAACTCGGCCGAAGGAGCCCTCTCCCGCCAGCTCCAGGACGTGATACGAGTCCATGTCGACGGTTAGCGGGCAGAGACTAACGTTAGACGTCGGGGAAGTTCTTCCATCGCACGCGTTTACACACAGGGTCCGCGGGTGCGACGTTTGACTTTAAAAATGACGGGTTATCCTGAGGTATCAGTTGAACGGAACTTTTCCCGGTTTAGAGTTGTGTACTGTTAAAGTAGCGCTACTTGTTCGGATCCGGCGACAATAGAAATTATTAGCAAGTAGCTAACTGCCTATTCAAAAAAAGCAGCGAAAGTCACAATAGCCAAGTTTCACTTACCACACGAATAAACTGGTGTTCTTTTATTTGCGCATTTTCTTTCCACATTTGAACAAATAACAGTTTTTAAGCATTATTTTAAATAGTGTACTACACGAGTTCAGGCGGGCTATTTGGAGAACAGCACGCATGCAGGGGTCCTTAGCCTAGCAACAAGTGGTGCGTTCCTAGCAACGGGCTGAGAACGGACAACAAAGCAGACAGCAGGCCGGCAAGTGGCCTCGTGTGAGGAGCCGAGCAGTCCCACCCGAGAGGATCCACGGAAAAAGTCTTCTGCTACCCACATGCTCCCAGTACATCACAGGTTATCTATATATTTATCTATATTTAACGTTAGTTCAACGTGTCAACTTGACAAGCTTCCCTCTCCAACCTGTCCGCGGTTCTCTATCAACCTCTATGATGGTAGAGGGAGTGTTATTAAAGTCCCTTTCTTAAGTAAAAGTATCAACACCGCAATACAAATTCACTCTGAATTCAAAATGAGTAACAATATCAATTCGAAGTGTATTTTACAGAAAAGTATTCCACAGATACAACAGATTAGTAAATTAAATTGACAGGTAGTATATCACAAATCAATGTATTTCAAAGGGTGCATGTTGCACAAAGTAGATAAATAATAGTGAGTAAAACAATATGCTCCTCCGAAATGTAGCGGCTATATAGCCTTGTACTTGTCTTATCAGTTATGGATATTTTTTAGCAAAATACATTGGAATACTTTTACTTTTACAGGATGGATTTGCGTGTAATAACTAAACTGAACCTGGTCTTTAAATGGAAGGATCCCAGTTCCTGTGCTGTCCAGCAGATGTCGTACGCGAGTTACTGAGAAATTGATCTGACCTTGACATGTAAGCTGTATCAGAGAAGCCTCATATTCCTTCAAACGATTTCAGCTGCAGTAACATATGGACTTGTGTCATGTGCATCTACAGCTCTGCAATACTGCTGCAGCCCACTCGTGTCCATTCAAGATGCAGGCAATTGAAGCATCCTTCAGTAAAGGGCCTCGCAGGTATTTTTGTGAGATGAAAAGTACTATTATTGTGCACCTCTGCAATGTGGACAAAGGTGGGGACGATGCGGTGTCAGGCGAGGTCTGAACGCACACAGAGCCCTCGAAGTAAGTGGGACCTCTGATAATTCCTCGCGCTGCTTTGGGACATGATGACAGCCGTTTGCTGTTTGCTGAGTTTTAAGTGGCTGCAGACAAAGTCGTGAGCTGAGACGCGCATCCAATGAGCCGCTCCAAAGACTGCCCCCCTCCAAAAGAGAGATAGAGTTTCCATATTTTTTTTTTTTACACATGACGAAAATGCATAAAGTCCGCAGAAGGCAGCAGTCGACTTAGCCTACACAGGTGGAGAATGGGTCACGACTAGGAGGAGTTTGCACAGAGTGGACTTGTACGACCTGCATTGTTTTAGAGGGCTGCGCATTGAATTATGCTCTTCATCGTGATCTGACGCTTGCAGGTTCAATATCTTTTTATTTTCTCTGATGCCACAAACATCGTCATGTTTATCAGAGCGACCTTTCTCCTCTGCTTTATGGTTTCACTGTCAAAGCTCATCAGTTGCATGGAAACGGAACTTTGCTTCCCCATTCGATTGGATAACCACAAACACAACAGGGGAGATTTTGACAACGACGTGGAAATCCTAAATGGGAAATGTGTCTTTAAAATACGAGCCTTCCAGCAGGAATTTGTGATCGAATTGCACCAGGACTCGAATTTCATTGCGCCTTCCATTTCCAACCAAGACGAGTTCTGGCTCTCCAACACCGATGTCACCAGTGACCTGAGATGGTGTTTTTACTCCGGGTACGTGCACGCCGACCCGCATTCCTACGCGGCTCTGAGCCTCTGTAAGGGTTTACACGGTGCATTTGGCTTTCAAGGCTGGGAATATTTCATCGCCCCGGTGCAAAATGACACCACGACCGCGGAAGGTGCGCACATCATCCGGCGCAGAACCAGCAACAACCTGAAGCTCAATTCAACCTCTAGGTGCGCGGTGGACACCGGCATAAGTCTCCAGGTCGCGCGATCGTTGGAGAAATACAAGCGATTGCAAGATCACGACAATGTGACCGAAACGTTGCTGAAGAAGATGGGGAGAACGAAAAGGTTCGCTTCAATCCCCCGGTACGTGGAGGCGCTGGTGGTGGCGGACGAGTCCATGGTGCAGTTCCACGGAGAGGACTTAAACCACTACCTCCTGACACTGATGTCAGTGGCGGCGAAACTCTACAAACACCCCAGCATCCTCAACTCCATCAACATTGTGGTGGTGAAGATCGTGGTTATATCCGAGGAGGACAAAGGACCCAAAGTGTCCGGAAACGCAGCCATGACCCTGCGAAACTTTTGCACCTGGCAAAAAAAGATGAACCATAACAACGACAAGCAGCGTGACTACTGGGACACGGCAATCCTCTTCACCAGACAGGTAAAAACTAAAAACAAAGAGAGGCTTCGACTGAGTCCACGCTGCAGGGTCTGAAGAAACACGCGCTTTTACTAAATCGTAATTACGCACGGAAAGGCGCGAATCTGTATTTACGTGCTGAAATAATGAGGCGAGGATAAAGATAACGACATATATGTTTGAATCTAATAGTTCATTCGTCATCAAAGATAATCTGTCCTGCTGTGTCGGTCAATTGGTTCAAAACACGCTTCTCAGTAAATACACAGACCAACAATACCATGACGGCGTTGACGATGGGGCTTGGTCAACAAGGAAATGAGCAATAGTCTCTTCATGGAGCCCAAGAGGGTAGTTTTACAGACGTGGGACCCACCTCCAAGGTCTCTCTGCTCTCCGGGTCAGAGGTCAGAGATGAAGTCATTGCTCAAATTCACTGGTCAGTGTTTAAACCGCTGATCTATGATGAATTGCCTGTTCTGTGGAACCTTTTTCTTAGTCTGACGTTGAACAATTCGAATACAGTTGAGAAATCAATTTTTAGATTTGCACAATGTTCAATCTGCAGTGAAAGGGTCAAACTTCAGATGAAAAGCGTGAGAATGAAAAGGTGCGATGTGCTCTAATTACCTTTGGCCAATGTCACTAACATGAACCTACACATGATCGCAGTAAACCTCAAACAAATGCTTGTTTTGACAGCAATTTAAGTGCCACAGGGGACGCATTAGTCGGAAGTGTCCTTTTTCACTCAGCGTTTCCCATTCCTCCTCCAGCTGAGTTCTTTCCAGCCCTAGCCACCACCTCGCCTGGTTCTCATTAAACAGGCCCCAGAAGGGAGAGATAGAGGGAGCAAAAGAGGGGGGGGGGGGGGGGGGGGGGGAGTTAGGAGGGGGGAGGTTCCCATGTGCATGTCAGAAGAGATGTCACATCCCTCCATGTTTGGGCCCCACCTGCTCAAGCCCGGTCTTATTGAACAAGATGCACCAGAGGGGCGGTCCTGCACAGCTGCAGTCAGCCGGTGCTGTTACATCTTCACAACACATTCTTCACTGTCCCACACTTCCTCTCTCCTTCATTCTGTTTACTACAGAGCGTGCGCTTACTGTTTAGGGCACGACATTGCAAAAGATGGGACGCATTTTCCGTGAACGCACATCCGCGTCATAATCTAGGAAATGACCAGGCTGTGGGAGAGCACGCCCCACATGCAGAGTTTGTGTTTGAAACTGCAGCCAGTTTAAATGACCCCATTCGACATTCAGCCCTGGAACTGGAGACAGTGAGTCACACAGCTGTAATCTGCAAAATACAGCAGTAAGACGGACGTCAAGGGATCCAGTCATTGTATGAGTGACATTGTTTGAATAACATTTTTTTTCCGCCTTATTTATGAAAAAATTGCCATCAGAATTAATTCTCAGTCCTAAACAAATATACAACATTGCTTTTTGTGAAAAACATCATCATGTCAATATGCCAGGTTTTGTTTGACAAATCGGATGTATTTTTATACCCAACCTTCTGCCCTTCAGGCCTCTAACGTGCATACAAACCTGTTCACCTCTCCCAGACTCAATGCTCTTATTATGCTTCACACTTTAACTTCATATATCAAATAAAGAATCTGCACAAAGACCAACTGATAATGGAACATTCTTCTGTTGATTCTTGACTTGGTGACAGAAATGAGTCAGTTTAGTCAGTGGTGTTGTTTTCGTCTACCACGGCTTCCAGTGGACATTTAAGGCACGTCCATTGTTTGCTGTTTACCATCCTACAGTGTATTTTTCTGGTTTAATGAGGACCAACTCAGTGTTGTCCAGAGGCCTTCGTGCTTGTCTTTAAACTCCATCCCCAGCGTGACTGTTGTTAAAAGAATGTTGCAAGTTTACGCAGTTCGTTAGGTTAAACAGAATGTTTATTGCATGTGATGCATCCAGTCTGACTGTAAATCTGACATATTTAGGTTTTCCCAGGGAGAGCAGGGGGATTTTACTTGTTTGCCTTTACTTACGTGATAGATAATTGGTTGAGAAAGAAAAGAGCACACCCAAAAACGTCTGTATTTTATAAAGCAATAGCATCTTATCAGACGCCATTTTCCACTGCTCATAGTCTCGAGTAAGTACGAACCGGCGTGATAGTTATGAACCCTTCCCCCTCAGCATGAACTGTAAAGGGCCATGTGGTGGTTGAATGCATTGCAACCTGTACACAAAATGAAATGGAAACATTTCTCTGCTAAGATAACTTGTACATTGTATTGTACATTGTAGAAACACACAAATAATCTAAAGGTAGACAACGGATGGGAGAATTAAGTCGAAGCAAAGAACAAACTCATTGACACTTCTTCGACCTTTTTTCTACGCTCCCAAAAGGCCCAATAGTTCAGATGTCGCCTTCACACATGTGCACATCTGGACTAGATTTGCACTGGGCAACAATTGTGGTTTATTCTAGGAATGATTTGTCATAGCACTCAGAGTCTTCACTTGGCTCTGTTCTTCATGTGTACATCCATCTCAAAGGGGGGTTGACATTAACCCGGGGCTTTGCTTTATCTCTAGTAGCTGACCTCCATTTGTTTTGTGTGTTTTTGGGGCATGCAGAGACAGAGCTGTTTAGGAGCCAGGCAGATGGGCGGTTCTCTGTGGCGGTTAGAGCAGAAGTTGGCCTGTGATTAGACCGTTCGGCTCCAAATGGATGCTCACTACAATTGGGTTTTTAAAACCTTGTGGTGCAGAAATAGGTCATCTGGAAACTCTGCTCTGACATGGAAATGTTGCGATTGGGGACATTTAGATTACCTCATAGAAGACGGTGTGCTCTAAACACTGTTTTACCACTAAAAATACTTCAAGGCTGGCTTGTGGAAAGCTTGACTTAACACTATCGCATCTTATCCGAGCTAGAAACAAACCTCGCTGTAATGAAGAGGACAATTCAAAAAGGAGCATTCCAGTTGGTTTCAACGTATTTCTGTGCATCACTTCTACTAGCATTAATAACTTTGTGCTAATGGAGGAAACTGCTGAAGGGAAGAATGTGACATCCCTAAAGAGAGGTCAAGTAACAGAAACATCACATGACCAGACAGGTTTTAAACAAACTGCCAGGTTGAATTTTACAACCGGGATAGAATTTTCACTCAGAAAGTGTAAAAATAAACATATATACATATATATACACACACAGGACCTGTGTGGAGCTTCCACCTGTGACACTCTTGGCATGGCAGATGTTGGCACCATGTGCGACCCAAAGAGGAGCTGCTCCGTGATCGAAGACGACGGCCTGCCCTCAGCCTTCACCACCGCTCATGAACTCGGTGAGCCCACGCGTCCATTATTCAACACACACAAGTACTGCAACATTTCCTGTAGCGTGAGTGCATATGCACAATTGACGGATTAACGAATCCGTGTAATTCACGAAAGACATCTGGCATCTTGTTTCCCCCCCGACAGGACACGTGTTCAACATGCCACACGACAACGTGAGGGCGTGTGAGGACGTGTTTGGGAAGCTTCAGGACAACCACATGATGTCCCCCACTCTCATTCAGATCAACCGCACCAGCCCATGGTCCCTCTGCAGTGCGGCCATCATCACTGAATTCCTGGACAGCGGGCATGGTGAGCTTCCACCACCCCTGACCCCCTGTGCTCGACTCCTAGCAGCCCCACAGCTGGTTTTAAAATCGTCTAAAGTCAAAGTCAAGACAGACACAAATACACACTTACAATCATTAAAGGGTAAATTCACAGATTTTACAGATAAATGTCTGTTGACACGTTTCGGCGAGCACTAGTGCATGTGTGAGAATGATTGTATAAAGTATTTTGTAGGTCCAGTAGGATCTATGTGAGGACTAATACTGTATATTGTCTCAAGTGATGCATGGAGATGGTTTGACAGCAGTGGTTGAAGGCTACAAGTTTGAAAATAAAGGGGGTGAATATAACCTCTTTAGCCAGCTCCTCATCTGAGTTTGAGGCTGCAGATTAAGACACCAGTGGTCGAGTTGCATTGTGGGTAATGAGATGGAACATTTGTTTTTGCTTTGCTGCACCACTTTTGGTACTTTTTCTTTTAAACTTTCTACCATCAATGCAACAATGTCATAGGCGAGCAATGCTAAATTGATGAAGCACTCATTTGATGAGGTTTGATGTTGATCCCATTAGGAGAGCATAGATTCATTGCTTTATTCACATAATCAGACCTTTTCCTGTCTACGGCTGTAACCCTAAATATGTATAGCACCATGCTTGTAGAAAAGACGAGCAAAGCCAGAGAGACATTCATTGGGTTGGAAGCAGAATGTTTGCCAAGCAGGCCAGACCACAGTACTTTGCCTCGGAGCAACGCTAAACGTTTATTTTAAAACAGCCCCCACATCTGTCCCAAATTAGAGAGCTTGTTCTGGGGAGAGTCGCCACAGTGGTTTGGACAGAGAGGTGTATCTGCCCTGGGTTTCCCATGCAAGTTTAACCCAAAACACACCCTTACTTCTCTCTGGGTCCAAAGATGATCCGAGGACATAAGAATCCAAAATGGTTCGGAGCAATGACCATTTTTCACTCGTCAGGGAATAATTTCTATCCAACAATCTTGTAACTTGGGTTCTCTCTTGGCCATCTGTCATAAATCTGGACTTCAAAAAGCGGAGAAAAAAATCACGTTGCCACATGTTTGAGGCAGTTTTCATGCAGTGCTGCACCCAAAATGATTTGTAACCAGTTCATTTCTTCGCACACACAATACCAGCTATTGTTTCCAATGGCTGCTCTTTGGAGAGAGAGTAGGGAGGAAGAGGTGAGGTTAAGCTAGTTCAGTGTAGAGTGACTTGTGTGTATAAGATTGTACTATGTGTCAACCAATGTTTCTTCTGCACAATTTGCAGTGACATGAGACTTAACAAATTTGCAAACAATCACGGCTCACTGACTTGCTATTTGTTATGAATTCACGCCTACAAAAATGGCATAATAAACATTTCAAAGCGCGTGAACAAAGTTTTTCCCCAGTGCAAAAGCCTGTTTTGGAAGTCTAAATTCCCCATAAGGGTGAGAGGCTGTGTGATAAAAACCTCCTCCTGGAAACCTTCTCGTCCAGTGACGTTGATCTTTCATGTTTCCAAGAACTTGCTCGTCAAACTCTTCCTATTATTTCTCTTGGAAAGGTTTCTGTTTTGTTGTAAACGGGGTCACTTGACCTTTGAGCTGCTTGCTTCCCTTACGGCATTTCTAAACCATATCTAAAGATTCTCATTATAAAACTTGAGAGGATGAGTTTTGGAGTTTTTAGGAAGTGGTTAAGATGGGGTTGGGCGGCCCGGGGGGCGCTCATGCGTGTGTGTGTGTGGTATGTGGCATGCGTTGCACTAGGCTGTATTTTCACTTCAAAGAGTCCAAATCACAAGAGCAATGACTGTTCACTGCCTCCAACCCACAATCCCATCCACACACACACGCTGACACACAAACACACTTAATGAAAAGTTTGGTGGAAATACTGATGAAGAATTGCAGTTTTCCCTCATTTTGTGATCAAACGGGCGATGAAACCCGAGAGAAGAGTCTGTTGCTCACCGAGTCTCCCTCTTCTAGGGGAATGTTTGCTCGACCATCCTCAGAAACCGTTGTTCCTCCCTGACGTGATGCCGGGAACGTCCTACGTCCTCGAGCGCCAGTGTGAGCTGGCGTTCGGAGAAGACTCCAAGCCCTGTCCCTTCATGCAGCCGCCGTGTGGCCGTCTGTGGTGCACAGGAAAATCCAACGGCCATTTGGTGTGCATGACTCGTCACTTCCCCTGGGCAGACGGCACACACTGTGGGGACAATCAGGTCTGCAACCAAGGGGTCTGTTCCAACAAACAGGTCCCACGTGTGAAGGTAAGGCTGGCATAAAGAGATGGATTTGTACCTTTACGGCCATTTGCTGTCCAATGCTTCACCAGTTTGTGTATTTCCAGGTGGACGGCCGTTGGGGAAGGTGGGGCCCGTTTGGTTCCTGCTCACGCACATGCGGCGGCGGCGTCCAACTCTCTAAAAGAGAGTGTAGCAACCCAGTTCCGTCAAATGGGGGTAAATACTGCCAAGGGGTGAGGGTCAAATACCGCTCCTGCAGTCCGAACCAGTGCACTGAAACAGGTACGAGGCCCTTAGCAGGTCAACGATGTCCAAGGGCATTTTCCCATGTGTTCCCCCCTCTCATCTCTTATCCTCCCCCCGGTGTAGGTAAGACTTATCGCGAGGAGCAGTGTGCCAGCACTGGCCGCAGTTTTAACAGTAACCGCATCGACCCCTCCGTGGTGTGGGTACCCAAGTACTCTGGAGTGTCCACCGATGACAGATGTAAACTCATCTGCAGAGCTAACGGCACTGGCTACTTCTATGTCCTGGCACCCAAGGTAAACATTACTTTCTGCTTTGTCTGAACAAATGTCAGGATAGTATGATTAGTGGTTGGACAAAAGTCTGGATAAATTAAGGTTTGAGATATGAGGTCTGGGTGGACGAAAGAGAATAAACGTTAGACAGCTGCCTCTGGTGTAAGTGCAAAGAACGAAGGAAGGAATGAAGGAGAAAAGGAGGACAATTCGTTCAGATAGCAGGGTGCAGAGTGAGCTTTAGCAGCAGTGAAGCAGAGTTCACACTTCGCGGTCCATCAAACCGGCTCAGGGAGAGTAGATAACAGTGCTCAGGGGACACATAGCTCTAAAACACAGAGCAGCTAGATTATTTTAACCATTTAGTTGTAACTTTAAACCAAAAATGAGTGCACTGCTTTCTGTGGACCGTTCCATTTAAAATGTTAGCTAGAGTTTGGTTTCTTATGTCTGACACATTTTAGGATTAGAAAAGTCAGAGTCAACCGCTAAAGAGAATTTAATAGTTGCAAATATTTGCAAACAGACCAGCAGTTGACATATATGAGATATGATGCCACCAAATCAGAATATTATATTGTATCTCTCATGTACCCGGTGTGTTCACTGTAAAACAAATGTATTATCAGATACAATTTAAATGTTTTTTGTCTACTTGCCTATTTGCCTAATTTAGAAAATGGGAGAGTAAATAGAGAACTGTGCATGCATTTTGTGTATTTTAATAAAATGGAATGTAGTAAAGATCTGTTTAAAAAATCCTACTGTGTTTGCGGCTTGTAACAAAATATGTAAGAATTCTGTACTTTTTAGTATATGACAAGCTAACCTGTTAATGTTATTGTTCCGACAAGGTTGTGGATGGGACTCCATGCTCCCCCGACTCCACGGGAGTGTGTGTCCAGGGGAAGTGTATCAAAGCCGGCTGTGACGGAAAAATTGGCTCTACCAAGAAGTTTGATAAGTGTGGAATCTGCGGAGGAGATAGCAAGGGCTGCAAAAAGGTGTCGGGACTCTTTACAAAGCCTGAGTGAGTAAAATCCACACCGTCACAGGATATTGCTAACGTCATTCATATCCCCCCGCCCGAATTAACCACGGTGCATGATCCACTTCACTATGTACAGCTCTCATTGACTGCAAAATGTTTTGGCACGCAGGCACGGCTACAACTTCGTGGTCATGTTACCGCTGGGCGCAGCCAACATAGACATCCGTCAGCGAGGCTACAAGGGAATGAGGAGTGACGACAACTATTTGGCGGTTAAAAACAGCCAGGGCCACTACCTGCTCAATGGGAACTACATCGTGTCAGCTGGGGAGAGGGACATCATCATAAAGAACAGTCTGCTGCGCTACAGCGGCACGGCCGGCCTCGCCGAGACCCTGCAGGCCGTCAAGCCCTTGGGAGAATCCCTGACCGTGGAGGTCCTGTGTGCCGGCAAGATGACGCCGCCTCGCATCCGCTACTCCTTCTACCTCGCCCGTCAGGCCAAGGAGGAAAAAGTTAAGAAGGAGGAGCGCGTCAACTCCCATAACAGTGTTCTGTCCGAGGACAGCGTCAAGGAGAACGGGGGCGACACCCTGAAGAAGTCTTACAGCAAGGAGGAGCCCTCTCTCGGGAAGTGGATATCCACAGGTTGGGATCAGTGCTCAGTGAGCTGCGGCGTCGGCTTCCAGAGGAGGATGGTGCAGTGTCTGAGTGCAGATGAGAAGCCGTGGTTGGACTGTGATCCTTCACAAAGACCCCCAGCCACCAGGGTTTGTGGAGATCCCTGTCCGGATTGGCACATTGGGCAGTGGTCACCTTGCTCCAGAACCTGTGGGAAGGGCTTCAAGAGGCGACCGTTGCACTGCAAAAACCAAAGTGGGCATCTGCTGCCAAGGGACCACTGCGCTGGCTTACGCAAGCCACAGGAGCTGGACTTCTGTAACCGAATGCCTTGCTAATGACTAAAACGTGTAAACTAGAAATGGTTGTTTTAAAAGGGGGCTGAATCAAATCCACCTGCCAGCATCACACACCACACACACTGTCGGATGCAGGAGAGAGTAAGTCGCAGGATGAAGGATGAAATTATTTGTTTTCCACTGCCATCACTCTGAGTGCAAAGAACATCGTCCAGGTCTTCTTCTTCTGCTGAAAGTCCATGATAGAAAAGTCAAATTAAATGTAGTGGAATCCTATTTGCAAGCAATCTAATCGAATTTACCTGATGAGTCTGAAATTCATTTTATGTCATGTTTTAATTGTTCAGATATCAAACGTTTTAGTTGAGTCTTTCAAATAGATAAATTATTCCCCCTGGTTTTCCAAACAGTTACTCCAATATACGCAGATTTACCTTCATAACTTCTTCCAACTGGAGTAATATGTAATGCTGGCACGATTACCATTATGTGCAATCTTCAATCAGCTTTTTCTCAAAATTAACTGAGAAAACAAACAGATCACCTAATTTCCCTTAATGTTCTGCTTTTGCTGCCTTTATGAAAAGCATTACTCATTGAAAACTGGGGAGCTGATCAACCAGCTGCAACATGGAAACAGTTTAAACTACAAACTAAAGTCACATTGGTGGTTTTCATAACAGATCCAACAAAACAAAGCAGGACAGGAGACAATGCGCAGTGAGGGATTGCATCAGGCTGCACTCAACATAACGCTGCTTATTGGAAACAAGGACTAAAACATACGGCTTATCTTGTCTCAATAATGTAGCCAAACCTGCCGAACCCACACAGCCGCCTCCTCCGTGCAGCGTGTTTGACTTCTTCCTTCATTGCCTTTATCATTTGACCACAGCAGTTGTCTTCTCAGTTCATAGTGTTCAGCCATATCGAGTCACGCTTGTCTGGCACGGTTACCACTGTAATTTATTATCAATGAGCTGATAAAGCGAAGAGTGGAAGAAAAACTGGCAAACCCTCCGTTTTGCTGTACAGAATTTGTGTTTTCCTGGACCGTCTTGTTCGTGGCCCCAAAGCCGGAGCCGAGATGTTCTTTCTACAGACATGCTGAAATCCTGTAATCCATTATATTCTTGTTTTGTTCCTTTACGGGGCCACAGTGTCCAGTTCAACCTCCAACTAAGGGAGGGATCCTGCGTTAGTTGGATTATCATTTTTATTTTGTATCAGCCTTTGCATGTTGTACAGTAAAAGAAAACTATGACCCATGGGCTGCATTGTATACTATGTATATATTTATTCAGCTCTGTGCAAAACAAATGTAAATACTTTTAAAATACTTTTTTACACAGGCATTTGTAATTGTCTTTGACTTCAGTGTATTTATTCCTAAATAAAGCCATCCATGTATAGTTACAACTACTCAATCTTTCTTTCCAATGCATTTAATGGATTCACTTGAACATTGTAGTTGGGGTAAATCCATGCAGGGTTTTGGCCGCTGGAGTAGGCAATTTGTTGCAGGGGACAGGGAATCTATGGGACAAAAAAGGCTTTTTAAATTAACTGTGCAAATTTAGCGGCAAAGCACAATAACAACCTGTTGAGTTTGCCAAGCGACTGCATTTACAGCATTTATTCTTCTTTGAATGAGATTGGTTCCCAACCAAGAGTTCAGCTTTTGCACAGCAAAATCCTTAAAGTCTGAATCCTTAAAATCAAGGTTTTCTGAGGCTTCTTAGTACCTGTGAGCAACATTTGTCCATAAGCTATACTCCAGAAAGTTTGAGGTAAGGCTAAATGCACTAAAAGCCATTTTCCGGATAATGTAATTCATAGTTTTTGGCAAAAATGCATAATACTGCCAGAGGGAGAATGATTACGTAACCCATGCTGAGCAAACCTGCAGCGAGGGTCAGCATTAAATATAAAGAGCAGAACCAGAGGAAGCAGATGAGGTGCGGACTATGATACACGCGCCAGGACATATGCTTCCTCTCTGTGAAACATCCAAACTAATCACCAGCTCTCGCATGTGCAGCCACACTATAAGCGTAGAGGTGAGATGGGTGGCCGCCATGCCTGGTGGCAGCTCACCGTAGCCTATTAATTCTATATTGCCGTGCATTCGTCTCCCGCTGAACATTTCAGAAATGCAACCGCTGATGTTTTCCATCGGTTGACGTGGATTCGTTTTTCCTGTCCGTGTCAAAGACCAGCCCGAGAATGCAGCAGTGTGTGAGAAGGTGGAAAATTTGAATTGTGCGATTCTGGCACAATGACTTCCGTATGTCTAAAGACTTCTAGAGTCTAGCATGGGAGGTCTTATGTCTCAAATGTTTTAAAAACTCAAAAGGGTTGAATATTCTGACCTTCAGAAGAGCAACTAAACCTGGATGAGAAGCATTTTTTTATTCACCTTTTTTAAGATATCAACTAAATTACATTGGACTGTGATACAAACACATACGTTTTTGATATTTCTTTTCCAAGTTGCTCCTGGTTTCTTTTCCTGTGAACTCTGCTTTTTGAGTAACATATAGAGTTCAGTCAGGCAGTTGCACTGCTCAGGACGCAAGGACACAACCATTACTTCAAAGGCTGTACGTTGAGCCACAATCTTGACTAGTTGGGTCTTTGCATTTCCTGTTAAGAAATTACACATAAATCCACATTCTTGTGGTTCCCTTACCACGGAAGGTTTTAGCCCTTATTACTGAAACTATTCTAAACTGGATGAGACTTAAGAGTTTCTGTAAGTAATTAGGGTGAGAAGCCCAGTGACAAATGCTCTATGTGGCGTCTTCTGTCTGATCAGCAACACATTTTTGCTTTCGTAGCTTTTGCTGAGTCAGATGGACTGCACACCACAGACCATTTTAAAGATGCCCACTCTCAAAGAACTGCTTTGTAAAGATTCCCTGGGATTCTGAATGGGTACGTAGAAAGGCCCAATAAGCAATCTCATTAATACACATTTCTGAGGACGTCCGCTGACTGCGGCAGAAACGGAAACGAAAAGCAAACTGCCTTTCAGCATTTCTTTTGACACATTCTGTCCGTTGCTTGACAACTAAACAGTATCGTCGTCACGTCATTTACTCATTCGGCTGCTCCGTTGAACCAAGCATCTACCAAAAAAGCAACTTTGACGGAAAGTGGAGAGGATTCTTGTGTGTACACTAACACGAAGCCACCATTGGCTAACTGAGCCTCGCACAAACACAGGAAACAGAAACAGCTGGCTAACAGCTCGGCCCAAAGGTTATTTATGCGCGGGGACATGCAGAGCTGCCACGAGGGAATCATGCTTGTTATTGGACGAGACAGTGTCCCAATTTGAAATGCTGCCCTTAAGACCTGTATTTGTTCTCCAATGCAGTTTTTTCCATCTAGTTTGCACAAAACAAACACAGATATTATCTTTAGTCTTTTGCTGAGCAAAGCAGTAAGAGGCTGACTTGTCAGTCAACTGTTTAGAAGTCAGCATTAAGCTGACACATTATGGCAATTTGTGGTTTTTACACATCCAATTTTTTTATTATTAAACAAGATATAACTTGATAATTGGGTTTAGCTTCAGAGATGCTCAGAGGTTTATCTATCTTTGGACAGATCCCGGCCGGTAGCTTCATATTTCGAGTTCAGGTATAAAAGTGTAGTGTAGCATAGATTTTCCTATTCAACTAAAATAGCTTTCTCTTCCAACTCTAAAAGTCTTGGTATCACCTTACTTGGTGCTTCCCGTTAACAGTACATGGATACAGCGGTCATGTGACCCTGGCAGGAGAGCTTTCTGATACGTCCATTGGTACAGAACTACACCGGTCGGCGCTTTGTCGCACCCATAAGCCCAACAAACAGGGTTTGGTTACATGTCACTGAGACACTCGCCTTTCCCCATGTGTGAGGATAAAAATCCGCGGAACTTTTCTTCATCAGGGATGTTCCAAAGGTGTCCATTTAGGGTCCAATCTGAACGTCTGGTTTTAAAGGGTTTCATGAAGAAAAAATAATTCTGAGAAAGGACAGAAAACAGTCAGATGCAGGGAGTATGTTGGAAATCTCAAAAGATAAAGCGTGGGGACATGACCCCGAGGACATTTCCTTGGCCAGAGCATAATATTTACTAAATTAAGACAAGCAATGGCCACATAAATCAGGCATTTAGAATCTGAACACGGCGCTTTGATAGCTACACAATGCACATTTCAGCCTCTATCCATGATGTTCATGAGATGAGGTACGAGTCCAGAAAACAACAGCCTTTCTGGAATGGACCTCTTCCCCTTTGATGGTAAACCTGACTTTACCAAGAAAGAGCTACTGACATTTTAAATAAACCCCCCTCCCCCCCCCCCAGTTTCACAGAACCAACTCTCATTAGATTTTGTATAGTAATCGATAAACTTCTCCACAAAGTATCATGCAAAAGCGTGATCATCAGTTTCTCAGGGACAAATCGTTCGGCTGGAGAAATTAAAGAAGTGGACAGACATTTGCAGACATGCAAATGTGTTTATTTTAGTTGGAAGGTTTGTGTAATATTCTCAGTTCCTGCTCTGTCTCACTGTCTTCATAATCATCCTATCCACTGATATTCTTCTAAAACAGAGTTGAAAAAAAAAATCAAGTCATTCACTAGAAAAGGTGCAGAGATGAAAGAAAAGTCTGAAAAGAATTAACATAATTGATGTTTCTTTTCTGGTTCCTGTCCCGTTAATCATCCCAGGGGTTGTAACCCACAGGTCTGTAACCCATGAGGGAAGACCTTCTGTTTTATTATCGCCATTTGTCAGTGTTTGAATTTGTGCTGCATTTCCCATCACCAGTTGTTCATATGAAGCTCTTCAAAAAGCAATTCAGCCACAATAAAACGGACACAAAAGTAGCACAAGAACATGACCGTTTTTGGTACCTTTCGATTTTGTTCTGTTACAGGGGAAGTGAAAAAACACGAACGTCAATGATGATTCAGTTCAGATTCAGTTTAGTCACATCTGTTCAACCCAAGGGTGGAATGTACATTTTAGTGTGGATAATCAGACGAGCAAAACTAGAGAGCACGATTGGTCCTTATGCTTCGGTGCGTTTGCTGTTGTTGAAACACTAAAGTCCCGTGACGCAGCCGGCTGAACGTTGCTTCAGTGCAGCTGCATGATAAATCATTAAATGTTTCATTTGAGCTGCTCATCTAAGGACAAACCATCAGGCTTTATATTGAATTTACTATAATCAAGAGTCCCAGAATGAAGAGAGGGAATAAGTAGAACCATGTGTGTCTTTATGAGAGGGGATATGGTAAGTACCCAAAAGTGGGGGGCTTGTTTTAGAGTTCTGACATTTATTCTCACACTATAATTTGGATCCCAAAGACAAACCCAGGCAAATGATCAATCATGGAGCTGTGATCAAAGTCACAGAGTGTATACAGAATACTGGGAGAGCAGGACGCGGGCTGGCTGCTTTGGCACTCATAATCTCACTCATGAATATTTTGGGTGGTCTGGCTGCTACGGATCCTTTGTTTAAGCTAAACTCAGAGCAAGCTTGACATATCTATAACATGCTCGGGGAAAGTCCAGCGGTGACAGGCCAGAAAATGACAGAGAGTTACCCTTTGGCAAAGAAAATGCAATCTGTAATTCATCAGCAGAATGAAAGTATTACATGTTCATAAGGTATTCAACTTAAGGCTTCATCTGCAACAATGGAGAGGAAACTCTCTCCTTCTTTGGGTTTCTGGCTCGCTGTGCCTCCTGGTTGGAACAGGGAATGCTAATTATGCTAGCGAGCCACTTTTGGGAAACAAAATGGCTTTTTGTATAAAGTGACTTCCTGGCAAAGACAAAACGTCACGTCATGCCTTTAACCTTAACCCAGTAGATGTGTAAAGTCCTGCCGGCTGCATAGCTGTATGCATACTGTATGTGTTTGGATTCATGCCACATTATAATTTGGCCCCGCCGGTCCCCAAAGACATCTGAGCATCTAAGGGAGAAGTAAGAGTATGAAGTCATGACGCTCTATATCTATAAAACTGAGTCTTTTAAAAGTAAAAAGGCCATTTTATTCAACTGCATCTGCATCTGAAACACAATGTTGTCGACAATGTGAAACAGACAATACAGCTTTATTAAAGTTAATGAGCATACTTCTCTCTAATCGTAAGCCATGATTCATGAACACGAGCCATCAAGGCCGGTATACCATCGATCCAAACCTGATGTGGGCAAAACAACTTAAAACATGGTCACACAAGGTCATAAGTTGTAGAGTGGATGATGTATTAATGTCAGCAAGTGCAGATGCAAAGTCATGTTCTGCTCACTGAGCAATATGCACATTGATGCATCTTCATAACAGAAACTTCCGACATGTCAAACAAAACAAATTTTTTCTCTTATAACATAACTCAAACATGACATTCAGGTCAACAATGTCGGGTCAACGTGACATGCAGCTGTTCTGGCCAGAACCCACTGAAAACAAAGCAATAAGGGAAACACAGAGAAACTGGACATGTTTTTCTAACAGACCAAAATAAAAGATCCCTCCTTTTGGCTTCTCAATGGCTGGATCTGG
This sequence comes from Gasterosteus aculeatus, assembly GCF_964276395.1. Lineage (NCBI taxonomy): Eukaryota > Metazoa > Chordata > Actinopteri > Perciformes > Gasterosteidae > Gasterosteus > Gasterosteus aculeatus. Next base: position 21,779,018 of record NC_135694.1, read on the forward strand.
TGAACTGGAATGCATATCAGAAAAGCAGCAGAAGTGAAGTCATTAATCGCGCTAGCGGATAAATTGCAACTGTCGCTGCAGCTTTTCTCTCATGTTCGGCCAAAGTGTATGGCAAGCATCATTGTGTTTCCAATCTCCTCCGGCCTTCAGTGCTGTTTCTTTAGCAAGCTTAAGTCACACCACAGATGAAATCAATAGGAAAAAGCTGAGCTCTCAACTTCTCCGCATAGAGTCTACCACACCAAGGGGTGCCAGAGTATTAAGATATGAAAATAAGGTTCACCAGATCATTTTTCTACAGCTGCAAATGTGCAACGGCTTCTGGGGGAAGAGCGCAAACCAGACACCACACTTGATAGATTATTTTCAGGTGCATCACTGTTTTTTTTGGTGCTTCAGTCTCGGTGAGTATTTAATCCTGCGAGTCTGATTCATCAAACCAGCTACATATCATAACACACCAGCTGTGAAAAGCTGTGAAACTCAAAGATCGAGTAATGACTGATCTTACAATGATCATAAATACTGTATTTTCCTGTTGAACAGAGGGGGTCACCAGCAACTGTGACGCGGCTGAGGGCCAGTAGACGGCTTAGACAGATATGAAATAGGAGACAGCGGGAAGGTGGAGACGAGGTTCACTCAGTATTTCATGGACTAAATGCCACTGTGACACATTATTGAAATACAGAATTCACTTCTTCTCACCCTTGGCAATCAAGGTGAGGAAAAATTTGTTTTTGAAAAAAAGCATTGGAAAAATGAAAGTGTCTGTTCATTGGCACAACTAAAAACACGTGTCATATGAGTTTGGATCTTTCCTAGAAACATAATGTGGTGGTGATACAGCTATACCTCCAGGGCATGTGGCAAAGTGATGACTGTAGGGAGGCTACCAGCTTTCCTCCTGACATTGAGCAGATGGAACAGATCATTTATATTTAAGGCTAATTGTCCACAGTCTGCGGATCTGAGCTAAATGCTAACGTCCGACTGCTAACATCCTCACAACAACAATTCCCAGAAGCTGATGTTGAGCAGTGTTTACCAGGTTGAAACATTTTAGTTTAGCATTTTAGGATGAAATCATAGGTGAGATATATTTAGTAATTAAGTAAAGTGCGGATTAGTAATAACTTTTGCCCGTCGGAGACAACAAATGAAACGTTTGTGGATCAGAAAGATATGGAGAATTATACTGAACTTAATGCCAACCAACATAAGTTAACGTTATATCGCCGCAGAAAGAAAAGTCAGCAGGTCACTTAAGTCATTAGGATTCATCATCTGGGAGGTCTAATCCGTTCATTGCTGAATAAAGTACTGTCATAAACTGAAAGAAAACTTGAATACAGCGGTCATGAAGTCAGAATTCTTGTGCCGTTGCAGTTATGAGTTTGTGCTGCAAAGCACATTTTTTTTCCACTGTAATTATTGAACCTTTCCAGGCTAGGAATACAAACTTATTCACTTACTCCTTGGAGACATAAATGGATTTATCGTTAATGAAAAACTAAACAGGAAAAAAAAAACACATGGTAATGATAGTTTCTTCATCTCTTTTCCCCTCACTGCACAACTCACTTAATAAAGTGTCCAACAGTCAGTTTGTGGTTTTTGATGGTAATCATTGCTGTATGTAATTTTATGTGATGTTTTCACAGAGGTTTAAGAGCCACTGACTGCTGCCTTTACTCATTTGTTGAGAGAAATTTAATCAAGGACCAATGTATTAAGCATTTATATTCAGCGTCATACTGCTTTCACTACTTTCAACTAAACAGTGAGGCTGTTTGGCCAGGAGCAATCCAAAAAACTCATTCTAATGCGACGTGTAAAGAGGGTTAACCTTTCAATTCATAAAGACTCATCCACAAACGTCTTTGTTCCTGGTGCTGTACTGTTATGAAAAGTCATTTTTATATTTGTTGTAATTTATTAAACTGAAAACCTATTATGTTATAAATATAAATATACTATGAGTATTGTGATGTGCAATTATGCAGCAGTTGCTCTATCAATGTCATATTTATTATTTATATATTATATTATTACTATTATTATTATTATTTATATTTTCAGAAAACAAAAGACACAAAGCACTAAGTAGGTGAGGGACTGACAATGTAATACAAATGTAATCATAACATTTATTGCAAATACATAACACATCTTTTGTTAGATGGGAATATCAGTCAGCTGTGCAATTTATGGAAGTACAAATCTGACAGAATCCCATGACTATAACAAAGTGTACCTCTAAATGTTCTGGGCTGAATCAAAAGGGGTCAGGAGTAGCAGGCTGAGAAACATAAATCATAACCCTACATTCCCTTAAGATGGTCCCGAGACGTTAATCCTCCCACTATTCTATCTCTTCATGGCTGAAACAACAGCAGGATATGGTCATACATCAGTCCCCCCCACATGTCGAGGCTCTGTTACAAAGTTCAGCTGAACCCAAACATTATACATTATGAGACTATTGCCAAAGGGGCTGTCATGGTCAGAGGCTAATCTGCTAATTGCTAAACAGAGAATAAAATAATTAAACTGTAGACAGAGACAAGAAAAGAGTTTTTTTCCACATTTAATGAGAGGATAGAAATTAATTGAAAATTTGAAGTCTGTTGCATTACAATACACATAATGAGAGAGGTAGATCTTGTAATGAACACCCATTGGCGCCATGATTTTACAACTGGATGAATTACGATGGATGCATGTTTAAATAATGCCAGCGTGGCAAAAGCAGAGGTCGGATGCAGGAATGGGGTCTTGAGGCATTCCTCGCTACACCTCAGGCTGATCATCCGAGGTCATAGTAGAATAGTCAGTGGAGGGAAACCCAAAGCTAATGGGGAGAACCATCACATTTTGCTTTCTTGCTTTCTTCTTCCACGGTAGCCTTCCTGTGTCTGGTTCACAGCGTTGGAGATCAATGGCAACTTCTGTTCGAACAACCACGATATCTGCCTTATTAACGTCTCCAATATCCTGACCGGGCTTTGCTTTCCGGGACCCTCAGCAGTGGACCTTTTAAGTGTTAACATTTAGCTGCTTTTAACATTTTCTATCCATTTTGTTTTACGTCTTGGGTTCTGGATCTTATTTGTTATTTACTTATTAGTATGGGATTATTAATGATTTTACTTAAATTGGTATATTTCATAGTGTAGCGCATAGTAACTATGTTTTGGATAGGGGCGATTTAAATATGGTCATTATTGTTATACACACTCTTGTGGACAGTGTTAAGACACAGCAGTTAACATAAATTACAGATGAGAATGATGAGAATGTGTTTGGCAGATTCCTCACCATAAACCAAAGTAGTGGACATTTTGACCTCACAGTGTCACTCGATGGAACATGTAGGGATCCCTGGAGTCATTACTCATCGTTACTCAATATTCAACGAGTAACAATGAGTGTCAAACCAAATGTCATGGCAGTCCATCCAACACTTTTCAAAATATTACACTCAAAAGCAAAGTTGGCAGCACTATAAAGAAGTCAGCAGAATGAACATCTGTGTCCAATGTCACAATAATCCATTTCATGGTTAGCTCTGCGGCGGCTAAAAACAACAAACCAGAAATGTGGTGTTCACCCACCCCAAAAAAAACCTCCAAGCTCTGGGACGGGGCAGCACCGCCTTGGTGACGCAAGACAATAGTGTAACGTCTGTTTAAGAAAGGGTCCTTTGAAAGACAGTTTCACGGATTTGGGAGCAAAAAAAATGATTTCAACCACCAAAACAAACATGTTTTTTTTTTTACAAACTACAGTATTTGCACATTTTCTAAAGTTTGAAATTTGAAATTTCTTTTCTTCTTTTTTTTGTTTTTAGAATATTCATTACCTTGTTTTAATTTTTTTTGTTGAGATCATGGTTATACTATGACCGACACTTTCTATTACTTTGGGGGTCGTTGATTTATAACTAACGACATTTCTCAACTTAGATTATGCTGGAAAGAATCCTCAGGGTTGTATGCTCCCACAAATCATCCGGTGACTCGCTTAGAATAGTGTTGACATAAATAGAACATCATTAGGAAAAAAAAAAGAAAAAAAAGAGATAGGCTCATTGGAGCCACAAAAGGTTTTTTTATTTTGTCTGCACTTTTACCACAAACCGCTGTAATGTGTCCGACATCCAACCTTTCTTTGATCCTGGATTTAGTATCCTTGTCGTTATTATCTGGGCTTCTCCAAAATGTGTCAGACTTTGTAGTTTTGTGACAGTTTCAACTGGTTCTCTAAATGAACCAGGCTTTCAATGGTGGACGACCCAGAGACCACTGACTTTAAAATAACTATAATCCAGCTATTTTCTTTTATTAATTACTTGATCTCCAAAATGTTTTTTACTACATTGTACATTTCTCTGCTACATTTCAAACTACTTTATTTTAAGTCACGGTTTTCATTTTCTTTAGAAAACCACATTGGTTCCACTTAATTCTACCAATTCTTCTCTGTTTTGTAGCATGAAAAAAAAATGAACGTCATAATTTGACAAGTTGCAGGAAAACTAAACACATTTTCCCTGGCTGTGATTTTGTAGAAGACACATACCAGAGCTGTGCTTTGGATATGGCAGAGATAAAGCTTGATGACAAAGCGAACAGAGACCCCTCCATCCTGAAGACAACTTTAAAGATGATGTGGGGACACGCTGTGGTGCAGACCTTTAACTATCAGACGTACCCATAGGACATGCTCGGTTTTACCTTAACACACAAGTGTCCTGGTGTTTGTCCTGATGTTTGTCTCCGTGGAAGCAGGGAGTATGACCATGGGCCAAAACAGTCTGTATTAGTATCGTTAGAGGAGAGGATTTCTGTGTATTTTGTGTACAATAATTAAAAGATCACAGAGATAAACCTATCCCCCTGTTATAACCTCATCCTACGTTGTCACCAGTTGAACGTAATCCGAAGCCAAATGCAGATGTCTGAATATAAAACAGGGGTTAACAAATGATATTTATAACTATTGTAACATTGTGTGTAAGGGCTGGTGGGACCTTCCCAGGGAAACAAAAAAATGATTTTGACCATGTAATGGTTTTGGAGGTCTGCCTGGTGAGTTTCCCTCTGTGGTTTTACTGCCTTGCAGGTTGATGAATGTCCCAGTAGAGGCTGGTCTAGTGGTCAGAAAACCTTACAACTATAGCCAGCGTTCCGCCAATCCGAGATGCTTTCTTTCAAAGTGTAAACTATGATTGATGGTCATGTTTCAGCGGAGAACCTGGGAATGGTCCCTGGAGTCGGGGTCGTGACACAGTGGGCTGGGAAAAGGGTTCGGGGAATGAATTTATTTTAAGATGTTGAATGCCAATAAACAACATTCCAGCTACATGGTCTGGCTTGCCACAAAGACCAGGTCCCTCTTTTTTCAGGGAAGTATTAACAAACTTTTTCTTTATCTGGAAAGTTGCCTGCATCTGCGACATGACATAAAACACTAGTTTTGTAATCATTTGAAAAAACATGTGCGGTTCATTTAATTTTGTTGAGATGATGGTGTGTGACTTCAAATATGACAAGAATTACAAAGGAGAAACGTTGTGCAAGTGTACCACTACGCCCTCAATGGCCCCTGATTAGAATGTGAAGGGTCAAAGGAGATTTCTTAAATTAGATCGTTATCAGCATTATTCTAACAACAACACTGACCTATTGTGACTTAAAGTGTCCAAGCCCAAAGAATCTAGTCTGTTAACTGGAGACATTTTTGGAAAAATAATTTGTACAGTAATTACAAATGTAATTTGTTTTCTTGGCAAAGGCGCTTAAAAAGTCAAATGTTTTACTAAGATTACAGTGTGGTATTGTGGCTTGACTACATCTGCCTACAACTCAGATTATTCTATTCAAACATAAAACTCTATTCCCTCATTTATTCTAATTTTTGATTGCATGTGGATTGACTGTGCAAAGACAGTGCCTTTATGATTTCCCTTCAAATGAAAACAACTATTTGTTTCCTCTCAAAACAAGTCAACCTCCTCAATATGGGGGTCTATATATCTCTTTTCAAAACCCCTTTAAATTTAATGTAATGTAAGTGGGAATAGTTCACATTGTAGCCTACCATCACGCAGTCTGAAATTTTTGGGTATCATTTCACAGCATAAATAGTATTTCTTGATCTATTTTGTTACAGTGGATCCGGAAAGTATTCACAGCGCTTCACTTTTTCCACATTTTGTTATGTTACAACCTTATTCCAAAATGGATTATATTCATTATTTTCCTCAATATTCTACACACAACAACCCATAATGACAAAGTGAAAACAGTTTTTTGCAAATTTTTGCAAATCTGTTAAAAATAAAGAACAAAAAAATAACATGTACATAAGTATTCACAGCCTTTGCTCAATACTTTGTTGAAGCACCTTTGGCAGCAATTACAGCCTCAATTCTTCTTGGGTATGATTCAACAAGGGTGGCACACCTATTTCTGGGCAGGTTCTCCCATTCTTCTTTGCAGAACCTCTCAAGTTACGTCAGGTTGGATGGGGAGCGTCGGTGCACAGCCATTTTCAGATCTCTCCAGAGATGTTCAATCGGGTTCAAGTCAGGGCTCTGGCTGGGCCACTCAAGGACATTCACAGAGTTTTCCCGAAGCCACTCCTTTGTTTTCTTGGCTGTGTGCTTCGGGTCGTTGTCCTGTTGGAAGATGAACCGTCGCCCCAGTCTGAGGTCCAGAGCGCTTTGGAGCATGTTTTCATCGAGGATGTCTCTGTACATTGCTGCATTCATCTTTCCCTCAATCATGACTAGTCTCCCAGTTCCTCCCGCTGAAAAACTTCCCCACAGCATGATGCTGCCACCACCATGCTTCACTGTAGGGATGGTATTGGCCAGGTGATGAGCAGTGCCTGGTTTCCTTCAGACATGACGCTTGGAATTCAGGCCAAAGAGTTCAATCTTTGTTTCATCAAACCAGAGAATTTTGTTTCTCATGGTCAGAGTCCTTCAGGCGGGCGGTCATGTGCTTTTTACCGAGTGGCTTCCGTCTGGCAACTCTACCAAACAGGCCTGATTTGTGGAGTGCTGCAGAGATGGTTGTCCATCTGGAAGGTTCTCCTCTCTTCATAGAACAACACTGGAGCTCTGTCAGAGTGACCATCGGGTTCCTGGTCACCTCCCTGACTAAGACCCTTCTCCCCCAATCACTCAGTCTGGCTGGGCGGCCAACTCTAGGAAGAGTCCTGGTGGTTCCAACTTCTTCCATTTCCGGATGATGGAGGCCACTGTGCTCATTGAGTGTGGCCAGCGAAGCTGAGCCAAACTCCTTATTATCTCACATACTTATTATTATTGGGACTTTCAATGCTGCAGAAATCTTTCTGTACACTTTGCCTGATCTGTGCCTCGATACAATTATGTCTCGGAGGTCTACAGATAGCTTGGTTTATGCTCTGATATGCACTGTCAACTGTGATACCTTATATAGACAGGTGTGTGCCTTTCTCAATCATGTCCAATCAACTGAATTTAGCACAGGTGGACTCCAATCAAGTTGTAGAAACATCTTGAGGATGATCAGTGGAAACAGGATGCACCTGAGCTAAATTTTGAGCGTCATGGCAAAGGCTGTGAATACTTATGTACATGTTATGTTTTCGTTCTTCATTTTTAACAGATTTGTAAAAAAAACAGTTTTCACTTTGTCATTATGGGTTGTTGTGTGTAGAATGTTGCGGAAAATAATGAATTTAATCCATTTTGGAATAAGGCTGTAACATAACAAAATGTGGAAAAAGTGAAGCGCTGTGAATACTTTCCGGATGCACTGTATATTGGCGCACACTTCTCATTTAATAGGTTCATGAAAGCTGCTGTGCATTGGTTTTATAAAAAGATGTTAACCATTACCAACGTCTTTTACCTTTATTTCGATATACCCAAGTTAGAAAGCTAGATAGGGTTGTTTTAGAACAGATGTCTATAAATAATCCTGCTGTTGTGCAACATTTTGTGATAAATCACATTCCAGTATTATATTTTTACTCAAAAGTGAACAAATTGTCCCTGGTTCCGCTAGTTACATATTTGAAATAAGACAAAATAAAGCCCTGTGTCAGTAAATCATGTTGATCTGACCAATATCTTCCTCCTCTTCCTCCTCATGAAGCCAGGCTGGGGTGTAACTCAACCAAGTGGCCAGAAAAGTCCCTGATAAAAAAGCATTCGGACTGTAAGATGCTGGAATAACAATAATATGCATTCCTCCCGTTATTCCAGTATCATCTGAAACGTGTGTCCTCCACTCAGTACAGAAAACGTCACTCTCTTGATGTTTGTAGGATTACAGATGGTTTTACTATCCTGTGACATGTGTACTGTTTAGGACGGCCAAATGCATGGAGCTTTAGAAAAAGGTATTCATTGCTATGTTTGGACTCTATGTTTAGTCGCTGTAGCCGGTGTCATTGTTTTGCTTCTGGCTGCCTCAATGTAGCAACGTAACTCCTGAAAGTAATGTTGTCACATCCACATCTGTTGAACTGAAATCCACGCGTTGAGCATTTCTCAGTTCTTGAAATGCATTGATAAGATTCCAACAATCAAAATCAACTCAAATGTTTCAGTTTGGTAAAATTGAAAACATGTCAGAGAGACCACCATTCAGGCACAAACAGATTTTTTTTTTAAACTTTCTCTCATCACCTAATCTATCGCAAGCAGATCAGTAACTCCTCGGTTGTAGGAAGATCCTATAATTATCGTATTAAAACCATAAAAATCCTCAAAGTCACGGCTGAAAAGCTGCACACTGTGTTCAGTAGAAGTGTGTTTTACTGGGAGGCCAAGTTCAAACAACTTATCAAGTGCACACATGTCTGGCAGGGATATTCATCTCTGTCGTGTCCTTCACTCCACACCCCTGCAGTGCGTTGACCCACAGGCTCCGTCTGGCTGACGGCCAAGAAACTCGAGTTCATCCAAAACGGACGTGGACGTTGTCTTCATTAAGGCTGTCACAGCAGCTCAAGGACCTTTCAGCACCCAGGCGTCTTCCCCCTGATGCAGGTGTGGGTTTGGGTCAAAGCTCCAGATAAAGGGATGCCATCAGTTTGTGGGTCTATTTCAACACTTGTACAGAGACAGTTAATCCCTTAAGTGAAGTCACAAGAACCCAAACGCAGGTGCTGACATCGTGAAATGATTCTTTGATCTCCATTTATTTAGACTTTAGGGCCCATGTGAAGACCCCCTTGAGAAGTGCTTAATTGACTGTTGCATATCAAGGATCCATTGAAACCCATAATAGCAGCAGCACTATACATTGCTCAAACCTTTGTATTGGACGTTTTTCTATGCCTCCAGCTTGTAATTATCATCCTTGAGGACATCCTGCTCTTATCAACCTCCATTTAGACATTCATAGCTTAAAAAGTGGGAGAGAGAGCGAGAAAGAAATAGACAAAGATCCACAAGTGTGGGATGTTTGGATGTGTTTATATTTACTCAGTTGTTTGCTTTTTGACCATTTAGATTAGCGGATTTCAGCAAAAATCACACAGTAATAAAAGCACAGCCAAGTCATCAATCTGCCATGCGATAAGTTTAAGAAATGCAGCTGGCTAATTGACCTGTTTAAAGGATTCAAGAATCATTTGTTGTCATTATGCAACAGAGGGATGCAGAAGACGGATGCAGAACATAATGAGGTTTTATCCCATTAAACAAGAGAACCAACTCGACCAAAACAAAAACCCAAGTATATTCCGGTAGTCATTGAAAGTAAATCTTCTTCATGATGTTTACATCTCTCGTGTCCAGGTCTCTGGCTCGGTTAGCTTAGCGTAGCTTCCATCTCGGCTCTCCTGCCTTGTTGGCCTCAAAGTCTGCTGCACTTAATCCAATTACCACGCTTCCTTTTTAGATGATGAATGAATTATGTCACATGCCATTAGGAAATTGTCTATTTCTAAAAGCTCAACACATAATGTTTCTGTAAAAAGGTTATTCAATCAACATCTTTTTAAACAGAACCCACGTTTCTCAGGGCACACACACCACAAAACTACACCCAGGTGTGGTTGTGAAATGTACTTTTTGCTTTTCTCCTGCTTTAAAACCTGTGTGTTGTCACATTAGATTGCATTATGAATCAAGTGGCTCCACCTACAAAATCCTTTAAAATAATCCGTCTTAAAAAGCTTTTAGCGTCTGAGCTCCCTGCCTGGGTTTTGCGAGCATTATTAGTCATTGCTTCCATCTCAGTTTCATCAAACTGATTTCCAACAGCAGGAGATGGCAGCTGCTTTCAGCGAGAAAAAAAATCAACAGTGCACTTCCTGCCCAACAAATAATAAGCAGTTAGTCAGCGGTAAAGGCTAAACCACAGCTGAATAAACAGTTCAAATTAAACTTGTTTTATAGCCATAAATGCCGCACCAAATAAATGCTAATGTTTCTGCATGTCTGATGGACCTTAAGAAATGTTATGTAGGCTGTTTGCATCATGACGAGCCATTGTTATACCATTATACCATTCGCTGCAGCTATGACAACATACCCGGCATAAGTAATGGTCAAATTTAACAAATAAAAAAATACCTATATTTAGGATGTTATTTATCTAGATTCAATTTATTAAGAATCAAATTATCTTTCAGCAGGTCCAAGGAATTTGACTTGGCAGTTGGTGCATAACATCAGACAGTAAAGCCTAGTTTATGCTTCTGCGTTTTCAGAGCGACGCAGACGCAAGACCCCCTTGCGTGTCCCTAGCGTCGCTTTTCACACCTCCTTGCGTCCTTGCGTGTGTTGACCCATTTTTCTAGGCTTGCGTCCAAAGCGACGCAAGCAACGCAAGCCTCCCGCAGCGCACCAGGCTGCGATTGGTCCGCTAACTACATCCTTTACGGAGTCTCACATTTCCGCTTTCATAGCCCGATACCGGCATTATTAAAACGAAGAATGTTTAAGAGAGAACGGATCAGATTTAAGAACTTTTGTCGGAAGAAATGCGTAAATATGAGCGCTCATACAAGCCGTCATTGGCGGGTTGTAGAAGGGAGATCGCCGCAAACGCCAGTTTGCCGGTCGAGAGGAACAAAGTTGTGGAGGAAAATACGGGAAATGTGTCCGCAATGAAAAGCAGCAGTGGCGATGCACGGGGCAATAAAGTCTATGATAAATAAATAAACAAATAAATAAATAGACGTGACTCTCTAGGTCGTCTTCAACAAAACACGTTACTCCGCCTGATGTTCTGGAGGTGAATTGCTCTGCAACACACGCAGAACCATGAATTGAAACGAGTGCGTCGACGCAACGACGCAAACGCAGAAGCATGCGCCGGCCTTAAGACAATGGGCAACAAGACAGACAAGATAACAATATACCAATTTACAATTTAACTCTAAAGGAATAAAATATAAGGCTATGGGATGGGGGGATATAGAGAAAACATAATTAACAACAAAAAACAAAGAGCACCGACGCACTGTGGCAGTCATCTTCGCCGCCACCTTGACTAAACCTGAAGCTAAGCTTGGAGGGGATACTCCATTTTGTTCTCTCGCAAGTTAAATGTCATGTTCCTTTTATATGCAAAGAGATACGTGAGTCTGTATCTGCTGATAGTTAGATATTAACTTTCCCTGAGCACATTAATGTGTTGCTGATGGGGATTTTGAATGAGATAATATTAATTTTGACATGGGCAACCCTGCAGTAAGTTTATCGCATGGACAGTGTGTGTTATGCTTGTGATAGCTTACCTTAACATGAGCCCTTTCTCAATACCTGGAACGGAGAGAACCGACTCTACAACACTATATTATACAAAGATAAATGTTAAGCTTCACTTTTGTAAATTAATTTACATGGAAAGTTGCATTTTTAAATCATTTGTTTAATGGACAGCACCTCAGACAATTCAAAACCTTCTCTCATCTCATTATTCTGGGTTTTAGGAGTGACCTCGGCCTGACGACGACTAAAGTTCCTGGACACCGTCTACTCTGCAGGCCCAAGGTGCATATAGTTCATTGTACGGCTTGTGTGAGTGTGCATGTGTGAGAAGAGAACTGCTTGCGTGCAGAAGGCACTTGTGATCCTCATGGTGCCCCCCCCACGCCCAACAAACACACACACACACACACACTCTCCGCCATCACTCCGCCCTTTGCGTGTGACTCATTCACAGAATATTCCATTTTCTCCTTCTCATTTATTTATTTTATCTCCCCACAGATAAAGCTATCCGTCTTATTTAGCAATCGCCTTCGTTCTTCAGCAGAAAAGTAAGACATCTGCATAAGTTTATTTCCGCTCTACAAACATGACATGCTGTTTGTACATGTATATATTGTGCTGTATATCCCTACTGTATTCAGCTGCCTTGACAGCTGCGTTGTTAAAAACTGAATTCATGTTCAAATAAAAAAACAAAAACACATTTTCTTTTTAATGTTTCACTCAGGTCTCTTTCAAAATGTGCAGTCCAAACACTGCTGATGTGGTTTAGAAAACACTACAAAATACCTAATAATAAAATAATAAACCTGCACCCTGAAACGACTTCGGCCTCACTAACAACGCAGGAGTGAACTCACCGAACTGCATCGCCTCGATTTCCTCGACTACAGTGTTGCACGCAACAATTCCAACCACCTGCATAACTCATTAACTCGCAGCAAATTGGTTCCACATGTAGAGATTCACTCCCACAAATGGTGTGTCACATAAAATGGAAATCTTGGCATGAAATTGTGTTGGAGGAAAAAATGTGGTAAAACTGTGAGAAACGTTGTCGGAAAGCGGCTCGCTGTAGGAAGCTGGTTTAGGTTTTTTAACTTCTCCACAAATACATTTTAAAAGAAGATGGACAACGGGGTAAAACATAAACTCAGACAGTTTTAGAAAAAAAAAAAAAAAGATTAGTGTTTTATTCATCTGCACTCACAGCACAGGTGCATCAGTATGTTGTACTTATCCTGCAATTTCTCTTTTAAAGAAACCATCAATTACCTCAGTAAAGACCTTTAATCTTTTGTCCACGTGGCAAGTTTATTCCATTCAACATGACATCAATTACACCCACAGATTTCCAAGCTGCTGGGTGGTTTTGAGTTGGAGGGGAAGTTTCGCCTCAAAAATGGTGCACACACAAAGAGGGGGCTGGTGGGGGAACGTTGCTTCAGGTATTGGTGAGACATGAAATATGATCCGGGAGGTCCAGTTAACAGGAAGTTACCGTGGTGGCGGACGTCTTTTGTTGCATCTATTGCAAGACGGCTGGTGGGAATTTCACGCACAATATAAACTACCAGGAATGTGAGCTCAGGAATGTGTTTCATTGGCTTTACTTCAGTAGTTTGCAAGGAGCTGCTGTCTGACAAAAGTTCAGACAGGTTGAACATCTTTAACCCAAGGTACTGGCCACAGTTAAGCAAATTAGGTTTTTGTATGGACTCCTTAACTATCCGCTGTGGAGCAGCCAGTAAAGCAAAGGCACTGGAGTGTGATTTAAAGTCTCCGTGTAGCCGACCTGTTGCAGTAAGACGCTGTTGATTCTTGTTAAGTTGTGAATACTCAATTGGAGGACCGTCAGCTCCAGATCCTGATACGTGAAACCCACAGAATGAAGAATGAAATGAAATCTAATGAAATCTAACTCCTAATGCGATCACAACCCGGCGCCTACATTGCCCACAATGCAACGCGACCAGTCCGATATTCTGCCGGCAGCTCGTGCAGCCTTGAGTCATATAACCTCATGTTCCCGAGTGACATCACTAGAGGCCGTTTAAGAGGCCCGGCGTTGTTATGTCAGATGCAAAGGGGGCCTGAAATCATCACGGTCATCATCAATAAGTCAGAGTCATGTAGAGTCGTGGTTCCTGGCAGACGCAGGCGATTCAAAGACCCACGTGGATCTGCACATCGTCGGGACTAAACTTTCTTTTTTTTTATCCCCAATTTCTTTTCCACACATCCAGCTGTGCAAATGGGCTGTAGGCAAGCTGGAGTTCCCCTTTAAATGATCAAAGTTGCTGGTTTTGCTTCAGCAGGAGGGCTGAGTCATTCACCTCCTGATGTTTTGGTCTGTTGTTTATCATTTTCCAACCTACCAACCATACATCCAACAGAAACTGTTGATGCAGAAAATACATCATCACAAATGATGCTAATGTCATCGTCAATGTCTACGGTAACTGCTCTGTTTCAGGACGTTACACAACGGCACATAAATAACGGAGTTCTTGTGGTTGGAAAGAATTATATTGCAGCAGAAACAGCTGCAGCAAATTATTTCTTTCACATAAGCCCAAAGTGTAGCAGTTATACAGCCTGAATCTAGCGACACTTTGGGAAAATATGACGGAAAGAATTCGACATTCCACTTAAGTTTGAGGATCGTTTATGCATTTAATTTTAATTTCATGTTCAGTTTACTGATGCAGCCCTTATTAAATGATCTAATGATCAAAGCCATCTACGGACTTTGCAAAATATAAAAATGAACAGCATGTTATATTTGGAAGAGGGGTAAATAACAAGTTGCAACATAATCAAATCCAAAACGTAAGTGATATCTACAGGTCTGTTGAAATATATTATGTAACTCTGCAAGAGTTTGGGCAATAACTTGCCACCATATGGAAACAGCTGTTAACAGCGCGGGTGGTTTAACTAAACGGAGCCCAGCAGGGCTTTAAACAGCCAAATTACAATGGGTTCATTTGAAAGAGTAAAATTCCTCATCAGGGAATCTGTGCCTGTTGAAGCTTGTGTTAAGTTGTTTTTTTCTTTTTGTTTTTGCACAAAAGAAAGTATCACTCCCAAAAAAAAGAAAAAATAATGTGGACTCGATTAGGAAAAACACCTAAAGATAATAGTGTAAAAATGCTAAGGCTAAAAGCACACAAGATTGAGAGAAGATGGATCAAAATCTTCGTTATCTTTGTGACGCATTGTAACAATATTGGAATCCACAACATTTCTATTAATCGCTCGTAACAAATACATTAAGGAAAAGAAGAAAAAAAAAAGAACAGACAGATGTTGCTCTTTATCCTTTTAAGGACACATCATTCTTCTTAGAGCCCTCCAAGCGTGCTCTGTGGCCAACTCTTCGTCATCCATCTCAACTCCCACAATGCATCTCTGGATGGTGGTGACACTCGCTACAGCTGAACAGACCTCTTTCTCAGAAAATCAAACCACATCTAGAGACAATGTGGAACCATGAAAAACACGGTTATGTCAGATGCAAAGAGGGGCCCGGAATCATCGCCGTCATCAGCAATAACTCAAAGTTGTGTAGGGTAGTTTTTCCTGGGACGACTCAAGAGATTGTTTGGATCTGCCGTCGTCAGCAGAAAACCTTTTTTTCGTTCCATCTGTAGAGAGCAAAGATCTACGTCAGTGTGCTAGTTTGGCCTTCGCTCAGTACTAACAAGGCGTGTAAAAGTACAAACAACAGTGTCTCTAGCGCTGATTTGTGCTCAAAAGAATGTTAAAGTACGATCCAGGTAAATTCCCCCTGTAGTAGAATGTCTCAAGTCTCCATACGTCCTCCGGTGGAAACGAATGACTTATAGCAGATCAAAATCTCTGTTATTCCTCGGTTAAACATTTCATAACACAGATTTACACCCCCGAGAAACAGTTTAATCTGCCGAGCAAGCAGAAAGTAATGGACGTGGAACTCATCCAGGAATCTCAGCTTTGATACATCCCAGAGTAATAGTTAAACCAGAGAGACGGTTTTACAATATGAAGGACAGCTGCCAGGCGCGACTGAAGAGGAGGGAAAACATACGTTAGCATCAACCCTATGAAATGTGCAGAGGAGCATTAAATGTATTAACTACGTCCATGTATCAGAACGGTCTTTGTGGCCAAAGGCTGTGCTACAAGTACTCAAGTAAAAGTAAAAGTCTACTTGAAAAAGACTTCAAGCTTGTTTACAATGAATGAGAAGAAAAGCAAACAAGAATAACACTAGAATACTTCCATGTTTGCATACACTGATTGTCTAAAGGCGAGGTTTTGTTTATTTGTTCAGTTTGGCGATGTCATCAAGAAGGAGGGCTCATTCAGAATACTCTCAGCTTCTGCTCGAAGAAATCATTTTGGGAAATGCACTCAATTGTTTTCTGGTTAGGAGTTAGTTACAAAGAATCAGACCGGTCTCATGTGTAGTAGATATTAAGTTCAGTTTAGCGTGGAAATGTTCACGTTATTTCTCATTTCTTTGGTCAATATAAAAATGCAAAATATCACACCTTGTGGATTTTCTTGGAATATCAAATGCAGAGACTCCAGAAAGCATCAGTTATACGGTTTGGCTACTGTAAAAAAGGGACATTTCTTGTAACGAATATTATAAAAGCTTGTGGCAAGAAGTGGTATTTTAATGATTCAGACCAAACTACATTCCCTCAGTGCCTCTGCAAAATACAAAATACTAAACAAATCATATTGCACCACAGCTCCCTCTTTTATTTGGGTGATTGAAAATATCAAAATGTTGTGCTGCATCTTAACCATATTCTGATTTTGGATGCACTGTAAAAAAAAGTACGTAGAGGTTACGGTAATAAACCGTTAAATCGCAACGGTAAAATACCGTTGATTAAAAATAGGTCATCTTCTGTTTCTATCACATTGAAATACTGTATATGTATATATCAGCGCAAACCGTAATTTATGCATCTATTTAGAAATACATTTTCTCAGTGTTAATTGTACTGAACAGTGTACCGATAACGGAAATACACCGTAATATGAAAAATACTTAATTTTTACATTCATGACTTTAAAAAAATACAATCTGTCCCTGTTAAATGTACGGACTACTGTGCTGACAACCGAAATATAACGGATTTTAAATGTTTTAATACAATTACTGTGGCAGGTCGGTTAAAACACAGAGGGGTTATGTGCTTCATTGCAAACTTCATAGAAATGAACCACGTTGTTTGCTTAAGTGCGTTGAAGCTGGTTGCAAAAAGACCTCTGTTCAATATGGAGCATTTAAGGCTCATTTCTACCGGACACATATCGTTAACTTATCAGCTTCTGTTAACGTTACTGTCGGGACAGCTCTCAAATGCGGTGTGGCGTTATGTGAACGTCAGTGTCAAAATACAAAACAGTTAATAGCTCATTTGAAGGAGCATCTCTTGGAAGGACGCGCTGTGAGTTGTCCAGTGAGTGGATGTAAAAACGTTTTCATGGTCAAATCCTCATTCACCGCTCACATGTCACACAAAATGTATACAAAAATGTATAATTGATGGGATTAATTAGTGTGTGCAGTTACGCTGTTTTTAAAAAAATGAAACACATGAAACGGGAAGATAAGTCTTGATTGAGTCTTGAGAGTAAATGTCATGCTGTCAGTCCAGCAGGTCCCCCTGTGTTTGTTTGCTTTGCCTGTGTCCTCTGTCTCTGCAAGGAGGTGTGGTCTCCTCCTGTTCATCCCCGAAGGGTGTGGCTGGAACAGCTGACGGCAATCAGCCATCAGGGGACTCTCCTACATCAACCCGGGTCTTCCTGCCGTTCAGATCCTTCTGTCGTCACAGTGGTAACTATGTATTCATGCTACCTGCTATTAGATGCTGTTTTTGTTCACCTTGTCCTGTTTTTTGCCACGTTGATGCCTTTGTGCTAAAATGGGTCCTCTTATCATTCAACCTGTCTTATTCATTTTGATTAACTATAAAGGGGAATTCTATTCAGAGTGTTTGTTTCTTCTAGGACATTGAAGCGCAGTTAAACACAAGAAGGCAGTGAATGTGTCTCTGCTCAAGCAGTGCATCAATCTAACTTTGCCTTTGTTTCTGTTTTCGGGCTACAGAGCGGATCATCCCAATCCGCAGTGAACACCTGAGGATACAAGTCCTCAAGCAGAAGGTCCCGAACCGCTCCGTTTCCTGGATGTTGATTTACCTTAAGCTTTATTTAATATTTCCTGATGTTGACTGAAATATAGGCCAACCTATTGTAATAAATCTTATTTTTTGGAATTAAATACAGTTGCTGGCAATTTTCTTTGAACTTTGTAATAAAATACCATAACTCATGCAGTTGTACTGTGTTTATCTCTGCGAAATTAGGTTCACCGAATTGCCAAATTAAAAGTTTTTTAAAAAACATACCGTATTGTCTTATGCAAACAAAACTGTAATTTACCGTATATTTCACGTATTTCTTTTTATGGTGTGGTTTTTTTAATAGTGGTTTTCCCTAAACAAAACCGTTCTCAACTGGGAGTTTTACGGGGGCAAAGAAACTAAGAATAGAGTATAAGAGTATAAGAATACCGTAATGTCTTATACGGCGCCACTTTATTTTTTACGGTAAACCTCTGGCAACCACAGCTGCCAGTAATTTACCATATATTTCAGATTTTTTTTTGCGGAGTGTGCGTTTGTTTAATGATCATTTACTGTAAACAAAACTGTTCTCAACTGGGGAATTTTACGGTGCAAAAAAACATACCGTAATGTCTTATACGGTGTCACTTTTTTTTACGGTAAAGCTCTGGCAACCACAGCTGCCAGTAATTTACCGTATATTTCACAGATTTTTTTTGCAGTGTAGGGAAGGTTTATGGTTATTGTTCATAGAAAAACAGACTGACTATTAAAATGTATCGTCCTTTATGAATTTCCTTTTAGAAGTTGTTTCTGCATATTAGCATTTGTGATGCTTTTGGCAGCCTTTGTATCAAAAACAGTTGAGTTTTGGGTGAATATTCAGACTTGGACAATCAACATCCTGCGTATCACAGAGACACCGGGGCCATGGAGGACAGACACACATCAACGAGCTGGAAAAGTTGAAAGGCGTGTGAATGAGGTTGAAAATGACATGTATTATTTGGCTCAATTTGTAATGCTGACAGAAATAATCTATTTGGCAATTACAGACCAACTTTTCTGGAGTGGATGTCATAATTGACACCTCGATCTGTTTGGTTGGAGACTGAACTCAGTGACTACAGAGACAGTTTAACATGGTTTGGCTGGTTGCCGTGTAGCACTTTTACGTAATTAACACGAGACAGTGTAAACAACTTTGTCTCAAGCAGCAGCTGCAATCAGTGTAGTTAAACAGTTTTGTTTATTCCAGACAGACGCACAGGATGCCGAACTTTGCTTTAGCTTTCAATGACATCACAGTCACGGCCCATTTGTCCAATCAGTATGACTGGTTACAATAAGTATGGAACATGAAGGCATTCGGCTTAAAGGCAATCTTGGATTGAAAATAGAACATGGCTAAAGATCGGCTAGTGTATATTAAATCGACCTGCAAGGCCCTATTGGCTCCAGCCACACTGTAAATGATCTAAAAGTGGAATTGCTCTGTCGATGCAGGACAACGTGAGCCAGGCTGACTCGCTGTGATCCATAGGATTAAATGTGGAGGATGGGACATTGGAGAAGGAGCCTAATTAAAAGATAATGAGGCTATAGCATTATTTAGCATTAGCCCAGTAGATTATTAGCCCCCCAGCGTGTTTCCTCTCACAGGATTTACTCCCCTTATTCATGAGTATATTGGCTTTCATAGTAACTTTAGTTAAAGTGTAAGTTTTTTGATTTAGTTCACCAGGTTCTGTGGCGTAGAAATGGTGGACCTGCACAATTATGGGTCCAAGTTTGCTCTCCCAGGAACCGCTGAGAAGGACAAAGTTGCCCATCGGGCTGCTGTGACCTGACGAGGAGAAGACCAATAGGATGGAGGGAACAGCATCATGGAAAACGTTTGTGAGCCAATGGAGTACTAAAGCTGCCCACGAGCCCTGGAACTATTAAGTGTCCTTAAGCTTTGGAAATAAAACAGTACTTGTATGTGACAGACAGAAATACCTGACTTCATTTTTCGGGAACAGCGTAAGACAGCTAAGACCTCCTAATGGCTTTCTAGAAATGTTTTCTCCGTCTTTCGGAGATTTCACGGGACTCATTTCTATCTTAGTTTTATAGTAGCAGATGTAACGAATGAAAGCAATTTAACGGATGACACATTTGTCTGTGTTTTCAGTTGGAGCTTTCAGCCAAATTTATCAAGACAAACATTATTTGTATTTTATTACTATCGTCGTTTTTTTTTAAAGACTGCAAGTGCAATAACATATCATTGTTGATATTGGCTTCTAGACTCACAGAATTAGGACATAACTGTCACAGATTTAAAGAGAACAGCACTCAGATGACCATGAATCTCCTCTACGCTTCATACTTCACCGACCTGGATCACTGATGATGAACAACACCAAAGCGCATGCTTTATATGGAGAGCCGAGTGTGTACCTTCAATTTGTGTAGTGGTTTTTGATGATTTGCATTTAAAAGTGTATATTCATGTTGTTAATTTGAAACTAGGAGTAGCATCCGTATTGGTTAAAACGGACAGTTTGCTTCATGTTGTGTGCCATCAAACCACAGCGGAACCATATTTGTTCTGAGCGATCGAGGCGGGACAGATCTGTTCACGATTAGATGTGGAGGGTCCATTAGTCCGGACAAGGTCTGGTATCAAGCAGAACCTTCACTACAACGTGGAAACAGATCATGAATCACAGAGAGCTGACGTCCTGATGACGCGGATGCATGAGCTGTGAGAATGTAAAGAAAGAGACGAGGCAGCGTGTCCCGGACAGCACGCCAACCCGGACTCTGACTCAATGAAAAAAACATTATTATCTCAAGAGTATCACATTTCTCTGTCATCATTAACGAATTACGCGGTTACGAGGGCACGTTTTGGGAGAGCGAGAAAACATTGATTCAAGATGGCTGCAATTCACTTCTAACACGTAGTGAGGGAGACGCGCGATGGGAGGCCGCAGACTGGGAGGATAGAAGACGCCCTAAGTAGAAACACCTGATCCGTGCTGATAAAATAAAAACAATGTTAAAGCTTTGGAGAGATGGAGGATGCAGAGCTGCAAACAAACAGACACAACGCCTCTTCTTAGGTCCCCACATGGTTACGCCCGTACATCTGTCGTAGGTTGGAAGTAAACGAGGGCTCATAATCGGCCGAAGAACGTCAATATCCTTCCCTTATTCCAATAAGATCTTTTCTATATGTACACTTTGCACGTGATTAACAGACATGAACAAAAGACTTCAAGGGTGATTTATTACCTCCGAAGACGCCTCGACATACATGAATGTGGTTTCTGTTCTTCAGAGAGGAGAGTGTGGCTTTAATTAGAAGAGAAAAGGCTCTGAAGCTGCCAGTGTTATGAAGCGTTGCCTCGCCAAGCCGTGGCGCCTGTGAGCTCAGCGCAGCTTGCAACTTGTGTTTCATCTGGACCATCTGAACAAAATGAGAAACATGGGTCCAGGCATGTTGCGTGAATCCAATATGAAAAGAGAGAGGTCAATGAGACTGAGATGCAAATGTACGAGGAGTTTGTTGTTAATCCTCATTTTTATAGTTATTTAAACATACGGTTGCGATCATAGAATGTACTTCCACCCACCAACAAACAAGAGTGTGTCCCATTGGCATACCAATAAAGAATGAATAAAACACAAGTCCTCTGTCTTTCCCATAATTATATAAAGAAATTCTTCTTTCAGAAATTAAATTAAATGTAATTGACATTGGAGTCTTGGGATGAAGATGTGTTGAAATCAAATAAATTGTCCCACTCCTTTTATACGTCATGAGCCAGAGGTCAGGGCGTTACAAAATGTGCACGCTGGAGCTCAGCCCAGATCCACACTACAAGGTTCGGTTTTTAAATGCACTTAGACCACAATAAAGACCTCGTTAGTTTGATACATGAAATTAACGGCTCATCTGGGAACTTCAAGTTGAAACAAATGACGGCAGACGCTGCTTTAAAGGCAGGTTCCATTTGTTGTCTTTTTTCTTTAACACGCACGAGGCTTCGGATGTTTTCATTGCGAGCATCGCAAAAGAATGCGTCAATAACCACACATTGCATAAACGAGGGAGGTCTTCCCCACCAACGCCTGTGGCGTACAGAGTACTTACCCTCAGGTGATGCTCTGTGACCTGAGACTCGCTCACCTCTGCGCCCGTTCGCTGCTGACTGATGGTCCTGACGTTGATGGACATGTTCATAGGACTTTGAAACAATTTAAATAATATTACTCAATGGATAACCGGAAAGTTAATGTATTTCAATTTTTTTAGACCAAGAAAAAGCAGCGGGCTTGGAAATGTTTCCCCCAGCATGTCGTTATTAGTCTGATAGACACACACCATATTCTCGTGGATCTCCAGAAGCAAGGCGAAAGTGTTACATTACAGTTACGCTTTCAGTAAAGAAGTCATTGTGTCACTGGAGAGAAAAGGCTGAAAGATGACGACCGTCTTCTGACCGAGAGTTTTTTTCCAAAACAGCAATATTTGTGTCAATTTAGCAACTGTTTCATTGGAGTAAAATCAGCCAAAAAATGTGTTTGCCATTCAAATACTAATACAGGCATTTCTTGTGTGAATACTAGCGTAAAAATGTATAATCTTAAAGCCAAGCATTGATTTAAAAACAAATTGTTTTATGTTTCATTGCCTGAAACAGACCACAGAACTGCCCGCTCACGTTCAACAAACGGCAGCAACAAGGAGCTCAAACCCAACAGACTGTTGTGGATGCCAGTTTTTCACCCCAAACACGGCCACCACCCTGCGCGCAAATTCCTGAGCTGCCTTGGTAACCGAGTCGAGTGTGTAAAATATGTTGCCAAACTGTGGCACTAATTGAACACTTACAGCCTGGAAGAAGATAAAGCCGGCAAGTCCTTCACACTTGGAAAGCTTCACTCGCGTTACTCCACAGCGGCGACGGACCTTCTGTGCCGTCTTACTACAGTTGAATAACATCATTATGGCGCCACAGTTACAGGTTTTTATTTGTTTTGTGTAAATGCCTCATATTCACATAACAGTGTAACATTTAAAGTGAAATAAAATGTTGCATGAGGCTCAACAACTACAAAAACACAAACTGCAGACACAGATATACGTCAAGACGAGACTGCATAATTAATGGACAATGCATATATAGTCATATTAATTAAATTAACCCCATGACAACAGCAAACTCACCAGTAACCAGTAACAAAGCATGACAAAATAATCCATCCAAATTGTGGCAATAAAACACCCCACACACAGGAGCACGCGCCATTCAAATATTATTTATCAGAGATATAGTGAAAAAAACACGATAAGCACATTACTGCTGTCACAAAAGCCGTGCTGTTCACTATCTAAGCTGAATCTGATTGGATAAAAGCTCTTTTGCACTGGAAGCAGCGCTGCAGGCTGAAGGAAGAACAGAGGGAGAGGCGAGGTGTGCAATGCTAAAAATGAGCCAAAGGGAAAAATAATTATTTTAAAAAATGTAATATTTCATAAAAAAATATATAAACAGGTGTAACTTTGTGATTCTGTTTAAGCCGACAGAAAAGGCTCAGCTGGCCCTACCGGCCCACCGCTGCTCCACAGCAACGTGCAGGCCAGTTCATGACACCATTTCAAATGTCTTCCTCAGGCACCGTGTGGTAAATGAATAACAGTTTTATGCCCGCTTGGCCACAGCTGATCCACTGACAGATATAACTTGAGCAATGTAAAATACAGATGCCTGCAGCGGTGCTCCTCGAACCCACATCCTCCCCCCCACACGTCCTGAGAGAAAAAGAGTGAGGAGCCTCACAGCTGCAGGAGAGAAGTGAGCGCTCCCACAGGTGTTAACTAAGGTTTATTTGAGGATTACATGATTGCAAATCCCCCCCCAAAAAAAACTGGGGTTCTACTTTATTTCAAAACAACGGCATACCTAATTATGCGCTCATGAAAGGGAAGAAAAAGAAGATGATGGAAATACCTGTAGGACCACGTTGGAATAAAACTTGAACTCTAGTCCAGTTGAAGTTATGGAAATTTCCCTGGCGATAAATTTAAGTACAAAAATGCCAAAATAAATAACTACGTCTTAAGTCTAAATGTACCCGGACATTTTCCAACAAACACTAATTGAAAACTGTCGCTCTGTAGTCTAATGACGAAATATTAAGTGATGACTGGACAAATAATGGTGATCTAGCAAAATGAATGCAATGACCAAAATAAATGAGTCAATGAAGTTTTCCAAAGTCCTCTACATGTGTTAGGAAACATTCAGGAGTCATTGTGAAGCTGAAGTGACAGCAGTTTGTCTTTCTTTAGTTTGTCCCGAGTTTGGTGATTTTGACGCTTAAAGCCTTACCGCTCAACGAAAAAAAAAAGAGAAATGTTCTTGCTTGACCTATTTTCTGCTTTGGAAACATCTGCTTTCATCCGTGCTGTTTGCTGATGATATCATCCTTTTTGGCTCCATCTGCGGTGTCTCTGGTGTGCATTCAATATGTTTACAGCTGAGTGTAATGAAGTCGAGATTGCAATCACCGAACCCAACTAATGTTTCGGATTTAAATTGCCCCACTGAGGTGAGGAGCCAGCAAAGACCACAGAGCCGGCCTTCTTCTTCAGTCAGACTGAGGTAGCAAAGAGCAAATCTGTCATTGGGTTTTTCACCTCTTTTGGATTAAATCATCAATTTGATCAATTTTGCGTCCATCACTTTTAGTAATTCATGTGGTTAGTTCTGCCACTCTGGAACCTGTTAAACAGATGGAAACTTAAGGAGCCGGAACATCTAAATATCCATCAACTAAAAGCAGGTTTGTCTTGGAGGAGAATTGTTTTGGTCTGTTTATGGGAAAAGTAAATAACGCATCGGATGCCAGCACGTAAAGTCTCCAATGGAGTGAAGTTTCAGTCCAAAGTACGGTGCAGTTAGAGAATCACGTTGTCTTCCTACATGTTGTGGTTTGATATGTTCATCAAAGAAGTGAGCCGGGTCCCCATAAATTCAGACTGGTGTTGAAAATGTTATTTTATTTTGCTATTTTGGAAGAAAATCCAGAGTACATCAGTAATGTTTGGACTCAGCAGAGCTCCATCTAAGGAAATTTCAGTCGAAGGGAAACTTATTGAAAGCACCTGGTGGTAAGTGCAGGCAGGTTGTCCAGACTGTTCTAGTACAGGGAGCCATCAAATAAGCTCTTGAGGTTTAACATCGAGGCTTGCACAGCACAAATCCAATTTGTGTCTTTTTTCTAAAAGCCGTGGTTTTTGCATCATGTCAGTCTTTTGAGAAACAAGCCATTGTGTTGTGTAGAGAAAGAACAGTTTGAAAGTGAATCCTGATTTTTATGGGAACATGTTTAGAGATTAAATTACACAAGAAACTAGTCATTTGAGTGCTTTTAGGATTCAATTATGAATCATTTTGAAAAACATTATAAGATCTTGTAAGTAAGCGAAGGCAGCAGACCTCTGGGCTACTTTATTTACTGCTGAACCAAACAGCATGAGGCCACGTCCAACACGTTTACTGCTGAGCACCTGAAGCTCTCTCTTGTTTTCCCCAACAGCTGTTCATGGTGTAAAGTCCTTGCATTACCTTGGAGGATCTCACTGGGAGGTTCTACGGTCTGTAACACAACACACTCTAATGCCAGCAAACAGTAATACACAAAAACACACAAACATCATTTGCCCAGTATGTTCCTGGTTCTTCTGTCTGTTTTCTCATGCTGATGTCCTGTATATTGGTATCATTAGCTGAAAGTATTGGGATCCTGTCTGAATAAGCTTTAGCTCAGGTTTGTATGAACTACAAATATACCAAACAAACACAACACCTGTAGCTCAAGGAATTATGCAAATGGTTTCATTTCTTCAGATCCAATGACATTGTGGGAAAAGAATGAAAGGAAAACAGGTTCAAGAAGAAGAAAAGTAGATGTGCAGTACACTTTGTCCTTGATGCTGTGTTAGAAATGTACTTATTTATTGTGAAGATGTTAATGGCATATATATCACAACACTTGTTCAAGCTATTTTCTAAGAAAGTGCTATTTTATAACTTTATATAAACACGACTATATATATTTATGTACTCTACAGTGATGTAATAGACTTCAGTCGTAATTCATCCCTCATTGCTAAATGCTAATGTCCTTGTGCCAACATCTTCACCTGCTATCTAGCAGTTAGTAATTGACACGTTGAGCATCTCGCATTGTTCATATGCTGCCCACCTGCACTTAAACCATCAGAGGCCAATGGGAATATCCTTAGAAAATATTGTGGCAACCCAAGTAGTTTTGTAGATGT
Organism: Gasterosteus aculeatus; assembly: GCF_964276395.1. Lineage (NCBI taxonomy): Eukaryota > Metazoa > Chordata > Actinopteri > Perciformes > Gasterosteidae > Gasterosteus > Gasterosteus aculeatus. Next base: position 21,805,230 of record NC_135694.1, read on the forward strand.
GGATATATTTCACCGGATAAGTGATGTGCTGTTCAGGTGGCACTTGATCAGAAGTCGGGCGATCACCAGAGCCAGTGGGATCAAATATCACGGCAATCCATCCAACAGCTGCTGGGATGCATCATTCACGGCCAACTGAACGCCGCTAACATGGGCAATGAAAAACAAAACAAACAGAGGATCCAACGCTGTGCCTCCACGTTGACAAACTCCAGCTGTAGCTTCTAAAATCGTATTCTTCGTCATTCTTTAGGGGGGGGGTTAAACAGAGTACTTTGTTGATGTCAGCAGCAGATTCCCGGAAGACAGAGCGGACAGGACGACCAGAGTCCACCCCTGCAGTTCAGAGCACCGGGTGTCTCTGGATTAAGTGCTTTGACGTTGAGCGATGGGCAGACTCATGAAACCACAGCATCCTGAAGTGCATTACTCAAAGCACTCAGCGGGACTCCTTCATAAAGCAGTGCTGTCTGGCTGCACATGCTTATTAATGCGCCAAAACAACTCTGTCATGAGTTAAGACTTGTTTCTAATATTCGGTGTACACTCGTGAGGTGTAATCCTTCATGCAAATATTATACCTCCCTGTCACATTGGAGGTGGTTTGTCGCAAAACTGATCTCCGACGTCTGTGTGCTCTCAGCAGGATGTAAACACTCGCGGGTCAAATTAAGGTAACTTTTATGGAGCACACCAGTTCATAATGAGATTATAATCCATCACCTGAAAAGCTCACATAATGTGTTAAGCACAATAAAACCAAAACGTACTGTAATATATTATAAACCTCATGGAGGGGGCCAGCTGCTTATTAGGCCACATAAAGTGCAGTACAAGACCCCCTCTCAGTTCACCTTGTTGACGGTGCATCTGAAGGATTACTTTTGATTCACTTATGTGAAGCAGCTCGTGTTTACGATCCACCGTGTCTTGGCATAATAAGTATCAACAAGTAACATTAAATCTTTAAAGGCTTACATTAAAAGGTTGTCCATGACATTAAATTCACCTGGTGCCATCATTCAGCGACGAGGGATCATACGGTGCGTGCGTGCGTGCGTGGAGCCAAAGAAAACAAATGACGTGTGTCTTTGTTCCATACTGCTGCTCCCGCGTCCCAGTGTCCATAGAGTTTGATCCCTCAACATTTCCACTGCCATCGCTCAGGGGAAAACAGCGGCAGAGGCGAGCTAATCTCTTGAGTCGCACGCTGCGTTACTCAGACAGTAGCGTGCTGTTGTTACAGATTGATGGCGCCCGAGCCTTTGACTACGGCAGTGGGGGGGGGGGGGGGGGGGGGGAGTTGACGCATCGCCATGTTGTAATGGAGTCGATATCACATCACAGTAATTCCAAAGCTACGGCACATTTCCATGGCTCGGCAGAAAAAACATCCATCCAACCAAGAAAACCCGACTCGCTCTCTCGTGCCTTTCCAGACTAAACCTCTAGAAAGACGGGGGAAGTACGTCCAGAGAAGAAAAACAAGGGGGGGGGCAGAAAACACTGGAGGTGAAACATTACGGACGGAACAGTCTGGTCTTTAAATTGCTTTTGTTCTACGCCTTACTTACTCATATATCAAAGACAAAGTAATAGAGTCATTTCCACCTGAACAGAGAAGGAAGTCGCTTGTTATTACCTGAGCTTCTCCTTTGCTTTGTTGACATCGACCGAAAATCACTATTTACTGCACGTGTTGCCCCTCACTGGCCAGCTCAAGGCCACCCAACTTTTACATGATCCTGCAATCTTTGCACTTTAATCACAAGCAGGCCATTTGCCTGAGGCCTCAAAAGTTGTGAGTCAAAATCAGAGTAATACTGTAGCTGAGGCAATCGCACATGTGTGTGAATGTAGAGCGCAACACACAGCTTGTGTTCCGTGTTATTGGGAAGCCACACGGAAAAACTACAATGAACACACACACACACGCACACACACACACAGCACTTACACAGTGAGAGCATAAAACACAGTTTTTCTTAAAACCATTCAATCAACAAGAGGTTTCCCCGTTCCCAAAGACAAAGGGGTTTTAGCCTCTTCAGAACCAAACCTGCCAACTGTGAAGTAAGAAGTGCCTCCAGTGAGAACTAAGATGAAACAGAGCTTTCTTATCTAGATGAGAGGAGGTCAGAGGGCTACGAGAGCTTTCCACTGCCAAGGGCAAAAGGAGAGACGGCAGCATTAGCATTCGCACTCAAACACGCGCAGGTTTTCTTTCCACTGTTATATCCGTCTTATCAGCCCTGCTCCCTCTTTCAAATCTATTTAGCTTCAAACCATCATTTTTCCAGTTCTCATGTCAACACGGTCGTGAAGACTGGTCCGAGGCCGGAGCATATTTGTACAATTAGCCAATATATTTCACCACAGCTCTGTGTGGTTGTTGAGAAAGAATGTTGCACCACTTTCTAACCCTAACCAGTTTATTATCTGGCAACACTCGTTTTCTGATTCCAACAGTATTTCCAATTCTCAGCATTTTACATATCATTAATAATAGTCATTCTTAATCAAGTAAAACTGTTGAAATCTTACTGGCGTGAGGGTGGCTCTGCACAGGATTATTCATACTTTTAACGGAGGCTAACCTGCATCCAAAGAAATGTATTTACTGTTAACCATCGATGGCTGAAGGCAAGACACATCACAGAGCCATCTGTGAACACTAGATTCCTTCTCTGCTCCACATCTTCCTGACTGATCACAGGCCTTTGCATCCCTCACTGAGAGATCAGGGCCTTTTGTCACCGTTAAAGACGTGGAAAAAGCAGACTCGTCTCAGAGACACCGAGGATCAGCCCTCCAACCCCTTTGACCCTTTAAGCCTCCCCACCCCGGTTGTCATTTCAGCAAGCACCATGCAACCCTCCACCCTCGCCGACACCTCCCATCAGCAGGAAAACCCTGTCTCTCCTGCTGAAGATCTTAATAAATACATCTACAGATTATTTTAGGGAGCTCTATAAAGAAAATTCAGTCATCAGTGATAAGAGATCTCACCTCATTACCATCACTCAAGAACTTGAAATAATAGTTTGTAATGTGTAACGTTTCTGCTTTGTAATATCAGTTTGTTTGAACAATACCAACAGTCTCGAAATAATGAAAGAGTTTTACTGAAATGGTTCAAGCTGAATATCAAAATACATCTTTCCTGCCACCTTGCTTTAAAAACGTCTAAACCGTCTGTAGACCATAAAAATTATGGAAACAATTGGGTCTCAGATTTATGAGATTTGAGACTTGCAGAGAGGCCTCAGGCCTCGTCTTTCATTAAATACAAGTATACATACTTTTATAGCCCCACAACACCTGGCGCGGGAACACAGAGTACACATCAATGTCCTGGATGTAATTGTCAAATACACGTGTGTGCATTAAAGTCAGTGTGAACGCTTCCATCTGCATATAAAGAAGGCTACCGTGTGTTTCCACCTGTCCACATGTGCGTCTTGGCCCCGCTCATCCGTGAACATGCCCCTAGCGTTGTTTTACGATGGCGGCTCCACCGGCTGCGAGCCTCCCAACACCTGTACAATAAATCACCGGACCTCTCCCGTTACACAACCCAGCCGGGGTTTACTGACGCCAAACACAGAGCTGCCTCGGGTGGAGGCCTGGCGCAGGGTCGGAACGTCTCCACGGACTCGTACAGGTGTTCCACTGCCAGATGAAAACAGAGATCAAATATGTTGTCGACACGAAATGCTGCTCAGAACCACAGGTTCATGTTCACGAGCTCAATGATACTCACGTGAGCATCGTATCGATGAGTTAACTTTACCGACTAAAAAGAGTTTAGCAATTATAACTAAAAGTTTGGCAGTTGTCATTGCTATTATGACATCATAAGAACGATGGGTTTCCAGTGAATTTTCATACGTTGGATTTATCAAATACAGGTATGGAAAAATTCTGGTTCAAACTGTGGTTATAGCTCAAGATGTGGACCAGCTGTGGTTTCCATATGAACAACATAAATATGTGACTTACACAGGGGGGAAAAAGTGATGCAAACACAAAGTTAAATAAATGAAAGGCACAACGTGAGCGTGTGCAGTGGTGATATGAGCTCATGATATCCTCTACCAGCAATCACAGTCCAATCGTAAGGAGATGCCAACATGTCAGAGACACTCAAAGAGTGAAGAGCAGCGGATGTCTGTTCGATAACGTTAAAGAGGGGTCGGGGGGGGGTTGTGCAGATCCCATTGCTTTCTAAGACCGCTCTAATGCGAGGAAAGAACAAGACAACTTTGAGAAAGTACCTCTCTGTTGAGCCAAGTGTTCACTGCAGGGACAGCGAAGGAGGCGAAGCCAACTCCGGCTCTCCATAGCAAATCACAAGAGAAATATCGTTCCTCTCTTCCTGGCAGGAGATGCATGCGATCACAATGTAAAGCAAAAAGATGATGCAATCATCTTCTCTTTGGAGCTCTAGCTGAGTGAAGTCAGAGGGGGAGAACACCAGGTTAACATCACGCACTATATTACAAATATTTGCAATAAGTGCAAATCTCTTTCTATTAATAATAAGTTGACCGCAGTCCTACAGTGTGCTTGTTCTGTATGTCAACTGTCATGCATCCACTATCGCAGCAGCAGACCCTGCCAGCTCCTTTTTTTGCACTACATGTTCTCAGAAAGAGAACATGCAACCTCGGCAATGTGGTAAAGCTGGTACGAAAACACACACACACACGCGCTATTTGAACAATGACTGATCTGGCTCACTGCAGTGCCCCCTTAAGGCCTCTGACAGACGGATCCAAACATCTTTTATTTATTTATTTATTTATTCATCAAGTAATTCCCTTGGGTTGTGAAATTCTTGAAAGTGGACAAACAATAAGCAAATTCAGCACAAAAACAATACATTATTTTACTCCTTTACGCCTTTGTTCATCTGTCATAAGAGCAAAGCACTAAATCAGTGGACTCAATGCAGCTGCAGTCTGCATCTTTTGCAGACTTTTCCGACTCAAATACAAGACCACAAATCATATGATAACCTTATTACGGTAACAATGCAATTAATTGTCCTGTGGATGTTTTGGAACATATCAGAGTAAAAAACAACAACACGAAATCTCATACACACCTTTGTTGTGAACTCATTCAGCTTTAACAAGATGGTTAAGACATTTATTGAGTGTTAATTGTGTTGTAAAGTGAATGTCGCGTGTCAACAACGACTGGCTCGGTGAACCGGTGGCACCGCTGCCCCGAGAAAACGCTGGTATTTCATGGCTTTTGTCTTTCGGAGAGCAGTCACAGTCTTAATCGCATTACAGCCATTTCCCAGAAGTCCCAAACCCCCATAAAGCCATCAGACCTCATTACACACAAGTCACTACACAAACAGAGGAGCGAAGACCTGCCTGCTAGAGTTTCATACAGAGCTTTAAAAGAAAGAAAGAAGGGGGAAGATCTACAGACGCGGCGTAAGCTCTTCTGTGGTTTTTGCTCCTTCAATGACTCTGAATGGCTCCGACACTCCAGTCAGCTCTGAGTAACGCACACCTGGCACTGAGAGCTGCACTGAGAGCTCCACTTAGAGTGCAAGACGTCTACATCTCCCTCATTAGAATGAGCAGTCAAACTTATCATCAGTCAAAATAAATGCAAAATACTGCATACAGTGTTTTTTTGAGTTATTGATGTACAAAAAATGTCCCAAGGGTCACTTTCACTTCAGTTGACTTTATCAGGTGAATGTAATCATAATAACAATCAGGATTTGTTTGGTTTTTATGACCTCGGACAAAGGCAATAGTTGACAGTTGACTGACAACTTTACATAAAACCCAGCACTCTTATTTCACTGCAGTTTTCTCTTTGTTATTGTTCAAACACTGCAGGTTTTTTTTGGACCTTCACATCTGCTCAGACTATGAAGTAATGTCCCCCCTGAATTAGTTTTGGGTAATGACGGCACGATGTGCACAGATGCCTTTTAAAACAAATTACGGGGCAGAGCCGTCCTGCAGGTGCTTTCTGGCTGCATCGGTGTCTTTTAGAACCATAGTGGCATTTCATCATCAAACCAAAATGCACACAATCCTAACCTGTGCCAGCGCTGTGCAACACTTACTCATTACATCTCATCCTGCACCGCATGTGGCTGATATTAAATTGCTAACCTGGCACAATGCAAAACTGCATTCTTCCATGATGATACCCTGGACCCAGCCGGCTTTATTTACAGGCACTGTTCACATACCTCCGCCCGCCGTTCGCCTGTGTGGAGGTCAGAATAACTAATGACAGCTTGGTTTGATTCCTGGATACCAGTCAAATGTGACTGATACAGGATCTGCTTCTTGTACACTCCTCATTCAATGACCTCATGACTCCTCACAGAATGAAAAATGGATGATTTCACGCACCATCCAACAACATCTCCACTCCATCGCACGCCTTCAGCGGCCATGAGTCAGTAAGAGTGGACTACACAGCGTTCTCAACTCCACCAAACAACATGCAGCACATTGAAAACGATGACTTCTCTGGCCGTTAGTGGTGCAGGGAGCCCTGTAGAGTTCGCTGTGGAGAATAAACCCAGTGGCAGCCTTATTACCGGGTTGTACGCGTTGAAGCGGTGAGCCTGAGCCAGGCCTTCGCCGAGGGCTCACAGAGGCTTCTTATTAAAATGACAGGTGCTGTCACTTTTTACACTTCCTTTGAGGTGCAGTCTGTAACTGCCATGTAGAGAAGGTGTACAGTGGGGGAGGAACAAACTTAACAAGCATGTTGCACAATATTGAAATATGAGGGGGCTCGCCTATCATCCATTCACAGGTGGGACAGAATACCCTCCAACGTCCTGTTGGCAGACGGGACAAAATAGCAGAGAAGCTTGATCACGATTCTCTAAAAATGATTTGGCAGCAGTCATTAAAGATGAAGCAAATATACCGGAGAAGGGATCAGATGAGCGAGTCATCGGTTCACCATCACAAGCTAATACAGATTGCAAGTGTGCTCTATGTCTGTATGTGCTGCTGCAAAGTCCAGCGGTCATCTGCTAGATACATCTGGTTAGAACGGTTAAAAGGTGGAAAACTAAATCCAGCAAGACAAAATTGTGTTTATTCCTTCTGACTCTTCCGTCACTTTTTCTCTTTTACTGGAGAGTTTCCCCTCTTCAGAACTGTAAAAGCTGTCAGACGCCAACGCAACTCTGTGCACCACGTGACGAGGGGACGCGGTCAGACACCGCTTGGCTGTAAAGGGTCAGAAATTAAAAATATCGAAAACCAGCGGCACAGTCTGTTTCCCCTAAGAAAGTGGGAACAGTAGGTGTGTTTGTTGCACTGTGCGAGTGTAAATCACGTTGGTGACAGCCACACCGTACAAGGGGAGCAGTGAATATACAGTTCCAACTGCAAATATTTTTACCAAATTTGTTGTAACTTGCACTATTTTATGAGGTCTGACATGTTAATTTGTGGTGGAGGCAAACTCAAGACATACCAAGAAGAGCACGTTGACCTTGGTAAGAAACGTCCGTCAAAATGTCTCCATGTTTTGACGGGCCGTTAGCACAGTAGGGAGCCGTATGTTTAGTCTCAACCGGACTCAGCAATGCTTCCAATATGTGTGGCAGCAAGCGTCGCCCCGCTGAAGTGTCTTTTTCGGAGACCCTGAACTCCTCTGCAGCTACACACCTGCTGACCTGAGCGGATGTGAAAAGAAGGACTGAAAATGTACCCTTCATGGGATGAAGGACAAAGACATTGCTTGGTTTTGGACATTATCTTATCAGTCAAAAAGACCACATTAAAAAAACAGACATTGATGTCACTACGATATTACAAAACACATTTGTTTCCCATAAGGTTTTCAAAGAAAAATCACATTAGAGCTCCGAGGGGCACGAATTTTATTATTATGTTATTAATGTTACTATTTCTACAGTTATCCAACATGTGTAATGCTGGTATTAAAGAGGCCATTTAGCTCCCTTCAGCTTCACTGAGAGGCTCAACAATACCTTGCGTGGCGCTAACTTGTTGAGCACCAAACAGTGTTTAATGGTGGGGAAAAAAAAATGTTTTAATCAGTTAAATTTGTCGTGAACTGCGTTGATGCTCAAGAGGTGACTATTCAGCAGGAACCGAACTCAACTGTGAGCCGTATTCCTGTGTGGTACAGCATTTATTCAATATATAGTATAATAAGCCTATAAATAATACTGAAATGTATTTTCTCTCCTCACCTGCCACTATGGCCGGTTTTTAACATTTCTATGATCTACAAATTTCTTTGTCTGACATTTCTGAAATCCATATAGAATACTTTTTGTAAAGACCGACTCAGTGGTTCCAGACAGCAGACTATGAAATATATCAAGTACATTTATTAAGGCCGAACCAGGCCAGAAACAGAGTTACGTCTTACGATCAACCTCCTCCGCTCGGTTTCAGTACTGCTGACAGTACAAACCACTGATTTAGAGTAGAGTAAAACATTTTGATAATTTGACCCAGAACGTCCGGTGATCTACGGCACCCTGGTGGCCGTAGATCAAGCAAAGTGCGGGTTCCCTTTAACTCGGCCTCCCCAGACAGAAGAAGGAATCAATGCATTTTAAGACCCGATGATTTAAACATTTAGCTACCAGCTAAAATAACAGCTGAGTTATAGACGTCATTTTGTAATGATCAGCTGATGATGGGCGAGACTTTACCAATCAAATGTAAAGTCTTGGTTGCGGAGCCCCTGAGTGTGAATAAACTGGCTCGATACGGTTTATTCAAGCGTATTGTAGCTGCAAGGAAATGAAGTACCACGTTATGGTAACAACACTGTGTGTGTTGTACCGTTTCCAGACTCAAAAAATATATTTTTATTAGTGAAAATTGTTTTAAAGAAGAAGACGTATCATGTTGACCTCCCGTTAACTCCCGATCAAACCATCAATTAACCTGCTGAGAGGTCAAGAGTCATCAGAAGCAGAACTGAGAATGACGGACGGTTTGACTCAGACGGTTGGGGTCACCACCCAAAGTGGGGTCAGTAAGAGGTCAACTCTGGCCAAAGCAGTTAACATGTCTCTCCCTCTACTCAAAGCAAGTTGATATTTAAAACACCACTGAACACACGGGTCAACACACCTCTTCTCTTTTAGCCAAACAACTGACCAGACAAATAAATAAAACACTAGAGGAGAGTCCAACCAGCCCGAGTAGATAAAGCACTAAGGCGGGGTGTTGAGGGTCCCCAAACGACCTCACCGTACATCTGTACATCGCAGCACACGACACACTAACAGGATACAGATTAAATTCTTGTTTTTAAATACGTTCTGTGATTTAAAAAAAAATGCTAAATGGAAAACAGACTTTCATAAGTAAAACATACACACTCAACCTCAGCGAGGGATCCTTGTCTGCTCTGAGTAACTGCTACATCTGGGAGTTTGCGCCAAATGCGAATGAGTAGGTTTAAGATGGAATTCCCCATTTAACCTTCTCCCTGCATGATACTTCAGCTGTGGGTCTGCTTTAGTTGGACTGTTGTGCAACGGTTTGAAAAGGGTGGGAATGACTGTGGTCAGTGAGCAAAGTGTAGCCTCTGGCTGACACCCCAGATATAACACATGTACAGACATCTGTTTGGAACCGTGAGAAGTCATCAGGAATCCAGTTCATCATCGTCATCGTGTTTAAATCAATCTCACCATCAAGAGCAGAGCTTCGTCCAGAGGAACTACGTTTTACTCAACCCAAAAAGGCCGAACGTCCACTTCTAGCAACGTCCTAAAACAGCAGCAACGACGTTTAAGGCCTGAATGCAGACAGTGATTAAATAGGCCACGTCAACACTTGTGGAGTGTGGAGACACAACGCAGAAGTCATTAATAATGATCCGCCGGCAAAACAATGTCTAATTTGCATTGTATGAAACTAATGCAGCAGCAACATGGGACTGGTTGCAGGCATTTCAGTACATATGTGGTTATTTCAACAAAAGCATGGAAAGTAGACACCAGTATCAACAGAGAGAATCCCCTGGGTGCAGTGAAACTGGCTGTGGGGAACAGGCCCTGTCGTATCACTTAATCTGTGTGGTAATATAATATAAAGCCATTACATGTAAAGAAAGAGTGGAGTCCTTTCCCAGTTCTGCCGGGTAATTGCGGTGGATGAGCTTCACTCAGTTTAATGAAAGTCATTGTAAAACGGTAAAAAAAAGTAGCCTACGTCAGCGATCAGGGCCGACAGCGTCACAGAGCTTATTCCATCCAAGGTGCAAAAACAGGATTATCAAATATAGGATTGATAATTATTAAAAGTGCTGACAGACAATAGGGCAACATCAGGGAGATCAATTCACAGCAGAGGTGGGACGGGAAAGAAAGTGCACATTGTGTTTGTTTACTTGAAAGTTCGAGACGTGTGACGGAATAACAACAGGAAAATGGAAAAAAAACTGCCAATACTTTTGCAGCGATGCAAATTTCCAACAGTCTTTTTCAATTAAAGGTTGGACCAGATTTGCGCCGGCAAAGGACCAACTACCCCGATCCTTCTGACCTCGAGGCGCGTCTGGCAGGCTGCCTCTAGCGAAAAGCTGGACAACTTAAGCTAGCGTAAGCCATTTCATTAAGTTGACTCTTTTGCAAAATGCTTTCGGTGAATTTAAGTCGCGGCCGTTATGCAGCCTAGCAGTAATGAAGTTTGCCGTCTCGGTTTTGGTCCCCACAGCCTCTGTGTGTGCTGTGCAATACGAGTCTCATTCTTAGTATGTTCCTCTTCAGGTGATTGGTTGATGCCTTTTTTGCAGAAGTTGAGCGTAATCTCTCCCAAGAAATGACGTTTCTGTGTAATACTGGCATTCTGTGTTCTGTTATATTGACGCTCGTTGGCATGTGAAGACCCTGTGGTCCTGTTGTCCTGTTGATTCTGATGCTGCTTTGATCTCTGCTTCTTCTTCAAAATTGTGTGTTTGTTGGTGTTTGGCGATCCGAGGTGCCTTACCGCCACCAAGTGGACTGGCGTCGCTGCAATGTCATTCAAGGGTTTCATCGGGCTTGTTGTGTTCAGCAACCGAGTGGCTGCTGAGTGGAAGAGAAGGTCAATGGTTCTGTATACAGGTCCGTCGTTTAAAAATTAACACTGAACTGGTTGGAAAGTATTTACACCCGCCAAAAAAACCTACAAGCAACCATTCCAGAGAAGACACCAAACGAGTATCATTAGATTGAAGCCGTCTGCATGTCAGTCAGAGATTATTTGTGAAATTTCACAGATGTTTATCACATTTCTGTTAAAAATACAGCCGCTACAGCTTAGAGAGGCACAGATGCACCGGATGGGGCCACCATCGGGTTGCCAGTAAAGTCCCAAAGCATGAGACAGCAGGCGGGAGCCCGCCAGTATCAGCTCATGATATCATGTGAAAGGAAGTGGGTTGTTCTGAATGTTCCTAAAATACAGTTTGACAAGTACTTTTGAAATTAAGTTGTAAACAACCAGCGCACATTTAGACTCAAGCTTCTTGAAGACTACAGACTGTGGCATTGTACAGAGATTGCATTTTCTGCATTGAGGCCCCGTGTTTTGCATTCATATGGTCGGCAAACGCAAACTGCCAGGTTTGTAATCTCCGCACAGACAAAGAAATGTGAGCTTTGATCTGATTCCAACTCAGCCGGAATTCTCTGAGGTGGTTTTCAATAAAGTGACTTATTGACGTGGGCAGAAACATCAGTTTTCCTTCAGCATTTTAGAGGGTCTGGAAACAATCAAACATTCACAGTTAGTGGGCATGTTGTGATGTGCAACATGCAGGCTATATAATAAATGACATAATCTGCTGCTTGCAGGATGATGCCAAATCAGAAAGATATACTTCACCAACGTGTGTACGCCTTTTCAACTGTTAATATCTCATTGAGAGACAAACGTTGGGGTTGAAGCATATTGATTTTTATATAGAGGAGATGATGTTTGCACTCTACTGGGATTTGTCATTATTTTCGTTTGCCTGATCATGCTGCCCTTTTCATGGATGAAATTTCAGTCTGTGATTTCAGGTGAATCATGGGAGATGTGAATCATTCAAGGATGGTTCCAATAGACGGCCAGAACAAAGGACGTTGACACATCTTTAATCTTAATGCTTCACTATGGAATATTTTACTGCAAAATATATGTGCTTCAATGAAAAATGGTCTTGAGTATGAAAACACACATGAAAATAGGTCAGCTGAGCGGCAAAATGTGCAAATCCCACCTCTCTGGCTCCTCAACATCAATCGTCATAATGTAACTGGCCCGTTACCTGATGAACTACACAATATCATGTTATTGTCAGATATAGTGTAAGCCATCACTGTCTTTTAGAGCACAGCTGATTTCATTGGCAGCTCTGCTAACGATAGCAATCATGAGACCACTCATCTGAGTGAGGGACTGCTGTTCACGCCAGCGGACTTTCCCTCTCTGTGTCTTTGCCCAGGCTCTGCAGCAGAGACCCCTGGAAGGCCGCGCTGCACGACTCAGGGATCAGAAAGTCGAGTAGCAGGTCACAGATGCAGTAGATTAGATGCCTGCACACAAACAGGGTGAAGGAGATTTATAAATAGAGATGCGTGTATTGACAATATTGTAATATGAAATTATTAAATAGAGCAGATGTATTGAATTTATTATACTGAAGTCAGCAAACTGAGGCATTATGGTACATATTAATTATTTCATCGTTGACACTTTGTACCAGCTTGACATTAATCTGAGCCTCCTCCCATTCTAAAAAGTTTTTCAAGAAAATCCTGCAATATGGCCAAAGCCAGTTCTGCTTTTTTTCTACCCAGCTCTGAGTGTACTCGTGTTAAAACAGCAAAATAAGACGTGTGTTTACCCGACACCTGGGTTGTTGACTCACTTGTTTATCTGATGATCCTGTAAAGACTCCAGCATGGTCTCCAAGCTCAGTCTGTACTTCTCACTTCCCAACATGTCAGCGATAAGCTCTGCCAAAAGGAATTAGGCAAATCGAAAGTCAACTAGTTTTAGGAGCCTTTGAAAATCGAAATGACGGCCATTCAAAGAGCTGCCGCAGGAAGCAGCCTCTGTGCACCTGGCAGAAGCTGCATGAGACAGTCCAGACACTGCTCCTTGGTTTCCTCTCTTTCGGCCGCACTGCGTTCCGGCCGTGGTTGAGCAGGCAGCGTGCCCCCCGGCCACACAGCTTCCTGCAGCACTTGAAGGTAAATCACCCAGCAGGGGGCACTGGTGAGGTGGGCAACGCCTAAATCCAACCATCTGAAGCAGAATCAGTAGTTTAATGAAGCAGTGCTTTTTCTACTAGATATCATCAAATACATGTACAAAAATTTTGTGTTTACATGCAAACGTGCTTTGATTGATTAGGAGGGAACAAAGATGTGCAGACAAAGGGAAGCAACATGCACAAGTATTCTTAAATCTCTATGAACCATTGAAGGAGCGTGCATACTGTTTACTGACATGCTCGTATGTTAAGTTAAAAAAATGGAGGCGTAAAATCAAGTCAATGACAGAGGTTAGTCAAGAACAATTCCCACAGACTATGTGGCAACAGTCATATTTACATAGAAATCTGAGAGAATCCGGGAGAATGTCTTGCGAGTGCCACAAACCACTTAGTGCTTGCGAGAAAAGAAGCCAACATCTGGCTGCTCAGCTGTATGAAGGGCAAAGAAAGCCACAATGTCACGAGCCAGCAAAATAGGTCCGAAGTCACAACATATTCGTGTGTGAGTAGTATTGCTGCAGTAATCTTATAATAATAATAATAATTATAACAATAAATATGGGATTACTGATTACTTAATTAATTACAAAATGCACAAACTCCTGCCTTCTTTGGGATGCAGACACTGTGTTATTGACATGATGAGCTGTATGTGCAGTAACCAACGACTCAAAGGGACACTGACCTCTCAATGAAGGTGCCAAAGAGCAGCCTAATGGTCTTCTGTATGTTCTCAGTGCAAAGCCAACTCCACTGGTCCTTCATCAGCAGACACAAAATGTTCAAAGCAACATCCGCCACGGCTGTGTCTGCAGTGCACAGACAACAAACACGGACACACAATGAATTCACAGGAACACTTAAATGCACATATGAATCTGTATAGACACAATGCATCAATGGTAAAAAGTGACAACTAGAAAAATACTCATTGATGGAGTTTTATTGCGCCCTAGTGGTGATGCTGAGTTACTGCATTAAGCAAACATTCCACACGGACATTTAGGGATACAACTGAGACTGGTACAACAATATATATATACACACACACACACACAATCTAATAATACACTTCTCAACCTGTGCTGTGAGTTTTTCCTAACGTCTTCCTGTCCATGCCAGGCTTTACCCAGCTCCGCTTGGATGTCTCTTTCCCATTCCGCTCACATAAAAGTACTTCCTGCTCTTTGACGAAGCTCTCCAGGCCTGACAGCGACATGCCATTTAGGATCTGAAATGAGTAGAGCAAATATGTCTGCCGTGTCCAAATCCCCTTTCATACACACATCTATCAATCAGAGATGATGAACACGGTGTGGTAGCTTACAGCGCTGCCTTCACTAAAGCAGTATGTCACTTTGGGGTGTAGGTCAGGTATGTTGAGAGACGGGGAAATTTTGCTTTGGAACCTAAGCCTCCTGATGCATGAAAGAGAAAGAAACAAGAATCCAAAAATAATAATTACTATTAATTAGTTCAGAAGAATAGATAAGTGTGCTGTGTTTTTTTCCTCTACTAAATCCCTGGATAATGTTGAAGGCCCATGAATGTATTCAAATACCCGATCTATTAACAGTGTGTGATGGCGGGTCACAAGAGGGCACTTCTTTATTATGAAAAGGTCCCTGTGGACGACATTTTGTTCTCAACGTGCTGATATGGAAGTCTCACATGTACTTTCTGCTGTCCGTCGTTCTTCCGTCTGCATCTCCCTCCAGGTCCTCTGTGGGGCTGAGCGGCTCAGGATGAGGGAAAGCCGTCTTCAAAGTGTCTAAAGCATTTTCCATCATCTTTAACGACAGAGAAGACAGGAGATAATTAAAAGTCCCACAAAACAAATACATAGAACATACTTTTGTATGTATAATCTATATGGTAGCTGTTCCCTTCCCCTCCAGTCCATGCTAAACTAAGCTAAGCTAAGCTAAGCTAACCGGCTGCTGGCTTCAGCTCCATACAGTCTTATGTAGTCATGTTCACGCAGACATCAATGAGCAATCAATCTTCTCTTCTAACACAAGAGTGTCATTTCATCTGAGAGGTGACAAGCTACTTTTTGGTTTCTTACAATAACAAGAACAAGCTATACAGCACGTAGAGTCTTTCTGACCTTATCGATTCTCGACTTGACAAATGGCTTTCTTCCAAAATATGTACAAACATCAGAGTTGAGAGCCAGGAACTCCTGCATGTCATCACTGTTGGATGTCTCAGGAATAGAGCTTAATTGCTTAAAGAGAAAAAGAGAAAGAATGACAACTTTTTACACTAAATGTTATCATTCACACCCGACACACTGAAGACAGAAGCTACCAGACACAGCGCACAGCAGTCAGATTAGCGAAAGGAACCGCCGATTGGAGGACGACCGTGCTCTCCTCTCAACCACTGTCACCCACAAACTAATGCATGACAGACGCTGCCGCTCCAATGCGTACTTTAAGGAACGTGTCCAGTTGGCTTTTGCGGGCTTCGACCTTGTCGTTGTCTGCATTGCCAAACGGCAGGTCCGGGAACATCTTCTTTGGCCCTTTGACATCTGAAACACACAACATTGATCCGCATTGATGCACCAGCTCACGTTACACTGACGTTCAATGGTCAATTAAAGAAGATGATAGTCACTTACTCTTGATTACCTTCTTAACCTCGGGCTTCTCCTCTAAACGTGTTTGCAGGTTGAGGAACTCGCTGTATCTCCGGTTAACGGTACGACAGGACCCAGGTTGCAGAGCTTCACCGTTCTCCGCTGTAGCGAGGGTCTCAAACTGTAAGCCAGAAAGTGGAGGTTAATGCGTGCTGACCAACAGCTAATAATAAAAAATAAGTAAGTATAGGGGGTGGTGGCCTTACTTTCACAGTGTAGAGAGTATAGGGATGTGTGCCTGTGCCACGCTGTTCTTTTGCAGCGACCGTGCCAGAAATTTGCACATTGTGGAGGTTCACAGGCGCAGCTTGGATGTTGTGGGTGTCAAAGGGGCAGGAAGCTAGGCGGAGTCTTCGTGGGGAACATGTTGGAGATTTTTCTTGGGCTATGCCCGCTGGCCACTGGGAGTCCTCGGGCACCCCCATTTTAGGCCCGAGGTTTTTCAGAGGACCGAAGCACCCGAACGCCTCGTCTTCTTTTGAAGTCATCGCGTTGCAGATGTCGGTTGGAGAACCGCAGTCACAAAAGCCTCCCGTCAGGTCGTCTTCGGAGTCCGATTGAATCAAGGAGTCCAACGAAATCCGTTTGGGATCCGGTGAGTGGGAGTAGCGGCCAGACGTGACGGAGCAGCAGTTCACTTTGCACGGCGTGAGCGAACCTCCGTGGCAACCCTCTACTTTCCCGACGGACGCCAGGCTGACCGTGCTGCTCGGTGAGGAGTCCTTCTCGCAGATGCTGCTGTGGCTCTGCAGGTCGTCCAGGTCGGAGGTGCCTATGCTGTTGAAGCTGGCCGCATCAGAAGAAGAGAGGGACCTGCAGGTGGTCCAGGACTCGTGCTGGATCTGACAGCCGTACAGAGCAACCGCAGGAGGGAGCTCCTGCGGTTCTCTGGACCTGGCGATGACGTCCACAATGGTCTGGTTGAGCCAGTCAGGATCGGACGCCCTGCTTATGAGCGGCAGCAGGACGTTGCAGGTGATGAGCTCCGTAACCATGTAACCTCCGGTCCTGGTCTCCATGTGGGGGTACGGAACAAGCACGTGTAACATGAGGTTAACCAGGGCCCTCGAGTAGCAGAGCTCGGCGGCAGCACTTCTCACAGCCGGGTGAGGGGCGTCTACTTGGCTGTAGAGCTGCCAGAGGCTGAAGCTCTGCTTCTGCGTCGACTGTATCTGCCGGGCCGTCATGTAGCTCTGCAGGTGACAGCCGTACAGCTCGAGCAGCCGCTGAACCAGCGCCTTTCGGTCCACTCGCCGCGCTCGCTCCTTCAGTTCCATCACCGACTCCAGCATGGTGTTACGCACCGCACGCTCAAACTCCCCCTCCTCCTCCGGCAGCAGAGTGCGGTACCACGAGGACACAAAGTCACGCACCGCTTTGTGAACGGCATTGTGGATCTCGTGGTTCAACCGCCACTCGTGTTCAGGCGAATGCACGGGAGGGCTCATTTTGCCGAGAGGCAAAAAGTGCTCCAGGTGGAGGAGGCTGTTTGCGTCCAGCGCGGCACGGGACCCGAGCCAACCTCCGAGGACCACCAAGAGACTGGTGAAGACGCAGAGGAGCCAAACATTCACGAGGAGATGGAAGAGGACGAGCCATGCCAGCAGCGCTCCGAGGCCCAGCAGACTGCGCTGCCCGAGCAACTCGGATAGAGGCCAGTGAGGCGAGCTCGCCGTGGAAGGCATGCTCAGAGCCGGTCAGCTGGTGTCGTGTGTCCTGTTGGTAAGAAGACTGTTAAGAAAGGGACCTTGGTTTCCACATCTTCACTGATGGGACTTTTCCCTGTTTGGAGCTGAAAATCTTTTCATTATTAATCAGACTTTTTGCTCAATTTATCATTTCATATTTGTAAAGCCCTCAAAACCAGAGAACTTGGGTGTCTTGTTCTACAGATTTTGCTATTTAATGATCAAATAGACAGATGTCCCAACAGAAGTAATTTAAGGTTACTTTTCTCATTGAAGCCTTACATTGTGTATATGAGTGCATGTCATTTCTGCCTCTGCATAATCCGCACAATTCTAATATTATCAGGTAGACGGAGTTCGCCCCCCCCCTCGGCCTGTAAAGAGCTGTAATCCAACCAGGGAAACACTACTCATGATGCAGAGTGGCTGCTACTGTTAAAGCTACTGGACCAATACGCTGTCGGGTGATTGTTATTTGTAAAGTATAAATATGCAAAGCAAGACATCATTAGTTGGATTTGTGGTCGACGTGGGACAATTGAAACCTGACAATGTCAAATATTCATTTGAAAAGCGATTAGTAACCATAACTCGTAAATAAATAAATATGTTTAGTGTACAAGAATCCTTGTCCTATTTCTACAAGGTATATTAAGCAGTTAGCGATACTCCTGTTACTTTGAATCGGAAGTTATACTTTATACAGTTTATGGTCAAAGTAAACTAATTAAACTGCAATGTCACATAAAAAAAAGTCTTACCACATGAGGTGACAATCCGTAAACAAACCTGTGAGGAAAAAACGGTTAGTTTACAAATTTACTGTATGGGGCTAATATCCACTAGCATATGCAGCTAGCCTACAGTCTACTGACATGACACTGTAATTATTAGGAATATTCCGTCCCAACTGCAAGACAGTAAAAATACTTTACCAGGAAGGTTGTAAGAGCTTTATAACAAAGACATAAGCAGTCTAGAGCGTCCTCCTCCACCGGGACATTACTGTAATCCTCTAACAGATTATGTGGGTCAGTCTGCAAGTGAAGACAGACATACGGCCCATAAGGAGAGCTAATCAGCTGTTAGCTAATTAGCTGCTAGTTAACTAGCTGCTAGCTTACTAACTGTTGGCTGTACAATTCACCTGACAGATGGCAATCTCTTGTGATTGTCAGCTAATAATAACATAATAAATGTTTTAACTGTGTCCCTTCACGGTCCCCTTCACTGCATTTTCCTATTCACCAGATGTCCTTGGACTTCCCCTCTTTTCCACATCCTCACACCTGCAGCAGCCTCTCCCACCTGCCTCCCCCGTTCACCTTCACACCAGCATCTCCCAATAACACCGCCTGCTTCCACTAATGTACTTTTCTGACGACATGAACCCGACTATGCTTTTATTTCCCAGCCGAAAAAAGACTCTATTCATCATGTCTCCCCTCTTCCCTCTTCCATTCTCTCATCTTTGAACTGTCATTTACAGTTTTGGAGAAAATGAAAGAAAAAGCCAAAGGTTATTGATCATTATTTACTAATTTTATCTTTCACTTGCACCAAAACTGTACAGTAAAATATCATGACAATTTACAGGGTCATAGAGGAGGTCTTCATGAACAGGAATCAAATGGAATTAAAATGTAACCTTTTCAGCATCCGTTTTAAAGACAGTTGAAAGATTGAGAAATGATTATTAGAGCCTTGTGGGCTGTGCAAGCGGTACCGTAACGCCCTGTATAGAGGTACATTTCATTTTGAAATATTTGTCCGGTTGACCGCAGTCTACTGTCTATTTCCTTATTAGGCAGTTGCTTGTAGGCTACTTCCTTCCCTGTATTCAGCAGACTTTGATGGATTCTTCTTTTACTTCTACGTACCACCTCCATCATTAGAGGAAGTGCAATTCAGAATATTGGCATAGCAAAATGCTGCTCGTTCCCTTCAGTTTGTGAATGTTGCATTCAAAGAATTAAGAGTGTAAATCATGTCAACCCATATTGCTGGCTCAAATGTAGCTGCAGATGCATCCACAACTAAATACTCTGATCCGCGTGGCATTCTGTTGCCATCATCAATATACGTCCATAATAAACCTCTTCATTTCTTTCACACACTATGGTTCGGGCGTCTCCCTCTGATTGCTGCGTTCACGTGCACTTCCTTAGTTTAAGTTGTCGCAGTGAGTAACGCAGTGGCAGGTGTAGCACGATCGAACATAGTGGAAGTTTACATGATTACTTTGTGCACGATCAGATGAATTCCCCTGTCACCCACTGAGTCGAATCAGGGATAACTCAGAACAGCATCTCCAAACGAGCTTCAAAATGTGCTTTGCGCATGCCCAAACCTGTATTACGTTACGCTGTTACATAAGAGCGCTGCTGCCTGCGTATAGCGCAGATCTATGATCCTGGACTTGGAAAGTTATATTTTCCGCCTTCGTTCACCGGTAAGATGCCTCCTGTGAAGCTCGAGACGGCAGGTAAGTCTCATCTATTTTGTGTATATATTTTTTTAACTGCTGTGACATTAAGACGTTATAAAAAAAAAGGAGCAGTATTCACCTGGTGGTGGTTTTGGAGCGCTGGTATTGCACAGATGGGACATTTTGAGAGCCATGTGCCACATGCACGTTATGCATTTCGTCTCCTTACACAATTGAAGCATAAGGGCTGTTATCGTTCTTATTCTATCTGCATTCAGTGTTATTTCGGGGCAGAGCGCGATGATGCGCAGTAAGATATGGCTCAGTTCATGTTGGCAGGACAAATTGTTCCTGTTGAAATCGGAGTCAGGTTTCATATTTAATAGTTCATGTAAACAGGCTGCAACCCCTTGGTTTTTGATCCGTTTCACCATTGACCACATGCTGTAATCACAATGTAAACAGCCAACGTGTAGGTGATATTTGCAATACACATGGTGTACAGTCATAACGCCGAGCATCAGACATTTCCCGGAAGACTCTGGTCTTCTTTACAAATGTTTGTTTAGAGATTCATAACACATTCTGTGATAAGCGGGGCATTGTTGGCATGTGAAGAGAGACAATGCAATAGTATCCCATTTAAAAATAAAGTGCCATTATGAAACAACACATCTTGAAAACACATGGTGCCTTTCACGTTGGAGTTTATTGTCTGGGCATTGCTAATAGTTTTGCTAAGAACTTCCAATCCAGACATGTTTTGGGACATAAAATAAATGGGCAACTTCCCCCTCAAATATTTAAATAACAGTATTTTGTTATAAAGTCCTAAAGGTTCCCTGTTACACTTTTCATTAGTTGTCTTCATTTCATACGGCATGTGAATCTGAGAACAAATGGAATGTGATTCATACATAATAAGGACCATACAGCTTTTCTTTTTAAAGTAGAAGTCATTCATAGGACCCAATTCTTAAATTGAATTTGGATCCAATTTAACTGCTGAGCTTCACCAACAGTACTGCCACTGTGCGTGGGTGTGATACCGGGGGACGTCTTACTCCCTCCGTGGAGCTGAGAGTTATTATAGTTACGTGTCGAAAAGTTGTGGAGCAGGTTTGTATGAATAACACTTTAGTGACTTTAATCGACACAAAGTCACGGTGATATTGAGGCCTTTATTGTTATTTCTCCCTCTGAGGGAGGGACCTTTGGTCTCACCTTCCCTCACATGGAGAGATGCTAAACCGCCGTGTTTACTGCTGAAAATATTTGCCGTACAGTCGTTTCCGTGCCAGAGGTCAGGACATTGTGTACGGTGCAGTGTATACTGTATTTCACTGACATTGACCTCTGACACACTTCAATGCATTAGGTGCCCACACAAAATAGTGCCGGATAGTTTGATGGTTAAAAGATCGCCATCTGCCTAGTGTCCGTCCGGATTAGGTAAAAGTATTGTGGGTGTGACACTGAATATTTCTCTGTTCCTACAGACGACGCTAAGCCTGTTGACAATGGCAAGGCAACGGAATTCATTACCTCAGCATTGAAGGGACTAGAGACAATTGAGCCTCTGGTGCGCTCGGTAGAAGAGACCCCGGAGCCGATATCCGCTGAAGTGCAAGGTACCATCCCATCCTGGATCAGTGGCAAACTCCTCCGCAATGGCCCGGGGAAGTTTGAGTTTGGAAACACACAGTGAGTTGGACGCCCCGCAAAGTGCCCCTGCACAACACAAACAAAACAGTTTCCCATCAGATGTGATTAAGTGTATATTTTGTCACAGCTACAACCACTGGTTCGATGGGATGGCCATGCTGCACCAGTTCAAGATCCACGAAGGTCAGGTGACGTACATGAGTCGGTTCTTGGACAGCGATGCCTACAAGAACAATCGCGAAAAGGACCGCATTGTGATGTCGGAATTTGGTACCCTGGCCATGCCCGACCCCTGTAAGAACGTCTTCCAGCGCTTCCTGTCTCGCTTTGAAATGATAAGTGAGTACACCGTGAAGGCAAAGTTACACTGGGCCGTTTCATTTGGTCAGTGCTCTGAGGTACGTTAAAGCGTCTGTGTCGATATGGCCGCTCAGCTCGGACAGCAGGGGATTGAATGGGGAGAGTATATGGTTGATCAATTGTTAAACAGATGTCTTTGACTCGTCCGACAGCCACCCTGTGCTCCATCCGTTGATAAGGTGCACAGATCCTGCAGTCCTGGTTCTTTTCCTGTGCCGACTGCCTGCACTACACGACCATCGGACCTTCTTTACAAAGAGAATAAATACTCAACTTTTCTTTCATAAAGTTGCTTTACTTCAGTATGATAGGATTCCCACCGTACTGTTCTATAGTTTTTCCACCACATCACTGAACAAGAAAGTAGGGAATAAAGTATTAATAAATAATGGACTAGTCGTCTCACTGGGGAAGAATGTAATCACTTTAAATGAAATATAAATGAAACACTGTGAGTTATTTGAGCCAGAGAGAAGATTGGGTCAAATGTTTGCATAAACTCTGTCTTGCTTACCCTGCACTGAGGCCAGCCTCTAAAGTACGATGTGTCGTATATAAACATGGGAACCAGTGGGGGAAGAAATGGGGGCTTCGCTTTGACTAAATGTTCATATTCGGTTAGACTTTTCTAACATAGAAGTTGAATTAGATCTCTGTTAAAGGAGGCCGACTCCCACTAAAGGCCAATAATCCTGTATTTCTCTGTGTTACAGCGCCCACGGACAATGCGAGTGTGAGCTTTGTGAAGTACAAGGGTGACTACTTTGTCAGCACAGAGACTAATTTTATGCACCGAGTGAACCCGGAGAACTTAGAATCATTGGAAAAGGTACCATCATGATCATCATGGAGTAATAGATGTTAATGTCAATGTCGTTAATTATATTTCATATCCAAACACATCATCTGTTGTACCAGCCACGTAATCATCACCTTGCTCTCTTTCTCCCCCATGGTTTGTAGGTAGACTGGAGCAAATTCATTGCTGTAAATGGAGCCACCGCCCACCCACACTATGACCCCGACGGCACCACCTACAATATGGGTAACTCCTATGGAAGCAAAGGTCGGTCCCATCGTCCATAAGGGCCACGTTAAGGTTTTGTCTGTCGTCCTCTGTTATGGGAAAAAGCAAAATAAATGATTAAAACAGGACATTATCCTGGCTGTTCCAGGAGCCCTGTACAACATCATCAGAGTGCCTCCTGAGAAGACAGATGCCAAAGACACCCTTCAGGGAACCAAAATACTTTGCTCTATTGTGCCTGCAAACAAGTCCCATCCCTCCTACTATCACAGCTTTGGTAAGCCAACCTTCCCGGACGTATCGTTTGTGGGTGATGCGATTGCCGCCCTCAGCTGCAAAGCCCTTTGAAACCCTCCTGCTGCTTGCAGCCATGTCGGAGAACTACGTGGTGTTCATCGAGCAGCCGATCAAGATGGACCTGATGAAGATAGTCACATGCAAGCTGAGGGGGAAGGCTATGAGTGACGGCATCTACTGGGATCCGAAACTGGAAACGGTCTTCCATGTCGTCAACAAGAAAAACGGGGAGGTGGGATGTGACCGTTACGATTTCGTTTTGTAGGAAACTCATAGGAAAGTCGATGAAAAGGTCTGACGGGGTTTCGGGGGAAATACTTTGGATCCGGAGTCTAATCATTTATTCTGTACCTCAGGTCAGCTCGGTGAAGTACCACACCAAAGCCATCTCCACCTTCCATCAGATCAACGCCTTCGAGGAAGATGGATTCTTGATGATCGACCTGTGCTGCTCAGACAACGGCCAAGCCATCAACAACTACCTCATCCAGAACCTACGCAAGTCGGGGGACGCCTTAGATGAGGTCACTATAAAATGACATTATTCAACCCTCTTTTGTGCAGTAACTAATGAAAAAAACACCCTGAGATGAAGTCATATACTTTCTCAGCATCATGGGCGTTCTTTATTTTTATTCCTTTGAAAATATTTTGTGTTTAATACTCAAGAATTATTTTTCTGCATTCGGTCTGTTGATAGTTTTAGATCTTTTTTTTTTTTTTAATAATCCATTTATGTTTTCCAGTGCAGCTGTTTTAAATCTCCTCTATGCACCAAACGACAGAAAGACATACTGTAAAAGAGGAACCTCTAAATTCCACCCATAATCCATTGCGCTTGTGTGGCGTCATTCCCAGGTGTACAACACCATGGGCAGAGTATTCCCTCGGCGATTTGTTCTTCCTCTCAACGTGACCGGTGAAACTCCAACGGACCAGAACCTGAACACGCGGCTCTCCAGCTCAGCGACGTGTGTCAAAGTCAGCAACGACAAGGTGAGTGGTTCCTAAATGCGTCCGGACAAGCTCATATAATATTAGAAGAATTCTTTACTTGGGTAGAAGTAGCAATACCTCGGTGTAAAAAAATAGCCTTACCAATAGTGAAAAATACAATACAAAAGGTGGGTTGTTGTGGCGCAGGGGGTAGAGCGGGTGCGCTGGGAACCGCAAGGTTGGTGGTTTGAGTCCCGGCTTCCCCATGTCTCAAGTCGAAGTGTCCCTGAGCAAGACACCTAATTGCTCCCTGGGCAAAAATGTAAAAGCCATGGGTTTAAAGTGTAAAGTTGCTTTGGATAAAAGCGTCTGCTAAATGACCTGTAATGTAAAAATACATTATGATTATATTAACTATATTATTACAGATGCATTAAGACTCTGAACATTTTTGTTGAATATGTAAAATACACCTAATTATATGCAGAAGGTAAGCCCCTAAGTATGTGATGGAATGCGTAAGTATATATATACATATAACTATTATCTTTCATTAATTTTCATACGTATATATGGAAGTGGACACAAAAATGATACAAGTCTCCATATCTTACTAAATGGTTTCCCTAATGATTAACTAACAGTCACAGAGTAACTTTAGTCGTCAGTCGTAACTGACAGTTAAACCACATTTTTTAATTTAATCAACATTTATTTGTCACGCACACAGTCCAACCAAGAAAAATGATTTTAACCTCAAGGAGCAAGAATCACACAGACAAATTAATAAAATCATTTTCAAAAATAAAACTATACTGCAACCAAAAATTGAAAGGAAACCGTATAACCATGATTGAGTTTCAAAAGGATTTAAACACATATCATATTCAACAGGTGGATGAATAAAAGAAGGTTGTTGTGATTGAGTTATGAGTTATTAGATGAGTCACCGGCTCAGGACCCAGATGACCTAAAAGAAGAAACTCCTCTCTGTGTTTCCACCGCTTCCCTTTTCCCTGCTTCTCCAGTTTAATCTGCCCCCTGATTACAGCTCATTCCCCTCACCTCTCAAGTCTGTTTAGCTTCTGTCCATCTTCTCATCAGTATGTTGTAAAAACCCTGATGATCAAAAAGGAGAGCAGACTGTCTCATTTCTGTCTACAGGTGTTCTGCCAACACGAGGATCTCCATGGAGATGAGCTCCACCAGTACGGAGGCCTTGAGTTCCCTCAGATCAACTATGGAAGAAACAACACGCGGCCATACCGCTACTTCTATGGCTGTGGCTTCAGACACCTGGTGGGAGACTCGCTGCTCAAGATGGACCTGAAGGACAAGACATTTAAGGTTGGTTGGTGTGTGTGTAGGAATAGCAACATGAAATCATCCTCATCATAGAAAATAGCATCCGCCTTGTCTATTTCATGCTAGAAAATTGAGCAACATCCACAATTCTCCCATTGACAAATAATTAAAATAATGAATAAATCAAAATGCACGGCTCTTAACACTGGTTTTTAGTTGAAGTTTCATAATTTACATCAACTACTATAAAATAATCACGTTAAAGGTATTATGTAACACTATCTGTGAAAATGATACACAAGTGTGTGTGTGTGTGTGTGTGTGTGTGTGTGTGTGTGTGTGTGTGTGTGTGTGTGTGTGTGTGTGTGTGCGCGCGCAGGTGTGGCAGCAGAAGGGTTTCTTCCCTTCAGAGCCTGCGTTTGTGCCGTCGCCCGATGCCGTGGAAGAGGACGAAGGACTCATCCTCTCGGTGGTTCTCAGCCCCTCACAGGTAAGACTCGGTTTCACAGGAGAGTCTACATGATGGGAATAAAGGTTAGAAATGACTGTCTTTACATCACTGTCAATATGTGCCACTTCATAACATTATATATATATATCCATCCAAGTAACTAACTGGCCACATAACACTCATCAATATTTATAAGGGAGATTAAACATGTATTGATGACAGAATTCTTTCGGTTTCTTAAACAATCAAATGTCAAAGGAGGAATTAAAGCTTAAATTAAAATGTCGTGATCAGCAGCTACTGTCAATCAGTAACTTTGAGAGAGTGCAGACAAGACTAAAAATATAATCGATAAAATCCAGTTATGTATGGCCTCTTGTTTTTAAATATACTGCAGCATGTTTCTGACCCGTCCATTTTAATTGCCTCATTGAGCCACAGATGTCAAACTTGTGAAATAAGATGTTTGGATCTATTTTCTCTCCAGGATAAAGGAGCATTCCTCTTGGTTTTGGATTCAAAGAGCTTTGAAGAACTGGCAAGAGCTTATGTGCCTGTTAACATGGCTTATGGCTTCCATGGTACCTTCGACGCCTCTGCATAACCCTGCTTCTGTTACATATAAGTGTTTCTTTAATGAATGTAGTAGCAGCAATACGTACAAAAACACTATAACCACTGTATTCCTGATGGTACTATATCTCTGCTGCGATATATTAAGAAAGGTGCAGTGTTCCGTTTAGCCAGGCGTCCACTCGACTCACTAATGACGCCGGGTCCTTTTCCTCTACACGTTTTCACTTTGGAAAGTGTTGCCTCAGCTCAGTAGGGATCAGCGGATCACAACGTAACAACGGCGCGTTAAGCGGCTGTGACGTCACCGTGAGAAACTTAAATGAGCCGCTGAATCCTTTCAATGGCCACCAAACAAAAGAGCCCCTGCACAGTGGTTAAGCGTCGTACACGCTGTTTGGGCAGAGATGCGTTCTTCTAATTAGGGTGGAAGGCCTTAAAGTTTAAACCGTAGACTAATGGTACAATGAACTCCAAGATACTTGTTATTTTTAATAACTATTTTTATAATACTTTTATATCAACCTCGTACTCTGACTTATTATACGTTGGCCGTCAAACTTGTGATTTTCAGGTTACGCAATGCTTCAACCACCACAAGTGTCAAACAAACCTTTTTTTAACACATTCACACATTGTTTTGTATATTGTATTTTTACAGAGTTTATACTCATGTGTCAATAAAATTGCCTGAGCTGTCAAGTGAGTTTACAAAGTTGTGGTGCATCTATATGTAAACAGATATAACATTTAAAAAATGCTTTAATAATAACTTACTGATATTCCCTTTTATGCATTGTACTGAAGAATAATGGAAAGTTATACTTTTTGTATTGAAAACAAAAACTTTCCTAGATGGTT
This sequence comes from Gasterosteus aculeatus, assembly GCF_964276395.1. Lineage (NCBI taxonomy): Eukaryota > Metazoa > Chordata > Actinopteri > Perciformes > Gasterosteidae > Gasterosteus > Gasterosteus aculeatus. Next base: position 21,832,722 of record NC_135694.1, read on the forward strand.
TCGAAATTGAAATTTGAAGTTTGAAATTTCTAAATTCAGAACGAAATATTGTTTAATATTGTCAGGGGCCAAGAGTTAAATCAGCAGAAATAGTTGTGTTTCATAATATGGGTTTATCCACAGTGAGTCTAGGATTAGGACAACGGCTCTGCAACAGAAAATGAACCAATGCAAATATTATCTCAACGTCAAATGCTCCAAATTTTAAAGACATTTGTTTGAGAATTTTCTTATGCCGATAAACTGTAATGTACACATGAAAACTGCGAAGGCACTTGATTTCTCTCAGTCGTAACAATTTCTGAGCAAAAGTCTTGAGTTGGGAACATGTGTCATTACTAAGGTTTATTAGAAGGTTTTATATGCATATATTACATACTGTATTTATATTACTGACTTTAAACTTGTGCGTAAATTAGGTGCTTTCACTCTTTATGTATAATTGAATTACATATAGACATTTTTCCAAACCCAAAATATATTCCTTTTATATATTATTCCTAAGATTAAAGGATATCCGGGGAAATCATTTTAATCGCTGTGTAAGTCACAAGTGGACCAAAGCGGATTAAAGCTGATCTGAAACTAATGTGTTATGTGAAAACCAATAAAACTTTGTGCTGCTAATGTTTTGTCTCTTTGGCTGCTGTGAGACCATCATCCACTAGAGGGCAACACGAGATTGCATTTCAGCCGCCTCGGTCCCTCTAAATCTGCAGAGTCGGGAAATTAACTTACTTACTTTGAAATAAAAAAAAATGCAAAAAAGAAAGAATAGAAAAACAAAGGCTGAACGAAAATGACTTGTGTGATACATTATCTTGCTTGTGTCTTTGGGTTTGTGAGAAGCAACTGTAACCCTCGTCAGCAGCAGCCTGTTCTGCAGTGACAATCTTAACCGTTCAACACTTGAAGGGCCGCAGGCTCTAGAGAAAGACGGGATAAACAGTCCATACAGCAGGGATCGAACCTGCGACCTTCTCACAACTGGACAGCCTGCGCGTGCCGACCCATCCTGTTCCTCAAAACACACTGGAGGAGCCTGGCTTTGACCCTGAAGAGGGATGATGTCCCAATCTGTGGTCCAATACACATCTGTATTCACTTATATATGAATAAAACAAAGACAGAATGCAAAGAAAAGAAAGGTTTCTGCCATCCAAGGGTGAAATGTAAAAATAGAAGAAAAAAAGGAAAGGAAATACTTGATTAATAACTAAAAAGATGTAAAACGTTGGAATAGATCAAAGTTGAAACAGCGTATTAAGACTAACTGCAGCTTCCCATTACACTTTTCAGCCTGCGTGTGTGGCCGGAGAACAGATGCGCATTTCCATAGAGGAGTGAACAAAAGCTGCAAAAAAAAAACCCTCTGTGTGTGTTCCTGACAGCTGGTTAAAGCAGCGGGAACAAAACTCTGAAGAGAAAACCTCTAAATCAAACGGTTTCTTTCTGGCCAATTAGTTCTTTCAAAGTTTTAGTTTTATCATCGATAGTTACGACCACATGACTGCCGATTGGACACTATGTTAGAATGAGAGTGATTTCTAAGAATCTAAATGGAATACGTGAACACAACGACGCTTCATGTTTTGATCCACTTCCGTTGGTGCCGCTCATTTAACAGGAGTGTTTATTGCTCAGAACCACGTACACACGTGCACGTGAACAATCACTTTCTTATTAAGCCCGGACTGAGCAGCAGTTATTGTAACGTCTATTGAAGCAGTCAGTTGTTTGTGATCAGCTGTGGCGTAAGAAGCACAGTATTTATTTTTAGTTTGTTTGGGATAGAAATAGGTCGGCGAGCTGGAGCCGTTTGTGTAAATCCAAAAGATGTTTAAAGTCCGAACCCACTGAAAACATCTGTACTGCCGGAGTCAGCGGGAGCGTTTTAAGACATGTTAGATTACATCACGGGGAAACTAAATCATGCTTAAATCGCTGGTGTAATGTTTGCACTAACCATCGGAGGAAGACTATGACCTCAACCCTACAGTTATTGGGCCGCACTACACTCACTACAGCACTCGGGGCCCGGAGATGTTTTTATGGCCTACCCATAATAAAAAGAGCAATTACTCTGGAACGACTTTGTCTATATGGACAATGTATTTTTCTGTAGAATAAAGGGGAACCTTCGTGAGTGCTGGAGAAGGACTTTCCTTTTCTTTAATGCAAAGACATTCGGGTGGCAATTTCATGTGGGTTTGTCACTGTGTGCGGCACTTTTGACATTACAGGAGATCAGAGCATCTTTAACGATTAGACTCACAGCAGTTATCCACTACAGTAGGTCTTGATTGGTGATACAAAATATCATCAATGCAACGTAACTGACAGGAAATACAAGTTTGCTTTATGTGGTGAAAATGATATGAAATGACTGTTCACCAAAAAACAGTACATTACAAATCCCTCAACCAAAAATGAGTTACCGTCCCAATGCAATGTGATATAGATCTCCACACTCACTGGGGAGATTTCAATCATTCTTACTCTGCGCTCAAGCGCTCATGCTAAGCTACGCTATCAACTCGCGGCTCAAGCTCAGCGGTTACAAGGCCGGCGAGCAAATTACGAAGTATTCACCTCCTCAGAGCTTCACCATCGTAATTCTAAACAAAACCCAGGTGGGTCCTTGGTGCGTTGGTGTCTTTAAATGTCAGGCTCAGTTTGCCTGTTACAAATGATCATCTGTACAGTAGAATAGACCGCAGTCCTCTTCAAAGTCACATCATGATACTAAAAGAGAGTCTAGTTTCTCACTCCGGTTTCTCTTCTGAGCGCCGCATTCTCCTGATAATCATGTACATGTGAGGAATCCTATTCCCTATTTCCTCTGGTCTGTTTTGAGTTAGTCCATCACTACAGTCAGTGCATGCGTGTGTGCGTGTGTGAACATTGCTTTCAGAATTGAGATGGTTGATGGAGCTCATAGTAGTGTGTGTGATATGTCAGTCTGGCATATTCCCCTGGCACAAATACTGTACAGACTTACACTCCCCCGCACGCACACACACACACACACACACACACACACACTCCCTGCTGCAGTCTTTTCAATACGTGCAGCCTGATTCACGTTAACCCATAAAACATGTCTGACATATTAATCAGGTCTGCATGTGGGGGTCGCTCCACTATAGCTGCTGTTAGGGGGAGGGCTCTCATTGGCCCATCTCACGTATCCTGGTGGCCAATGAGAGACGGCTGAGTCTCTCCTCTCCTAGCAACAACACTCCTTTTCGTCGAGCGGCGCAATCAGCAAACTGACACCCATAATTTTGCAATATGAATACTTTCAACTTGGGAGCTTTGCTGCAGAAAAAGGGGCAACACAAGTTTATCGTTCCACACATTAGTAGAGGATCTCTGTTCTCTGGCCCCCTTTCCTCCCTCTCGTCTCCTCTCCCATCTTGGCTGCAGCTCTGCCTCGGAGTGCATTCACGCAGCTCCAGTCTTACCATCTTAAAGGAACCGCTCTGCATATTCAGGTTCTTTCCTTTTTTCCCCCCTGGTTCAAGGGCATTGTGGGTAACGGCCTGTACTCGTTGACCTCGGTGCTGAATGGCTGGGCCTCTCAGGAGGGGAAAGGAAAACCTTGGCAAAGAGCGATCATTTCCCCGAGACACTAACCACCTCTGAGCTATCCGAGCTTCTCTCTCTGCACAGATGTTGTATCTCGCGAGCGGCTCGCCTTGTCTAACGTCTAATCAGTCATTTCAAAAAAATATCATTATATATTATATTATTCTATAACAAAAAGGTAAAAAAAATAGGATGTGGAAACATTAGATTGAAGGTTTGCTGCAATCCTAAAGGGCTGATTGGCTTCCGCACAGCACCTGTTGCCAAGCTACAGCAGTGCACATGCACATGTTCTCTCTGACCCCTGACCCTGAATTCCTGTCCATGCCCCCTGTGGGACCCGAGGAGAGCAGAGCACATGTTACATGTCTGCGCAGCGGCCTGAGACAACCAGGAATACGTCGGATTCTTCGGCTATCATGTTCCTCTGGGCCGAGCGCAGGTATGGGCCTTAGTTTTACTCCGGCAGACCGGAAAAAAAAAGAGTTTGTATCCGTCAGTCATCAGTCACGGCTAATGTCACGGCCCATTATGTGAGCTGCTAAGGACTCTTTGTATATTAGCGTAGGAAGCTGCGAGGTCGGATGTGTGGAGAGAGAAATGCCGGCGCTCGAGTACAAAGTCTCCGTCTCATGGCTGTGTGAAATTTGACATGTGGCCACTGTAGGAACGGTCAGAGCGTCCACTCGCTGGACCTCTCGCATTCAGCAGAACAACATCTCATGGTTCCTTACAAGTCAATTGGGGTGGCGTGCAGAAAAGCGTCCGGCAGCTTGAGCGGCAGATAATGAACTACACACATGACCTCCTGTCCTTTTTTTTTTCTTTTTTTTCGGGCATCTTCCGTCCAGTCTGTGAATTGTCTACCGGCAGGAACAAAAGCCCCTCGCGAAGCTCATTTAGCCCAGTTTCAATGAGGCCAGACGAGGAGAGAGAGGCGCTCGCTCTCCCTCTTTGAAGTGCGCTCCCCCCTCCGGCCCGCCGGATCAGACCGTTACAGTACGAGCGCCTCGAACACACAACCGCAGTTCAACCTTAGCTGACCCTTGCTCTCTCTCTCTCCCTCCTCTGGAGGAATGCTGCTGATGGGAGTTAATATTCCCCCGGCCCCGCGTGCCCTCAAACTTTGCGGTGCGGCGTTAACACAAGCTGACACCGCAGATTAGCCACCAGACATCAGGAATGCCGCTGCCTTTTTGTGCCACGTGGACTTCGGCCAAAAGGGGCGTCTGGTTGCGACGGCCACAGAGGCCCGCGAGGAAAAACAAAAAAACGCTCCGTGACAGAAAAAGACGGACAGTAACTATTGTTAGCTAGTTAGACAGGGGCACGGGCGTCAGAGGGCGAGGTCAAAAGACGAGTGTGGTTTTTTCACAGGGGGTTTATTTTTAAAAATAAAGAGTCGTACCTGATTCACCAGCGTTTCGTGAGACGTGGTTTTGTTAAAGCTAAATTTGAAACTTTTCTAAATCGCAAAGTGGTTCGATCAATCTCGAAATATCCAAAGTCTGCACCGTTCTTATAACAGTTTTGAGTGCTCGGTAAAAATAATTATATGCACGGATGGCGCTGGTGATCGAGGAAACAGAGGTTGTAATAATTGGATGACTCTTCTCAAACGTGTCTGTTTTGGTTAAGACAGATTCTACTCTGCGCTTGTCAATAAATACTGAGAAAAGCCAAGAGGGGAAGCAAGCTGTTTGTTTTGTGCTGCTACAAGCTGTATGGACATCGGGAAATCAGAAAATCATAAATCACAGAAATGCAACAGAGTACAGGACACCATTTTAGAGAATGGCTGAAGGAAGACGTCCATGAACACCGGAGGTGTGATGCAGAGCTTCAAGCGGACGTCTTTTTAAGCCACATGTGACACCAAACACGTCACTTTTCTAAAGCCTTTGTTCATCTGAATGTCTGAAGGTCTCAAGAGACTAATGTACCGAGTTCTGTAAGTAAGTAAAAAGATGCACTGTGGGGGTGAGACATCTGCGCTGTGGAGCCGACTTTTCCATTCATTCGCTGGAATTTAACCGCAGTGATGTAACTGCATGCCTCTCCTTTCAGGGGCATTTGACAATAGAAAGCAGGCAAGAGAATAAAACTAAGAAATTGACGAACGTTTACTAATTCAGAGTCTTAAAGATATTTCAGCCCTGGTTGAGTCTGGATAAGAGAATGATATCAGATTAGATCTACATGATTAATTGGGTTTTAATAGGACTGCCAATGTGAGTGGCGATATCAAAAAGTCTACACTGAATGATACTTTTTAGCACGCCAGTGAAGAAATTTGCTTGTGATATTTTTGAATAGAAATACTCCAAAACCACATGAAGGATAATCAAATTGCTATTTTACAAACTGCAAATTGAAACTAGAAATGGTTTGGAGGGTTTCTAGAACAGACAAAAATGTTCAGCTAGTATTGGAAAGAGGAGAAAAGTGACCTGACTGTGTGAGTTCATGGAAACAAGTTACCAGTAAAGGTTACTAGAGCAAAGAAAGAAGCACGCGTCTGATATGAGAATCTTTCTTTATGCATAAACGTTTTCCCTCACTAGCTTTTATTTATTTTAATGTATTTACATGTTGAGTTGACAAAGTAGGGGTGATGTACTCAATCTGATCAAAACACACAATACAGCAGATTCAATAAAGAATTTCCTTTTTAATTTCATGCACTATTTGTTGCTTATTTAGCAATAAACATTTAGTTTGATACAGACTGAAGTTTCATGGATTTCAACTCTCAGGGACAGTAAAGGAGGCCGTAAGGGCAACAACTTAAATCACTCAACTAAACTCTTAAATATTAACGTATTTGTATTTGGCTTTTTCATTTTTTCTAGTGCATAACACATATATGGTTGTAAGGTTGTCAGTGGAGTGACGGTATCTATAGAATCTACTGTACCTGACCATTAAAAACCAGTTATTTTCCCCCCAAATGGTTTTTACTATTCTGATTAACCTTCTATACTCTTCTATACTTTTAAAATTTCAAATGTCATAAATGAATGAAAAATGCACATCACACATTCTCAGAGCACAAGGTCACATTTTTGAACAAAAAAATCCACATGTATGAAAAGGTTTGGTTGAACATTGCGTGTCGTCTTATTTGTATTTGCAAACAATGACCGATTTCGCTGATATGTTACTCTGCCTTATCCATCACACAACATGAATACATACAGTTGCACATTCCTGTACATGCACTTGTGGTTGGAGCTCATCCCTTTATGAATAAGCCCCGCCCCCCCTTGACACGAAATACAAACGCATGAGAGACCACGATCAACCTCCACACACACATACATACATACAAGTGTGAAAATGACAGACTGGATCAATACTTTGTTTAGCTTGAGAGCAGCTGTTGGCGGGAAACGAAGATCACAAGAGCTCCGTTTCAAAGGCCGTGTAGCAGCTGCACGGAGATGCTCGATGCAGGGAGGAAACATGGGTTGGGTGGATGCCTCGTTTGGCAAAAAAAAAAAAAAAAAAAAATCCATCTGCTCCCCGAAAGAAGCCTCGGATAGTTCTTTATCGTCAGACCAGTTTTGAAAAAAGTTGCCCGGGTGCCGGTGATGGAAATGCGCTCCAATCGGCCACACAGCAGCCCGGAGAGCACGGCCTGTCCGGACTGTTTGTGGGGTCGGTGTTGGTGGTTCATAAACAGATGCAACAATCGTAGAGCGCTGAATCTCAGGCACTCGGGTTTAGCTGCTGAATTCATTGCAGCTAAGACAGTTTCAACTCGCGAGATTCTGATTTTAATGCCCGACATCAGATTAGGCAGAAGAAAGAAGATATGCTGAATAAGAAAAGATGCAAGAGGAGGAAAAGATGAAAGCAGAGTGAGGAGCCGCCTGTGAGGGTGGAAAAAAAGAAAAGAGTTCGCCTGACAAGAGTCCTCTGTCATTTATGCTCCAAGAAAAAAAGAAATCGCACACAGGGCCCCTGTCTTATTTCTATGGCAACCTGAAGGCTATTATCGTACCTTGCCATTCATCATGAAAGGACTTTGGTTGACGGGGAGCGAGACGGGGTGGGGAGATTTCTTCCCGGCCCACAGCTGGGAAATAGAAGGAAAAGGAATAAATGAGTGAAAGAAAAATGGAGTGCAGGAACGTTCATTGAGACTTAAGAGTATCGCCGGTTATTAAAAAGGACCACCAGCGACAGCATTTCAAGCTTTCACTAAGCGTTTACAGGTGTTTGCAGCTCGTGCTGTATTTTGCCTGCCTGGCGCTTTTGGTTCATGCGTTAGTGACAGTTGTTGGAAAATAAGACGAGAGCGTATCGGGGACCCATCGTCTGCGGATGAAGACGGGGCCCAAAGGTCAAAAGCTCCAGAACAAGCAAGGAAGGACACGTGGATTTGAGATTGTTGAATCAAATGTTTGAAACGTCTTATGCACTCAAGAGCCCTTTCTTGGAATGAACTTGTGTTTATGGAAATGAAGGTGCATACTCGCCCTACGGCTGCAGATGTACAGAACTATATAATACATGTGCATATTTAACCCGGGATGCAAACATGCTCACTTTGTGAAACAGGACAATATAACACGTGTGCATATTAAGGCTGGGATGCAAACGTGTTTAATTTGTGAAACAGAACAATATAACACGTGTGCACATTTAAGACGTGTTTAATTTGTGAAACAAGATTGCAGTAACATGAAGTCATTGTTAGAACGGTTTATTGAGTTAAGCATTTTTTGTCCCGTGATTATTTTTGTTAAAATTTCATTTCGTTAAGTTTCTAAAAGCCAAAATATTTGGGAAAAATATCAAATCAATCAATCAATATCAAAACTGTTCCATTGTATAAATCTGAAGATCACCTGGCTATATTTTTATAGTATGAGAGAGTAAGAGACTTTCCAACATGCTGAGACATTTCTACTGCAACTTTTCATTTTATGAAATCAGTGAATTAATGAATTAATAGAAGATCATTTTTGCAAATATATTATTTCACAATATTTCTAATATTTTTGCAAAAATGTTTTGAAGACGTTAAGCCCTTCAGCTGTTCTTTTGCTTAAATTTAGCTCAACATTTTATTTTTGTATGACCTTCCATTTATTCATTGGGGAAAACCAAACGGTAATGCTTCTACATTAACCTCCAGGGTTCAAACATCTTTAGATTAGGTCAATGAGGAAAGTGGACCTGCTGCCTCAGCAGCCACAGTACATCATGCTGTTGAATGCTCAAAACACCTACGGAAGTGGAGTAAGTTTGACACATAAGCACAAAAAACCCGATGATACGCAAAGCGAAATACATTGCGTTACAGGGCGCAGTGCTGCTGCTGCTGCTGTGTGAGCAGAGTGAGCAGGGCCAGTGTGACAGTGCATTAGCAGCGAGAGTCCATTTTCTGCCTCCCCAGAGAGAACGCAGCGGGCAAATTAACATTCTCCTCAGAAGGGCCACAGGATCTGCCTTCAATGCCGACTGAATCCAAACAAAAGACGGTGTGTAGCACAGAGACAGGTTGTGAGTGTATGTGTGTGTGTGTGAATGCATGGATACGTAAAAAAGAAAAGCAGGGAGCAGCAAGGAGGGAAAAGGGCTACAGCGGGAGAAGGAGTACAAATGTACCGCTGGCTGCTGTGTATACGTTTGCATGTCTTCTAAAGACTTGAAAGAACACAGCAGTGGACTGATTTTATTGTCTCTGTCCTTGGGTGTAAACTTTGTCTTTCTAAACAGTTTTCAGCTTATGTGACTTATATGGAAGTTTTTAAAAGAATAACTTGTTGGAAAGGTCTTCCCATGGAGAAATATGAAAAATAATCAAATGAATGAGAGTAAAAAAAAATCTAAACTCAACAGCAGTAATGTGGTGGTTCACTTTTTTCATTTTATTCATTAGTTATCAACCAATGGCTGTAAAGACTCCCTTTATAAGAAACGGGATTAGTTGCTATTATTCTTCCCACTTACTCATTCATAGAATGTTTCTATTTTCATTAACGCACTTTGTGTTTTTCTAACCGAGAACACGTATTGTTTCCATAAGGTGAGAGAGGACCTTCTTAAATTGGGTTACACAGTAGATGCCAGCGCCCGCCCACATCACTGTTGCAGCCGGTAGCGACTGCACGACGAGTGACTTCCCATGCATAACTTCTAACATCTGGCCTTCATCACTGAAATCATTCTACATTCCACATGCAAGCTGCCCCATGTCATGCAATCTTTGGCCACTCTGCTGCAGTGAACATGATTCACTACACTCCATATTATTTTATTTCAGACCACAATAAAAAAGTTGTACGGGTCGTTGACGGTTACGGTGGGATAGCTAAAAATCAATTTGCCCACCCATAGCTAATCAGTGACTTTATTAATAACTTTATTGTACTGGAGGAGAAATAGATATGCTATGGAAACAAACATGATAAAAACTTTATATGACTTAACACTTAAATCAGAGATTTCTGCTACGCATGATTGGTACCTGTGGAAGAGTTCGGCTAGCGGTTTCATAGGGGGCCCCATTAACAGTAAGCAGAGCAGTGCTATGCGCTAAATGCTAATGTCAGCATTCTTACACGCTCACGAAAATGCTTGGCAGAAATAATGTTTACTTTGTTCATCGAAGCCAAGTATGCTGGAATGCTAAAATGTGCTGATCAAGTAGAGATGAGGCTGATGGGAATGTCAAGTTTTTGATTCCGATTCTGATTTATGGCCACGATGACGATGATGGTGGACGTGAAACGTCATCTTCACTGTGTCCAGAGGTCATAAGGACACATCGTCGGGGAACAACCAAACGCTATGCGGCAGTCCATCAAATAGAGGAGGAGCTTATCTCACTGTGCGAGTGAAACGTTCGGCTGATCACTCTGCGTGAGAAGTTGGACCAACTCACAAAAAATCATTAGTATTCATCCTGGAAGATGTGTAAAAAAAAAAAACCTTATTAACAATTTCTAAGATTCTGCAGTGCTTTTATCTCTATCCATTTATGAAGTGTTATCCCACTAATCCCACAAATGAGCGGTTTTGGGTAATGCAAGCTTTTGCAAACTGACAATTAAGGTGGACATGAATGAATGAGATGGTGCGAGATCCAATTTATGTGCACGTACGGGGTACTATTTTTCTCTAGACTACTGAAATGAGATACACAACTATTTTGTGCTGAAAGGCAGCTATTTACTTACTATTTATAATCTCGTTGGTAACCGCATTATAGCAATAAGGTACTTGAGGCTGTACTTTATCTTCAATAATGTAACACTTCGGGGGTGTTGAAATCCACAGCCTCTCGTACTAAATAACACATTGTAATGCAATGAAAGCTGCCAAATCCTGAAATATAAAACATTTTGTCAAATCCTAAATTGCAGCATTGTTTGTATTTACATTGCAGAATAAACTAATGTTTGTCAGTTCATTGATTTCTGGCATACTATGATTTGCTTTATTTTCATGTCTGCTGCCTCAATGGAGTATTACATTGCTCAGTCAATTCATGTCATCAATGCAATAATGACAAATACTTGAGTAGTACACTATACGGGTTTAAACTGATCTTTCTCATAAGAAGCATATCAATGATACGTCTGTAAACTTCTCATTAGATGGTAGCTTGTGTGCTTGAGTCCCGAGTGCTTCAACAGACAGATTTTAATGTAAGAAAATAGAAGAATTGATGCCGCTATAAAAAATAAATGAAATTCTCGCTGTTTTGTTATTGGTTCTCTTGAGAAAACGCATTCAGATGAAATGGGATTGTGATTTGCATACTGGTAATAGCTATGATTGAACCACTCGGTGATCAGACCGAGCGGCTGCCTCCACTGACCTGAAAAAGAAAATGTCAGAAAAAAGCAACATTTTAACCCCGAAGCCTTTGGCAAAGCTACCGTGCATGTATGTACAGAGGCTAAAATTAACAGCAGATGTATGGATGAATACTCCAGACTCCAGAGACACACAGAGTTTTTCTTCTTTCTCTTTATGATTTCATTAGTATTTTATAGTCTCTTCTTGGAAGAGTGTCAGAGAGGATTAAAGACCTTCTGAGCTCACTGCTGTATCCATTTGGTCTCCACCTACTCACGTCCACTTGTTTTTCACCAAAGCACAGTTCTCAATACAGCAAACGCATTTCCATACTGTACAGTGATATTTGCACCCTGTATTTGACTCTGTTAGTATGTGTGTTTAGTGAGAATGAGAGCATTTTCCATTTAGTGTCTGCTCTGTGCACATGGGGTTAAACAGCGTAGTTTGTGCAAAGCAGATTCAGAATGAGGACTTTCTTACCACAGCTCCATTTCCTCCTCCCACCCGCCCTCTCTGCCTCTCTAGCACACACACACACACACACACACGGATAAAATAGGCATGTATGCTCATGTTCTCCGCATATACTGGGATCCATAAACAGGAAAACCTGCAAAATCAGGGTTAGATTGTGATACATCATTCTGCTTAAAAAACAAAAACGCCAATCACATCATAGATAAATGAGATGGCACCTTTTGTACCATCATTTGTAAATCAGTAGTATAACCACCAGTCCAGTGGTGCGTTTGGAGCGTAGTGTGACGTGTGATTGTGACAGTTACGATAAGGTTTTGCTCACACAAACACCACCACAGACTGCATTTAATGACCGTGACATAGATAAGTGTAAATGTGCACAGACGCTGTCATGATGAGAGCCTGCAGCCTCCAGGTTGTACAGCCATTTTGGGTCAAACGAAGGTTGCTTGTGCATCTGCCCCCGTGCACCAATAAAATACGGCCGTGCGAGACGCCGGCAAACACCAGAGGCTGGCTTCCACGATTTGCTTCTGAGTGCAGCTGAGGCGGCAGACCTGCAGCACACGGAGTAACAAGATGGCGGCGGTCTGCAGCGGAGAGCAAAGCTCTGTCCGGGGAGAAGATGGGAGACAGAAAAGCTGCAAGCGCCACAAGCTCGGTGCACCTGGGTGCCAAGTAACACAGCCATTTTGGAACTGGTCCCGTTCACGGGCTGGGGCAGGCAGGGCGGCGCCGGCACCCACAAGAGTACCTTTAGCTGAAGAGGAGGGAGGGGGGGGTAGCGAGAACAATGGAAGGGCTGGCTCCCAGACGGAGCTGCAGTACTGCAGTGATAAGGCAACAGGAAGGAGGGGGCGTGGGCTGTGGGGAGCGGCACGGGAGCCAGACACACCTGCCGCTGGAGCAACAGCAGCCACTGGAACACGCAGCAGACGGGAAAGAGACGTCAGCCCGGGCCTCCCATCCGGCGAGCAGAGGGCACCTCAGGACTCGGAGCGAAATGGCGGCGAAAGCCAAGAACCAGTGACGACGCGGAGCTGACAAAACCGCACTCGCTGGCGTACGCCGCGCTCTCAGATAACAGATGCGTTTATTCATCCATTCAAATGAAAGTCAACCTTTTTTTTGCTTTTATGTTTTAGGTCTGAGTATTGGACTCCGTGATTTGCAGGACAAGCTCTTCGTTTTGTGCATTCAATCGTACGTCAACTACAGGACGTGTAATCCGCCGCGTTGCGTGTTTCAATCAGAAACGTCACTAAACCTGCTATTAATCAAATGGCAATAATGAATACAGGTCTGCTTTAGACTACGTTGTAGTGAGCTCATCCTAGCATTACCTCATCACTTGTTCCACAATAGGCTGACAGCAACAAAGACATGGCTAATGTGTGTAAAAAACACCTACTGAAGTGAGGATGTTCCTCTTATCCGTGAAGATGTACAACAACTGCTCATATTAGTAAATCCTTTCTTTTCCTTATCGGGTCTGTGAGCGCTACACCTGCCTGTGCTGTGCATATACAGTACATAAAAAATCAGTGAGAGACACTGGAAGATCTACAGTCCTCTAAATGTCGGCCATTTTAAAAGTTGGAGAAGAATGGAGCAGAGGCTGCGGGGCCGGGCTGCAGTGGGAGGTCTTAGTAATGTGGCGTATGCACGCCCAAACACACATACACACATAGTCATGAAAGCACAATGCCAATGCTTCAAATGAACACTGGGGAAGTTAGCTGCTCTCACAGTCATTTCTCCTTATTCTTTTGTGAGAGTTTAGTGTGACATTTGAAAAACAAATATTGAGTCTTGTTCTTTTCCCCTTCCTTACGGTGTGTGTGGATTCACTCCGTGACCTAATCATGCAGGCTAATGCTTTAATTAGGAAACCCCACTGGAGTGAGACAACGTCGCATCTACGGGTTTTTTAAACAAGCAACCAAATGTGTTGAGATGTAGAACTTATGCTGACAATAAGAGCTTCTTATCTCTGATTCTATTGAAGATACAAAGGCCAGAGCGATTACAAAACACAATGACATGTACCCGAAACCCCTACAGCTCAATACTCAAACAATCACGTGGAGCTAAAGACCTCAGCAGCAAAGTATTTCCGACCGTGCCAATGAAAGATCAAAGGCAGCTCAAAATGTGGATTCTAGATGTAGATGTTCTAGATGTTGTCTGTTGTTAATTTGTGTTGGAAATCCTTTTGAGGGCTATTAGTTTAACAAAAGGCTTAAGCTGCATTAAACCCTGCTGGAGTCGTTGTGAGGCCTTTCTTACGGGTCCATTCTCTGGACCGGGCAGCAAAACTCCCAATATTATATGAAGTATGTGACAATGTTAATGAGTTTCACATTTACAGAAGCCCATGTTTATGCACGCAGTAAAAAATGGCTACGGATCTCTGAACTCCTCAAGCATGAAGCAACTGTACGAGAAAAAAAATGGCAGCTGTTTCTTTAACCGTTCAAGCTGACACGGTTAAAAATTGCCTTCAAATCCGAGCTGAAAATAGATCACACGATCACTGCATCGCATCGTAACCAAGCTAATGAAAGAATGAGGACAAAACATCAAACGGCATTGCGGCTCAAATGTTTCTGAGAATCAGAGTGGCTGCAGAAGAAGAAGGAGGAAGAAGGAGACGAGCAAAGGGTTACATTCTGGAGGTGTGGATGAAGGGAGGGGAGAGCTGCAAATGAAGCCGTTACTGTGATCACAGATCACCGACCAATTACAGAAACAGGCATTTGCCTGCAGATACATTTCAACGCGCTGATCGCTGGTTTTAGGAGAACTGTGAAGAAACGGTCTCTCTTGTCCAATCAAACACAGTACACGCGATGACAGCCTTTCACTGTAATGTTGCAACGCGCTCCGATCGCGGCGCCCTGCCTCAAACAGACACGAGCATCCGAAAATTCTCCCTCAACCATGCATCAAGTTTCCCTATTGACATGTAACACGGACACGCACACACATAGATAGAAGATGTAACAACACTGTGCATATCACAAGGACGATGATCGTTTTGATGAGGTCAAACACAAGTGTACCGAGCTTTCAGTGTCACGCTCTCATCTGTACTTTGTGTTGCTCTCAAGACGAGGCAGGAAGAGCTGTCGGACATCGGGAGAATCATGATGAATGTCATTCTCGCTTTGCAGCCCAAGTGATATTATGAGCTGAAACACTTGATGCACACAACACAGAAAAAGATGTTCGGTGGCACACAGTCAGCGGGTTGACTGTGTGTCTACACAGTGGAAGCGGGGCAGCGTCTCTACAACCGAGTGAGGCGTGCTGCTCGGTTATGTTAGCATGAGTAACATTAGTCACCGTGGGTGTAACCGCGGTCATACATTGGTCATTTATTCATTCATTCATTGTCCCCGCCCATAAGAAAAACAAAAATACTGTAAATGTGACAGCGTTTCGTCATGTCATGCCTGCATCTTGTCTGGACATCCCTCCCTCCCTCCCGGACGCATGCCCTTCATCCCCACATTCCTCTCCCCCTCTCCCTCTCCTCCCGCCCAGCGCCACTCAGGCTGCGGCTGCCTCCGGATCGCAGCCCCTCCGTAACCTGAAATAAACCCAATGTTCTACCTCCTCGTGCCCCTCGGTCTCTGTTTTGGTGGATTGTTTGAACGCTCGCTAAAAAAGCAACGCCGCCCCGTCTTTGTGGCGCTTTGTGCCACTTTAAGTCTTTTCCATTTTTTTAATTATTTCTTTTGCTTTAGGTTAAGAGAGAAGTGTGAGTGCCACTCGCAGCTCCCAAGAACCCAACCCGTGCACATTACAGCAAAACGTCACAAGTTAGGGTCTCAGGGAATGAGAGAGGTACCGATTGCTTTTGTGGTCTGGTCCATGCTATATGCCACACAGAGTGCATAATGTGCCGCATGGCTGAGACTCGAGCAGACAATGGCAGCTACCTCTCTCCATGGATTTGTGCTGCGCTGTTACCTAAGACTCACTTTAGCCACAAGTTCACTCGCTGGTCTTGGTGGGTCAGATCCGCGTGCACCCGCCGTACATGCGTTACTTCATGCATCACATTTTCATGTTGTGTGACAATAAGCATTGCGGTATTCTGCAGGGTAGGCGGATACCGATACGTACCGTGAATCACATCGCACGCGCTGTTAATACAAACATTAACCACAAGTCATCTTATTTCAAGTGAACGCACGTGTGCTGTAGTCACGCCTGGATGGGCTCACACACACACACACACACAACAAGGGGGATGGCATTTGATCATTGCATGATGCTCAGGAGATTGGCTCTGTCGTGGCGTATTTCGCGGCCTTGCTCGGCCAAATCGGAGCATGATTATCAATAGCACAACACATTTCATTCTCCACTTAAAAAAAAACATTTTAAAAAAACACAAAATGCTGCACCATGCACATGCGCAGTGCTGCCAGTCAGACGGCGAGCAGAGCGGCACAGCCGGATTAAAATTGCCCTCCGTCGTAAAAAAAATACCAAAAGCTCTTTACAACTTATATTCTCCCTATGAGCAATCACATCTCCTGACAGCGGCAGGCTGGTCGGTCCTCGGGGACCGCACCTGTCAATCACGCGGCTCGGGGCTGCATGGAGGCTAAGCCTGTTCATGAGGAAGACAAAATGAGATCTGACTGCCTGTGAGATGAAGGAGGAGGAGGAGGAGGAAGAAAAGGAGGTTGGCAGGGCGATGAGCCAAGATGCGAGGAAGGAGAGAAGGGAAGAACTCACCCAGCTGACCGTGATGGCCGAGGCTGCCGCAGTCCTCTGTGTGTGTGTCTGCGCCGGTCGGCCCAGCAGAGGGACAGAGGAGGGGAGGACGTGGCCAGACAAAACGAAGAGAGAGAGATCTGCGAGGAAAAAAGACAAAAAAACAAAGAACGCTGGAGATCTTAGGCAGAGACGTTAGTGCTTTCCAGCTCGGGCGTTTGTTGAACGGGTGCTTCGCACTGGCACGTGAGGCTGCTGTGGCAGATTGCTGCCGTCTAGCCGTCTGCTGCTCAGACATGCAAGACTATTCCATGTGCAGCCAAGAGAGAGCGAGAGAGATGGGGAGAGCGAGAGATGAAAGGGAGAGCAGGAGCGAGGTTTAAATTAGGTGAACGAGGAAAAACAGCGTTTAACCAGAAAGCGATACAGACGAATGACACACAAGCGGTACATCTTGAAACTACGGAGGAAAAGAAGCAAACACATAAAAAGCAGGAACAGGAAGCGCAGAGGATGAAGCAAAAACTATTCTATTCTCTAAATGTCTTTACAAAATTGGTATGCAGGAAGATGCCTTGTCATGGGCACCGGTAGAAAAATGGCATGCGTGAGGAAAAGACGAGCAAATCAATGCACCGCTACGTGCCCACCAGTGCAAAAATGACAAATGAATGAGTAGGAAACCAAATTAAAAGAACGAGAAAGTAAGACAGGAAGGGTTGAAGTGTTGAACAAAAGCAGAACAATTACAAGATGAGTTAAGGTACAATACAGAGCTGACTAATAAAACGAAAGCCAATAAAAAATAAAAAAAACGCCCTCGGCCAAGCATGCAGGCCACATGCGATCCAATGAAGCGCACATGTGGGCCCAGTCTCAGCCCTCTCTCGTGTTCAATCACAGTTTTACATGAGACCTTCAAAAAAAAGACAAAAAACTGTTATCATCTGAATGTTTCTGCTGTGAAAGCTGTCAAAATGGGTTACAACCGCCAGATTATTGTGGATAACAGGAAAATATGTGGAACGCCTGTTGCTGTGGTCCTTCTATCCACTGCCACTCGCCCCTCTTCCTCCATGTGACACCACTGCCCCTCTTCCCCCCGTCCGTCCGTCTGTCTCCATCTGTCTCACATTTTCTCTGTTCTGGCTCGGCGCTTCAGTCTCGCTACATCACACCTCTCTGTCTGTGTCTCTGTATTTTCTTCCCTCCTCTGCCTCGCATGCTTCACGGACTGCAGGCTCAAGTCCCGAGGGCAAAGGTAGTGTAGAGGCTCTGCTTACCCCTCCGTCTGCTAAATACAGCATCGAAAAAAAACAGCAGCAGAGCGGGGAAAGGGAGGAAAAAAAAAAATGTCATCCATTCATTCATTTCCTCCCTCGGCTCAAATCACTTACACTATAAAGGCCTGCTGCACGCAGAGAAGGAGAGATAAGGAAGAGAGCGAGGGAGAAAGTGGTGAAGTGAACAAGAAGCAGAGGGTTCAAGAAAGCAGGGGAGGGAAAAGAAAGAGAGAAAGGGAACGAAAGGGAAAGACATTTCTATCTCACAATGTCTCTTTTCAAGCTCCTTTTCTTCAAAGAAGAAAAAAAAAAAACTCCTTCTCCGGTCGGCAAGTCCGGTATTCAGTTTCTGTCTCTCTCCCCCTCTGTGTCTGCGAGAGTGACTGGGTATTACAGCGAGCGCTTCATGGAGGAAAAGGAGGGTGGGAACAAGATCCAGAGAGAGAGAGCGAGAGAGAGAGAGCGAGCGAGAGAGAAAGCGCGGTTCAGGGAGCGGTAAAGGAAATGTAACTGGAAGCCTGCTGGTGTGGTTGTCTTGTGCTTAATCGGTATTAGCTGCTGTGAAGCAGCGGAGAAGAAGGACGAGGGACAAGATGGTTGGAAGGCAGGCGCGATGAGGGAGACGAGGGAGCTGCCCGAGCAGGGCTCCTTTGACGGACAACACGCAATGGGCTGAGATCAGTGACAGCAGAAAAATGGCCTGTGTGGTCCCACACTACCACCGTCAGTCCCTCCACCAGCTACGGTGGACGGTCTGTCCTTTCAACACATCCATCGATGAAAAGAGGAAACGCTTTGACTTAATCTATTTTGTTCCTTCTCGTCACATGCCGTGTCCTCTCAACACATCACATGCCCTCCGTTCACCTCATCTCACTTCTACATAGCATCTCGTTACTTTCGTTTCCTCGCGACGGGTCGGCCACACACACACACACACACACAACTAACATTAGAACAGCTAAACAGGACTATTTATAGACGTTTGCAGAAAATTTGCAAAAAACCTACAGTTGAATTCCACAAGGAGGGCGTGGTGTGAGTGTGTGTGTGTGTGTGTGTGTGTGAGGGAGGGCAGGAGGGAGGAGGTGGGTCACTAGGGAGAGCTCCTGTACAGTATGCCTCCTGCTGTATGCACTAACACACTACCCCATGGCAAATGAACAAACACGCAGGAGGAAGCTGGCTCATTGTGCACTGAAAAATACAATCGCTCTCTCTCCCGTACTGCAGAAGCGGACCCCCCCGTACTACGGGCCCCTGCTCAATTCTGGCCCACAGAGCTCCTCACCCCACCTCCGACAAACCCGGTGGCCTTGGGACGGAGAGCGAAGAGCTTAAGTGGAAACAGTCTTTCATCCTCACGCCGCTCCATGCTCTGCACATCTGCACACAGCAGCACACCGCACTACGGGGGAGGCCGTCGACCCCAAATAGGAGGGCGTCCGCTGCCGGGTTTGGTTCATGAGCTCAGAGTAACGGATGCTTTAATGGTGTGTGGAGATTATTGCAGGAATAGTCTTGGTTTTTACCACTTTTGGGGAAATGGGGATGGAATCATGCAGCAGTGTAATCATGATCTCTTGATAACCCATTAAAAACCTACGAAATATATATGAATATGATTAAATCAAATCAAAATGGGGTTGCTTAAAAGTTACATGGCTTGAGACAAATCTCATATTCATTCAACCTGCCTAAAATAAAGCAATAAATCAGATCATTTCACATTGCTCTTCAGGGACGCGGTGGAATTTGTGGATTGTGGGTTTTCTTGGTTTGAAGCAGTGAAAGTTGTTACTCACTATTTTCATCACAGTAGTTCCTTTTACCACAGGGAATTTATCGCTATGGTGAAGTGAAACTGAACTTTGTACATAACTGGCTGCCAAGACCGTGTTCTTCCCCCTGCGGCTGTATGGTGTTTCCCTTCAGTTCCACGATCGGCAATTTTCTTTGCCATATTCATGCCAGTTCGAGCCGAGACGTATTCCTATCTGCTCCGATGACGTTGTCTGGAACAGGACACATTTTCTAAATATCTTTTCAAAAGCCTTGGTACAAAAACATATTTACAACAAGGGCCCGAGAGCAGACAAGCGGCCGGTGCTCGGTAAAATAACCCTGCGCGGTGCGGAGCGTGTGGTGTTTCCTCAGGGAAAGCTAGGAGGCTGTACAGTCATCTCCTGTGGCGTCACTCTGAACTATACAACCTACTACCTCACCCTGCGGAACACTGGAGGAAACCGCTGCTGCGTGGAGCGAAAATGGATCAAACGCATCATCAGAAATATACCTGCCCACTGTATCCCGATTAAAAGTCCCGTGATATTGCCATTGCAATGTGATGTCATTTTTCCGTATAGTTTGGGTGGGGTCGGGCCCCGTGTGGGGCAGGTTTAGTGGAGAGCATTGGGTCAGCGTGCCCGGGTCAGTGGTGCTCATGTGAGGGAACGCAGGCTCAAGGAGAGCTGGTTGTTTTTAATTAGTCGCCGGACGGCCGGAGACTGCAATGGATTGGGACTCCGTATGATGATGGAATCGGCTTTGAAGACGATTACGTTGAGTTGAGTTAGCCGATAGACGAGAGGACAGCTGTGGTGTTCGCCGTGAAGACACATACCTATAGACACGAGCTTGTGAAGCCAGTCACCACAAGTTCGGATCTACGGGTTTGTGGCAGCTGACATTACCGCTCCGAGAGCGCAGACGGAAGACGGAATCCCCCCCCCCCAAAAAAACAGCGAGTCCTTTTACCGTGTGATCCTGTAAACGCCACTCGTTCCACACACCACCACTCAGTGGGCGTTCAAGCAAAATAACCACTATGAACAACACACAGCGTCTATCAGAAACCGGGGTTTTACGAGTTTAGCCAGATCTGTTGTTTTTTGTTGTTGTTGTACTTTTCTTTTTTTTTTATCTTTATCACGTGGATGTCGAACATATTTCCTGTTTGTGAGCAGTGGAACTAAACCATTGTGCACTGACACGGCCAGAGCACATGACTGTGAGATGGACGTGATGTTTGCGTAACCTACTGATCACACATTCTTCCGAGGTCAACATTTGTTTTTCAAATGTCAGACAGAATAATACGATGTGTGTTGTTTCAGGTGTGCAGAGAAGAACGCGGAATGGACGCAAGTTAAACATTTTTTTTTATTCAGGACTGATACCTGCGCTGTGTCGAATGGCATTTTGAGATGTATGAGATTAAAATGAAATGCAGCAATATGAAAAGAATACGCCAAGGTCATTGCAATTTGTGTTTTGATAGAAAAGGACCAATTACATTTACAACAGACAAGAAATCCCAGATCTCTCCGGAAATATTCTCGAGAAAAATTATACAAGGCGGTGAAACCTTGTTAAATCGCAGCCGCAAAAATGGTAAAATACGACGCTGGTTTTTAATTTTGGTAGTTTATAAATACAGGTATTTAATACATTATGCATTTCCATACTGGACAACAACACTGACCTTGACCTCACCACCTGTGATGAACCCCCATAATAAGTGAATAAGGTTCGCATCATGGGTTGCGGATTGGAAACAACTGTGAACCGAGCTAACGGAGAGAAAACGGAAAGTATCATAAATTGCAAACATACCAACAGGGAATTGATGGTCAGACATCCTCTGGAATGAGATGGAGTCAGGCTGGAGGAGAAGTGTAGGCCAAAGCTTTGGCATTAATCAAGATCCCTATGAAAACAGATGTAGATGCTGGTCAGCAAATGACTGAGTGAGCAGAAAGTCTAACGTCGACAGATACTAAAGATACCTGTGCACACTCATTCCTGAAAGCACACACTCAAACACGTGGTAATCCGAGCAGACCCGAAAAACACATAAGAGACTAAAACTACAAGCAGTGCAACAACAACAACGAAGGAATAACAGTGGCAGGGAGAAAAAAAAAAGAAAAACATAAAAGCGAAATAACAAGCAAAAGTAGGAAGATAACATCCCTTCGTTATGACGCCCTGCTAACCCGTTGTCCGGTGCCCATTTTCCAGGGTGTAAAAACCTCAAATCGCCCGTAAAATGCCAAAAATGTACGGCAAGAGAGAAATGGCAAAAGGTTGAATGCAGTAAGATGTGGATGAGGAGGAGTGGCAGCGCAGGGCTGGCTACAGAGAAAGTGGAATTTGTGACCAAGCAAAGGAAAGGGTGGTGTTTTCTTTTTTTTTTTTCTTTTTTTTTTTTTTGGTGCTTCATTCTGCTTTTCTTTTTTGGATCCCAGCAGGATTCTTGGCTGCAGCTTTGTCTCTTCTTAGTGCTGCCACAATTTTGGACATATTCCTTTGTCTTTAACTCGGTTGCATCGAATCAAATTGAGAGATGGGAAAAGGATAGGAGTTGAAAAACTAGAGCGCAAGTTTTTTTTTCGAAAGAAAAGGACACAGCATGAGTGAAAGTGCACAGCAGAGAGGAGAGAGGCTTAGCGGCTGAATGCAAGGGTAACAAAAATTCATATATAAAAAAAGAAAAAAAAAAAAAAAAAAAGCTGTAAGAAGGTTATTTTTTTTCCCCCCCTGCAAACATCTCCCGAGTGCGAGCTGCAAAGAGCGTCTTCTCTGCAGCCTTCTCCTCAGCTATGCCACGTAGCGAGAGAGAGGCAGAGAGAAAAGCAGCCACTTTTTCCCCTCTCTCCAAAATGGCTGAGGGCCGGGGAGGGAGCGTGCTACGAGCTAGGAGGAAGAGCGGCGCTCCCCGTCCTGCTCAGGGGAGGGCTGCTGGGAGACTCAGCGAGCATCTCTCCCTCTCGCGCCCCCTCTCCTCAACTCGTGCCCTTTGTCCCGGTAGCCGTCTTTCAGACCGAGCGAATGGAGTACGGCTGTGTTGTCAGTCCCTGAGAAACTCTGCTCGGCCCGCCACGCGGGAGGGGGGGGCGTCTGGAACCGGTGCGTCTGATAGTGTGTGTGTGTGTGTGTGTCTCCCAACGTGTCCTCGTCCCGATGCTGCACACTGTTGTCCTGTGGACGGTGGTCTCTAGTGTGACTCTAGTCTGATGACTGCACGCTTTCCAGTAATGTTTATGTAGATCAATAATTCACTGTGTGAGTTTTAAATAAACATACGAGTGTGTGTGTGTGTTGAAATCCATAATTCTATGGATTATATCTTCTTCATTCCATATTAAATGAAGAACTGATGCAACACGGTGGGATTATTTTATGTTTGCCCACACTATTTTTTTTTTTCCATTTCCACACATTTGATCCTGTTCTTTTTTTTTTTTTACAGCAAAGGGCTTTCTGTTTCATACAGTTTATTTATTGTTCCTGCTAGAGCATGCAGACGTGGATTACCTCTGCTCATTTACAAAATATTTCCATCCTACACTCAGGAACAAACCCACCGGTGAGGTGACGTGCACGGACATCGGAGGCACTGATTCAGATTTGGAAGAAGCTTCTGTCCACGCGTGTACAGTTAGAATCACAGAAGCCAAACACCAGAAAGCAGCTGCCTCGCTAAAGCGCCCTTCAGGAAGACATGATAACCCATTGTGATGCCGACTTCTGGCATCTGGAGGAACAATGAGCTCATTTGTCTGCAATTTATGAACAGTTGTAAGTTGCACAATGAGCTGTAATGTATTTAAAATATACAGGAACCCCGTTCATATATAGATCAGTTCATGTTCATCAGCATGTCAGTTTTGTGAAAAAGGACAAATATTAGACATCTGTTTTGCCACAGCATGCCAATGGGCCGTTGTCTGCTCCATGGTCACCACTTGAATCTAAATGAACAAATTTGACTTTCAGTGTATAGCCAAGAACCCCCGTCCCAGGGGCGCCGCAAAAAAGACCTCTCCAAAAACAGAGTGAGCGACATGGGCATCTAGGTCATGGTCATAACCCCTTAAAGCCTCTCTAACCCTGGAACGTTGGGTGGGGATTCAGCTACCAACTAGGGACAAAAATCAACACTAGATTTCATATAATATAATGTAAATGCAGGTAGCATCAGGCAGAAAAATACATATTATTGAATTTGGTTGTTTTAGGTGCTCCATTACTATATGTGTGCTTATTGTTGTCTATCTGCAGTCATGGTGTCGTCTGTATGGGTGCTGGACATGAACCAGTGAACAGAACAGAACTTTCACTTAAATAGTGTTGAAGTGAAGTCCTGACTTTCTGGTTTCACTTTAGAGGCACACAACAGAATGCATCACCACAGATGTATAAACCCAACGCAGTTACTTAAAAGGTCTTCATATCGTATACACTGTCAACCCAAAGAAACAACAACTCAAAGTACAGTTGAACTTTAACAGTACTAACACTACTTTTGAATCTTAATGATGCCAGTGGACTAAAACCAATGCAGAAATCTATCTAGTACTATAAGTATACTTTAGCGTTTACATAACAGGAACCATCAAACAAACTCTAGACGCTGTATACTATTCTCATATTGATGTATGGAAGAGGAAGAGCAACAATAACTCAACCCCCTTAATGTGTCAACCCTTTGTGTTTGGCCTGTGATTCACGGATGACTGTGTGCGTACTGGGAAAAGATTATTACAATCATTGTACCTGCAAGCTAAATGTGCCATCCGAGGGGGAGGCAGGAAAAACTGTAGATTTTAATTGTTTGGATACAAATGTCAAAACATGAGACAACCACCCACAGTCCAGCCTGTCTGCTCTATTGTCTTTCAGCAGCAACTTCAACCTACGGTAAAGCCTCTAAAAACCACCAGAGCTGTGACTGCAGAACAAAGGCCGAACGTACAGTAGGTGAAAAATGTTTATATTAATAACGTACGATCACGATAAACACAACATCCCGATCAAAGGATCGATGTGTATGTAAACTCGTTGGAAGCCATTGGAGCGTTTTGTCAAACAAAAGACAAAATGTTGCTGCTCGTTACAATTACAAGCAGCCATAAGGGCAGAAGAGGAACCCATCTGTCTCCCAGAGACTCTGCTGGAGGAACAATGAGAGGACAAGCATGTAGTTCATGAAATCAAAATTGGCTACAGGTGTGCAACTCATTCCTGGGACGATATAGAGCTACAGAAAACAGAGCCTGATTTAAAAAATACAGGAATTACTCACACATTGATGCCATTTTTTTTATTTTTTGTTATAAATTACTTCATTAAAACACGGGTCCCAACTTTGCTGCAATAAAAACATATTCGTTCCTTAAAATGTGAGTAATTCCACTTTGTCTTAGTATTATATTAAGAATTTTAAGCATATTTTGATGGTGATGATCTAATACAGTAAATCAAAACTATTTGCGCCACGACAATCATGACATGACATTTCTGTATCGTCCCGATGACTCAAAGTAATCATGAAAGTAAGAATAATCAGTTGTTAATGTAACCAAAGATCCTGCACACTAGATTTATCGCAGTGCGCTTTATTCATTCTCTCCCTGGTTTATGTCTCCCACATGTGCTGTATTTAGACATGTGTAATCACTGAACTTGACTGTGGTGGATGTTCCAGGCCTTTGTTTAGATTTTAACCCCACGCTGAAGCAGAGCAGCAGTGACACCAAACAGCGGCCGTATTTAGTGCTGTACATTTTCACTCGCGCCCGTACAGCTTTGCTTCTTGACAATTCAATCCGTTTTCTTAAAACCTCTCTCTCTCTCTCTCTCTCTCTCTCTCTCTCTCTCTCTCTCTCCCCCTCCCCCCTTCATCTCACCAATCTCCTGCAGTTGCTTGTCCCTCACTGTCTCCCCCCCAGCCCCCGTCCTCCCCTTCCCACCTCCATCGCAGATTCTGCTCACGCACGACTGCGGCACCCTTTCTCCGGTCCTCCCCATTAATCCACACCACAGACGTCTTGGCCCAGTGTCTCGTCTCCCTCTCAACGTGCACTCCACACCCTCAAAAGTCTGGACCGTTTCAGCACGGGGCGCCGGACCGTGTTTGACGGGCCGCTGAGTGTTGCTTCTTGCTGTACGGACAGACCGGCGGTACATCACGCTCCGCCTTGGCTAAAAGCTAAAGGAGGCCTCCCGGTCAGAGCGGAGGTCGCACCAGGAGAAGCAGCCCATACGTGCAGTACACAACCTGTGTCACGTTTACTTTCACCACTGCAGGAAGAGCTGCACAAAACAAACTGCTGGCTCGGCTCAGCCGGGTCTGGCCGGCCCGCGGCTTGCGGCCGGCTCTGCCCCGTTTCGACCGGTTTCTAGAGACAGCGAGGAGAGGCCGACTCAGAAAACAACGAAATGTTTCCTCTTCCCGATTAAACTCCATCTGGAGCTTTTGATGCAGCACTTTGACGAGTGAAGGATAGCTTTAAAACAAAGTAAAACAAATGAAAATAAGCCTTCGAACAAAAAGGGAAAATACGTTTTCCTTTCAAATTGAAATTTGCTCCGTAACATTTGATTTGATTGCTGATCTTTATTATTGTGATCAATTCTCCTAAAACCCTCTGAATAATCATCTAGGTTAACTGCACGTTTCGTCTTCACACACTTCAATTAACTACCGATATAAAGAATATATCGTTTAACTATTGAAAATACTTTCTATTTCAACATGCCTATAATTTGAATAAAAAAGTATTAAACATGTAAGTACTACAAATCAGCAGTGTTTGACCACATTGCAGGACATTTTATTCATAGAGTACAGAGAGTACAGGGACAGGGGACAGAGTAAAACTCCATTATTGGCGGCAGACTGCTTCTTGGTCTTTGTGGGAAGAGTTAAGAAATGAGCGAGCACAATGACATAGCGGGGGTGAGGCTGTAAGAAGGAGAAAAAGATCCAATTACTCTATTAATTACTTGATTTATATTCATCTGCAGGATCCACTGGCTTGTACTAATCACTCTAAGAATGCAGCCAATTGCCCAATATTAACACATCTTCCGTGACAGCAGGAAGAGTGTGGGGCCTGGGAGGGGATGAAGAAATTAGATTTACAGGCAAATTAAAGCGAATAATGCCACGAGACAAAAAAAAAAGGCAGCTCAACTTCTACATAAAGGGGGAAACTCAAGGTGTTGACATTTCTCTCTTTCTTTGTGAGGCACACTTGTTCGCTACTGCAATGCTGGCAAGATGCGTGGACAGAAACTGCACCTCCGGATATTTCCCAGCTCAAAGATGGTGGGGAGGTCATGAGTTTACCCCTCTCCGTCTTCTATCCCCGAAAAATAAGGGCTCAAGTTAAATTGTACAGCAGCAGCAGCAGCAGCAGCTTTGAAATAGCCCGCAGTGCCTCACCCAGCCACCCTCCTCTCTCGCCATTTCGCTCGCTTTCCTCACCCTCCACTACTGCCGCTTCAGACCCTCATTTCCCTGCCCTCCCGCCCGCCCGCTCCCCCCTCTCATTCATTCAGTTTAATTTTGAACCCCGCACTGGTAGACAGGCAGAGCGGGGAGCTCCATGGTTACCTGGCACCGGGCCATCTCATTACACTGCCAATTGATTCTGGCCTGCCGCCATGTCCGCCGCCTGCCTCCCCCACACCCCGCACCATCTCTGCACCTCAGACCGTCTGCAGCAAAGGAGATATCAGAGCACACGGGAAGGAAAGAGGCAAGCGGCTCCACTTACGTGCATCAAACTCGGCTCTCGTGCGCGCAATGCTGCACACATTTGGAGCACAGACAACAAATTCTCACTCAGATAATTAGTACATTGGAGAGCTTTGTTCAAGACTAGAAGCTCGCACTATATTTATACTGTTATGACACCGCCCCCGCCCCCCTACACTGTCCAAGTCAATGAATAACATAACAATTATGAGAAAAGATTAAGATGAGCAATAAACAAAGCAAGTTCCAATAAAATTGCATCTACTAATTGTCACTTTTCTATTGAACACACAAGTCTAATTATTAGAAAGATGATCGAGTCATGAATTGAGTTCTCAGCATATCAATTTAATGGGATGTGACTTTTGTGGAAAAAGAGTTTCCAAGAAGTAGAAATGAATCTATTTTGTGAAAAATCAAACACCAGCTCCACTGACACCACAAATAAATAAACTACAAATGCATTAAAAAAAAATGGCTTTACACTCAAGCCATTTTGTGGCTGTTTCAGACCAAACAGTCCTCATGGGGGGATTCTCGAAAACTGCTTGGAGCTGAAAAAGTCTGGATCGATGTCATATGACTCATCCTGCCCTGTGAGACTCAGCGTTAGTGAGCTGAGGCGGGTTCACTGCAGAGACTTCATCTTCCACAGCATCTGTCCGCCGTAGGTGAGACTCTCCTCCTGGCACTGCTGGCAGATGCCGGGGTCGTGGCCTCTCGGTCACCAGAGATTGGAGGGGACCGGGAGTCAAAGGGATCATGAAGACATACGACAGTGTGTCTACTGTGCCTTCGACATCCCCACATATAATGGCCATTCATTCACGATACAGTAAATAGTAAAAGGCGGACCATGACCCGCGATGGTTCATCCGCGGTCCAACAAGGTCGGATGGGGGATCTAAAATAATCTATATTGTAATTTATACGTTGAATCTTTAAGTTTGGGTGTAGCTGTGCAATGTCTTGCAACACTACTTACACCAACGCGTACCAAGCTCGCCACCTGTTAATCCACACTAGCGCTTCTCATACTGTGCTGCTTAATAAAGGACCTTGTGATCACCAATCGACCCGGGGCACACAGTTCAGATCTCCACCATTCGCTCCACATTGCCCTTTCAGCTGAGTTAAGAGTCTAAATAAACTTATCACAATAAATCCCCTTCATGTAAGTTGGCAGACAGAGATATGTCCAGAATGAAGACACAACATGTATGTTCTTCATTTACATATTGATCAAGTCAATGAAGCTCAACTGTGCCGAGACGATCTAAATGAGACCTCCAAAAGTTCTGCCATTCTGCCGATATGCAGCACCATCCATCCATATAATAGGAAAAAAAGTATTAAGACTATTCAAAACCAGATTTGGAGTGCAACTCAAAATGTCTGCATATTAAATCCAATCAAAAGGCACTGTTTGTTCTTGTAAGTTCATGACTCACGCACTTAGTCTGAGATACAACCTTGAGAAATAATGGAATAATGAAAGATTGATATATTAGTTCAGTGCAAGAATTTCTTTCCTCACAAACATTATTAATAGGGATCCTCACTGTTATAAAGATGGCCATTTCAGCCTAATAAACTGTATATTATTTTATCTCCTAGCCAATAACCTTTCATGTATCACCATGCACTGCTTGTGCGTCCACTTATTGAGACGAATACTGCCTTCACACTGAAAGCGAAGCAAATTTTCGCAACGCTATACTTGCCCAACTAGTAGTTAATTAGCCTTAATTCGCGCCCTAAAGGGGGCGTGGCTTATCTCTGTGGCTTGTCTCGTAAAGACAGTGATCATTTCCGCTATCCACCATGGAAATAACCACTATTTCTGCTCCGTACTTGTTGTGGAAATTACACAAAATGTCGGTACCACAAACGCCGTTGCACACTTCTCCTCAAGCTGCGTCTGGATGGCTGTAGGACGGCAGCGATGACAAGCAGAGCATCTCAACGCTGATTGGCTGACAGCGATGGACAAAATTTCAACTTTGACGAAAATGATTAATTTCATTCCATTTGCGTCTTTGTGTCTTTGGCACCGCCCGTTTAAAATTTGCTTCATCTGCGACAATCAAATAATTTGCTTCGCTTTTGGCATGAACGTACCACATGAGGTGAAGCCCTCACATTATCCTCTACTTTCACAGCTTTAGCTGGCAAACATTATCACAGATTCGAAAGCCACATGAAATATACTATAATACGTAAACCTTTCACTTTAACGCAACTTTTCAACATGGCCTTCAAACACAACACTCGTTATTCATTTCACAACTCCGACCAGATGTTCTTCAACTTCAAACAGGACGTAATCTGTCTTGCTTCAGGACAAGGCCATCAATTTCATCCTAGCAGGTGCCTGCGTGGACGCATCCATCCACCAGACAGGCCTCCCATGTAAGGGAGCACGTACCCAGAGATCTGTATGCCAGTTAAGGTACTGTTGCTTAGGAATGTATCCAGATTAAAAGTGCTTTTAGTGAGATATTCATTATATTTCAAATGGGTTTTTAAAAATGAATCTGTAATTTCATCCGGTAATTGGTATTGGTTTTGCAAAAAATTGGATTTTGTTCATTTATAAATGAAATATTCTAGAATTACAGCCCTCAACATAGAATCCAGTGTACTTATTGACTCGCACTGCGAAGCACTGGAGCTTAAACAAAAAAAGATTTATCCAAGGTAATAATTACAGGAAAATGTGCCATGCTCAACCTGGGATTTTATTCTTCACAAATGGTTTTGAATTAGTGAAAATATTTCAGAATCTTTTGTATGTCACTACTCAAACTGTGCCAAAAGAAGAAACATTCCAACATAACAGCCAGCATAAATACTTCAGCGTCAATGAATGAAAATATCAGGCGCCTCTGAATCACGAAGGCTATTACATGATAAACTATATCGACATAACCTGTTCTCTCTATTGAGCTGGCGCCGCTATTCAAATACCAGGAATCTTCATAACCTGCATAACTGACGGTTAACGTAAAGGTCCATGGAGCGAAAGGTGAGATTGCGATAATAATTCCCAAATCGCTCAAGCTGTACTGTAAAAGAGGCCTTTGTTTAGAATGTGTATATAAATATATGTGTATATATATTTTGATTTATTGATATATGTCTGAATATAATATATTGTAATAACATAATAAAAAATTTCCAGTGCAAAGCCGTCTCTCTGAAGACTAAAGGTTAGAAAAGGGCCTCCCCGTTCCAGGGCCCCTTTCCTCTACATGGGTTGTTTAAGGACACAGTGAACCAGGCTACCCAATCGAGGGAAGGGGCCATGCAGGGGGAACAGTGACAGGACGGCCAAGTGGAAGAAACTCATGGAATCCTCGGAGCTCAAGCGGCTGGCTGGATGCTAGAGGGAGGGAAGAGCGCAGGAAGAGACGGGCAGGATGGTGGACGTGAGAAGAGAGGGAGGGGCCTGTTCCCCACGCCGAAAACTTACAGCAGCAGCAGACATAAAAAAATAAATACAAGAATAAAAAGGTGGTGGTGGGTGTTTCTCAGGGTAACAATTTAGTCAAAGTAAAGTTACAGTACAGATGTGAGGCAGTGTGAAGCACCGCTGTTTTTACCACCCAGATTACAACCCATGAGTCTGGACTTTGACGTGATATTTGGAAAGGCTTTGATTAAATACGATGAGATTTCAGATTTTTTTTCTTCTTCCAAACAATCGAAATTTGCATCAAAGCCGAGCGAGTTTGGGTGGGCCCAGATTTAGAGGACAGCCCGTCGCACCTGTAATCCCGGGTGAATGGGAGCTGCCACACTGACCTTCTACCATTGCCCTCTCCTGCCCGTTCTCCATTTTCTCCCCCCTCCCCCCCCCCGTTACCTTGACTCCCCCTCTCCAGCGTTCCTCTCCTTCTGTTGCTCCCCTTTCTGTTTGAGTGTGTCTGGGTCCTGCTGGAGAGGCTTTGTCTGTGAACACTGGAGCCCGGACCGGCCCACGGGGGCCAGATCCATGAATACCCACACTGTGAGAGCCACTCTTTCTCTTCACACCACTTTCTCTACTGGAATGCCTGAGCAGTGAGGTAAGAAACGCTTGTGCACACGCACACACACACACACACACCCCTAGGCTTACAGCACGAGTGCACGCACACACATTTTCTAATTTGCTCTACCCTTGCGCACACTCACACGCACGCACATGCACAACACTTTGCACACAAACTGAGTGAGTCATGCGGTGATGAAAAGCCAGTGTTTTGTGTGTGAACCCTCTCACCCTGGACTCACATCCTGAGAGCCTTTCTCCTCCATCAGTCCCTGCCAAGCCCTCCCTCTAATTAAAGACCATTGGATCCAATAGTGTTAGCCCAGCTTTCCCCAGAACATGTCCCATACCCCTGAGCAGAGTAGAGTCTGTGTGGAATGCGAATGACTGTGGTGATTAACAACTTCTCAGAGTTTCTAATTCCCCAGTTAATGGTGGGCTCGGCCGCGAGAAACACTCCAGATCTACAAAGACGGGGGGGCGAATAGATGGACAATGGATGGTCTACTGAAGCATCACATTCACAATATACTCTGTTGATTAGACAAAAGTACAGTACACATGCAGAATGATGAGATATTACCGCAGGAACCAATATAAAAATAATAAAATGTGATGCTGCCAGTTTGAATTTGTCATGTGACGACAGGCGAGATGCAAGATATTCAATTCAGCAAGACGTTGTGCACTTTGTGTCCATCATGTGCATCGCCGAGGCACGCGACGGCGGCGAGCGGGCCATTCAGACGGCCGTGTAGTTGCTCCATTTGTCTGCGCTCGCTGCTGCAGGACCTCAGCAGGCAGAGGCGGCAAAAAGCCAAGCATGTGAGGGAGAGGCCATTCCATCTGTGTGCTAAGTATGCTTGACAGAGACTGAATTTGGATCGGTGTGTTCATACACTATTTGAGGGGGCAGAGTTTGACTTGTTGCAACTTGATTTGCATATATATCTCAGTCAATCCACCAGAGATATGCTGCAACTAAGCCACAAACAATAAAGGGTCATTTGGGTAACTACCAAATATTAAACTAATCAAATAGGACAAACTAACCACATTCGACGACGCAATTATCCAGCAATTTAGTTTGGAATTGTATTGATTCCTAGTGTAAAATTAATAAAGTAAACGCAAGGGACACACATTTAACAAGCAGCCATTTTTAAAATGGTCACGTAATGCTGCATCAAGGCAAAATCGGACTGATTTTCCTTAAAATACAAAGAGCAAGATATAGTCGCGTTTCCACCAACTGGTGAACACATGAGCCCAACGCGTCTCTGATCCAGTTGTCCGGTCTAAACCATCCCACCAAAACAGGTGTTCTCTCCACACATATTATCCCATAAACACCATCCAATCCATTAAAGTCAGAACAAAAGAAAAGAGTCGGATTACAATCAGGTACGATAAGAAAACCTGCCCGGAGTTTTCAGCGGGACTGGATTGACAGTCCTCGCAGCCGGTTCCCTAACTGCCGCCCGCTTTGACCACATTTTAGGTTGGGAAACCCAAATTTGGGCTCGTAAGAAAAGGTCCTTTCCTTTCAGAAATGCGTCACAGACGTTGCGTCCTCGCGGCGTCTAGTCAGCGGTAGCGCCTTTCACCTCTAACAAGTCACCCTTTTACATTTTGGAACATCACTCTCTGGAAGCTGCGTCACCAGAGTTATTTTAACAAACATTACAGACATTACGGAGCCACTACCAGACTGTTACACATGTCTGCTGTGGAGGGCCAATAGCAGAGTGCGGTCTAGTGCAACAAACAAGTGGCAATGAACTTTTTGCAATTAGCCTCTCAGGTGGCTGTTCACTGGCTGGATGCTTAACTCCTCCAGTTGGGCCTTCGGCGTCCTGCATCATGATACAAATGTCAGTGAAAGGTTCTCAATCCTCCCTCGCTGGCACCGTTTATTTCACGATTAATGGTCGTTCCTGGTTTGGTTTATGATTCTAAAAATGAATACAGGTACGAGGGGCCAAAAAGGTCATATCGTCCTGAATCCATAGCCAATATCAAGGAGAGTTGTTGATTGAAGCAGACCAGGATAATCAAGCTTTGATATCAGTTTTACATTTTTTTAAGTTTTGGTCTCAGAATCCTGCTCCACCAACTCTAGATGGAACATATTAGACAGAAATGATATTTTTCCCGTAGGATTGGCCGTTTTCTTCGGTGTGAGGGGAATTGATTGAGTTCTAAATCTGTCTTAATGTAAATCACTGGTTAATTTGCTTTTGTAATGTTTACAAAAATTGGATAAGGAGATTTGATTTATAGTTTCTTTAACAAAGCTGAGGGGCAATTTTGTTTGGCTCAAATCAGACTGCAGTATTCCACCAGAGCACATACTGCAGATTCAGCAGTTCATGAGAGTTATCCTTTGGAAGTGTTGACGGTTAAAAAATGGAAGCCGTAATGCAAGTAGACGGTAGATACTGTAGACTACCGATGTAAACTCTGCACGAACGAACAGTTATAAAGCCACAAACAAACAGTCTTATTAGTTTCTAAGATGTTACAAAACAGATGCATAGTCTTGTTTTTACTAAATCGATTTGAAATAAAATCCTTAATGCAAACACTAACAAGAATAAGGAGTTAATATCCCTTGTTGTTTTCTTAGAATATTATTAACAATCTATTTCATCTACCCAGATTGTCCCCGTTATTACAAAAGAAAATGTTGTGTATATAAATATTATAGTTGATAAGCGTTAAGGTTTAAAGCTTTTTTTAAAAACAGCTATTTTTCAAATCAACTTTGTATCGAAACCCAAACAATTTAAAAACGTTTACAGCGTGCAGCTGCTAATTCAGGGGATTCACGGACTGAAATATACTAAAAATTCAACTAATACACATTGTGCTGGCATTCGCCGTTTCCCCTCCAAAATTAGTGTCACTGTGTTCTTTCCCATCTGTGGTTCATCAGTTCAGATGACTCAACAAGGCATGTCTCTCTATAGAGCAATTGTTTTTATTTGAAAAGCAATACATCAGGATGGGTGCGTCTTTCCAAAAACCCTTCAAACGTATGATTCAGAAAAGTGGAAAGCAAAAATTCCCAATTTTGAGCAATCAAAGTGTGTGCGTGCAGCCACCGCTGTGTTTCCTGCTCTATTGTGTCTGTGTTTGTCCTGTGACTCACTTGAACTTTTGCTCGTAGTGACCCATGAAACTAACCGGTCACTCAACCACATTTTACCGCACGCGCTGTCGGGAACCATCCACCCTGTATCTTTTTGTCGTGGTCCTGTGCAGTGGTTGAGGGTGTGAGATCCACAGATCCAACCAAGACCAGTGCCCTGCGTTCAGCTCCTCAGGCTTTCCAGTGCAAGCACACACACACACACACACACACATCACACAGCAAACCCACACAAACAACATTGTGAGTCAGGAACTGTGGTGGCGAATCGCATTCCTGCCCTGACCGGCAGAATGATTCAGCAGTACATTTTATTTATTTGAATCATCTTTTTTTAGTCATCTGAAAAGTTCATGGCTCAATATTTATTAGGTGTTTTCATAAACTTCTTGAAAGAGGAATTTAATGAATTAAATGAATTCAGTTTCTTCGGAATGACAATGTGTGGAATACTAAAGACTAAATGCTTAAATCATTCTGAGACTACATCCAAAAACTGAAATCGCTTAGATGGCTCTCCCATAGAACGGCTTCTGTTAGCTTTGTTTCAGACTGCCGACATCTCCAATCATGTCAGTGGTTCAAATAGAGAGGGGAAATGCAATGGCCTAATTATCACGCTATGTTTCAGCGGTCTCTCAGTCGAACTTCCTTTTGAGGGAATAATGAGGCTGGTTTACTTCATTGTCCGATTCAGGTCACTTGATGGTGGGACAAGAATTCGGACACATTCCTGCCGTACACAGTAGAAAAAAACAATAATCATCTCAGTTGTGCGACTGCCAGTCCAATAGGACAAATAGCAAAATAATATTACAGATTCCTAAGCATATATCATAGGTCAAAGGTAATTTGTCAACTGAAGGTAAAGGGCATCACTGAGTTTTCTTACGGTGAGATATGAAGACAATCATTGAAAAGCACTTTAAAGTCTAAAAAATCCTCGGTGCCAACATGAATACAAATAAAGAGGCGTTATTATTCATACCACACAAAAAATACCCTATAACTTTTATGCTCTACCGTTTGGTAGAGAATCATTTATTGACCCAGACTTAACTTGATTAAGCCATTTCCATTCACCAAGTGAAATTACATTTACTCAACTGCGTTGTAAAGAAGAGCATATTATTATTGCTCAGAAAGTAATAATAGGAAGAAATTAATTTCTCAGAATTAGTGAGGACATTAAAATGGCTACAAAACTCCAATATAGTTGATAATATAAGGTCTGTGCAAGTTTTAAATGTTGTAACTGGGAGGAAAGCGGAGTTTTACTTTCTCTTCTCAACAATGTGAATCCATCAGTTTGTGTCTTTGTCATTTTGCATCGGGTCGCCTTTACCTCTGAACATAATGCAGGTGTGCAATCTGCTTCACAACACACTCACTGTCTCTTTCAGCTTCCTCAAACGTGAATGAGTTTATTCCTCCACTCTTATTGCAAATACACACTAAGTTCAGCCCGTCCATTGCCCCCCACCCCTCACAGAGAACCTGGCTCACCTGGAGCTCACGATTACTACACAACGACCCAGTGAGACGACAAAGAGCTTCAGGAAGATTTCCCCATGGTGGTGATCCAACTGGCTGGATTATCTAATAATTTGAATATAGTTGTTTTTTAATTAAAGGTGCTTATGCTGCAGACATAATTATTGATTATAACACCTAGCAAGCTCTTATAGAGAACATATAAGTCTGCAGGATCCAATTGTTGTCAATATTTTCAATTCAACCAAATGTTAAATATATGGGAGGGTGGATGAAGATTTGCATTAAAATTCCACAGAACGTCTTTGACACAATTATTATATATATATATATATATATATATATATATATATATATATATATATATATATATATATATATTTAGTAGTTTGCAACAAAATAGCAAAAATGTGTAAAAAAAGCCTTTCTTTCAATATATATTTATTTATTAAGAAATTCATAAAAACATTTAAAAAAAAACATGTACCCTGATTTGGACCCATACTAAGATCTTTACCCTCTGCTGAACTTTTCTAATCAGCTGAAATGTATTAATAGCAAAGTTTTGAAATATCTAAAAACCAAAGGACCAAAAGCATTCAGTGCCAGAGGTATGTTGCTATTTCTAAGTCAACGTCATGGTTTTTCCATCACAAGACTGTGGAAGTAATCGGAGTATCTCAATTCAAAACAACGAGGGATCTTTCTTTTCTATGCAAATGAGCCTGATTGCAAAAGCTGTCCAATTCGCAGAGAGCCGCGATGATCTCCTCACGCAGAGCAAAGAGCATCAGTGCTACCTGAAGCGCATCTATAAAAACCTCCTCACCAGTCTTCTCTCGGTCAGGTTTGAATTCCTTGCCTGTAGTTTTGTGGAATACATCTGCATCTCTTTGGCCAGGACCTGCAGCTTTAATGTCTGCCATTGTACTGCCCACCACTGCATCCTTGGTGCAAAGGCAACATTTGCACTTTGCCACGTGGTTCATCATAGCCAGACACAAAAAAAGGTTGAATTGCACTCACATGCTGCATTTGATATTTGATTTGTAGTTTTTAGGGATATCCTTTGGGAATACAACCTTGACACGAGACAGGGCGGGAGGGGATGCATGGGGCTATCACCAAAATCCCTTCTTTGCAAACTTCCCTCTAAATAGCATTAAAAATCCAGTACTTCATTTTATAGGAATTCTGTCAGTGTAAATATGACAAACACTGAAGCTGACAAGCCGCCTGCCGGGTTGATGCTTTGTGTTTCAAGGCCCGCAGCTGAGTACAGAACAGCAACAACAAGGCTCTCCACATGAGGCCACATGAATATGTAGCTAATGACATATTTGGAAGTTCATCATGGCTCAATTCTATAGTACAAAGATATCGACCCTCCCCTCCCCCCTTTCAAGATATTCCGCCGAAACTCCCTCTTCTCGAGGAGCATTGACCTTGTCGGAATGAATGGCTGTCATGCATATCTATTATGCTACCCGTAATCATAGGATTGTATTTCAGAATCAAGGTGAGGGGCAATGCAAAGGCAACACTAAAAGTCTTCCTCAACACGGAACAGATATGACATTTCAAGGCTACCTTTCAATTAGCTATCGCTTTCAAGAGCAATAGCGTGATCAGGTGGCGGTAGATTGACTGCAGCTTATAAGGCCAATTCCACGTAAAGTTTATAATGCTGAAACATGGACATAGCACAGAATCCTCTAATGTCGACTGGACACGTTTTTAGGTAATTCAAGATATGGTTTTAACATTGTTATTCTTAACGGTCTTAACCGGTCGTTTACAGGACGCTGGGACGCTGGTTGAGAAGTACAGCAAAGACGCCCCCTTTGAATAAATTGTCCCTCTATTTACCCTTCTCTTTTTTTCCACCTTTATTTTTTTTCTGTATTACTTCTGCTGCTGCTTTCTTTGCTGCAGTGCTCTGTGATTGGTTGGAAACATGTGTCAAATCACTCGAATGCCGTCAGGATAAGGAGTGTTATTGGCTGGTGCTCCAACCCCGCTCCACCCCCGCCAACCACCCACCTCCCAAAGCCAAGGCGTGGATGAGTGGGCAAGCAGATGTGTGCATCAGGTGGTGCTGCACTCCAACAGAAGAAGAGGAGGAGGAGGAGGCGGCGGCGGGGGGCACTCGGGGCCGTCCCAGGTAACAGCGGCAGCGGGGGCAGCTTGTCACTGCCCTTGGTAGGTTTTCCTTCAAAGAGGGACGACGCATGGGAGGGATTGTGGTTATTTGCCTTGTGATGACAAATGGTGTTGCCACTACATGGTAGGACAAGAGACGTGTCAACTCAAATCCGTTATCCACTACTGTGTTTTTATTTTAGTCAAAGTCACAGCGTCTCTCGGGTCTCATTCAAGCGTCGAGCTCACTTCAGGGCAGCGAATCAAAGCTCAACAGAATTGGCGAAGGACAAAGACCCCCCCAAAAAAAAGAATCAAGTCACGTCGGCGCTGAGAGTCAATTCATGCGGTCCTACGCCATACAGCATTGGCTTAAATAGCATCAACAACACACACGCACAGTGCAACAACAGATCATCACTCGCACACAAGTGGCCATTAACAAATCTGTTGCGTTGTCTCATCCCACCAAACTGGGCAGACAGGGACGAAACGCGGGCGGGGGTTACTTTGTGCCGTTGGTGCCGGTACACCGTGTTGTGTGTGGCGCGCACACGGCAGCGGGTTTGACCTCCATCTGCAGGTCAGCCCGGGAAGTGAGACGCAAACTCACCGGTGGGAACGCGGGTTGTGCTTTTCTATCCAAGACCGGAGTTGACACGGACACCTACGGGAGAGATCGACACGGATGAATAGATGCCCCGTACACGTACAGCTGCCCAAACCGGTGCCGTCACAGGCAGCGCTTCAATGGGGGACAGTTTTTCTATGTTGAGCTCAACATTTTTATTTTAACCAGAGCAAGAGAGGCTGTTTTGCCGATTGGGGTCAGGATTTGGCTCGGAGTGTTAAGCATCCTGGTTAATGGGCCATAATAACAGTATTACATGTGAGATTGTAGTTGAAGGGGCCGATGCAGGCTGTGCCCCTCTGCTCGTAACAGACAGACGTGCCCTAGAGAGCAGTCAGCCTTTTTCTTCTTGCCTCCTTTGATTTCTCCCCCATCAGTTTGTGTTCTCCCCTTTCCTCGATCGCGCGCTGTTATTCGCTCTTTTTACATTCCGTTTTCTCGTATTCCCCGATGTCGCCACATTGCCACACTTTGATGCTTCCACTTCCTCCTTTAGTCTCGCTGTGACAAACAGACACTCAGACAGACAGTCAGACAGACAGACAGGGTTCATCTTTGTCTCTAGGATCTCATTAGGGTCTTGTCAATCTGTCATTGCCACTTCTGTTTGTTTTTTTTTGTCTCTCTTGCGCTACAAGGGTGGGATATCCGCATTGGTTGCTATGGCACCAGACAGCTCTTCTTTTCTTCAGACAACAGCTAACCATGATTGTGTCTGTGTGTGACTGAGCATGTGTGTGTGTGTGTGTGTGTGTGTGTGTGTGTGTGTGTGTGTGTGTGTGGGCCTCAACCCGTCTGTGTACACGATCAATGTAAACGTGTGTAAGGCCCCTTGAGTGAGGAGTTGCAGCAAAGTGATGATCATCAGTGTGTGTGTGTGGATTATTATGCTTTCACTGCAATCTATGATAAAACATCCATTCAAGATTCTATGTCAGGTGAGCGGCCGCAACTCAAAGCCACGCTGCTTCAAATCCTTGTGATGGCTCACTCGACTCATTGAACAGGGTTCACGTCACGTGGACTGTTTGAGAAGAATTCCCCGTGCCTCCTTGCTGCTGTGCGTTTGGTGACTTCACAGAGCCACATCTTAGGCTTTCCATCCATTTTGAGCTGCCCATTTCCCCTCCACGTGCACTCCAGCAGAGGGCAGTGTCTGCTCGACGCGCCGCCGCTCTCAAACTACACCAAGTGAAAGTGGCTTCCAGGCAGTGACAGATTCATTTCTCAGAGAAAAACATGTGCTGACCTGGCCGCTTTTGGATTAAAACATGCTTTAAAAAAAACTCATGTTTTGTATTTTCAAACCACAAATCAAGCTCCAACTACTTGTAACTAAGAAGAGAAAACCAATGAAAAGAAAGGGTGTCTGAACTCCTCTGAAACCATTAGTAAAAGAATTAATCTAAAAGATCACATGAACGAGGGAGTAAAAGGCTTTTCAGACTACAAGGCCTTGCTGCTCCGGCACAAGTTGAGCAATCATCTGTTCGTGTTTGTGTGAGTGTACGCAAGGAGGCTGCGGTGTTGGGTGTTTAGTGCCTCAGGCAGGGTGAGGCGCAGCAGAGGGGCGGGCCGTCCCAGCTGAACCCGGTGCACCGTAACAGCACTCGGGGCGCGGGGTCGCTGAGTCCAGCATTCCTCCGCAGCGCTGTCTGTTTACACGACCGCCGCTGCGCCCGGAGGGGGGGGGATGGGGGGGGGGGGGGAGGAGGGGTGGCGGCTCTGCATAACTGCACCATCAGATAACGCGTTTTGCGTGAGTTCATGTTCGTCATCTGCCGAGGAGATAAGAGCCATTGTTTCAAAGAGCTGAAAAGTGTTCAGGCCTTTTAGCTGCGATTGAGTCCTTCCTTCTTACTGTACGTTAAGTCACAGCAGCCTTTTCACTAAGTAACGTAGACAGCCAACTCATTGTTTGTCCTCCAACATCGGCATGGCGATGTACTCCACGCTTCCTCCTTTTGCCTTTGTGCTCGGCGTGCACAGAGATACCGAGGAAACGCACGGCTCTACGGAGCGAACTCAATCTCGATACAACCGAGAGGCAGCAGGCCGCACGTGTGGTGCACCTGTCGCCTGAAACCTCGTCCACAAGTATGTGACAAAGCGTGAAAAAAAAAACTGTTTTCATGCCAAATAAAACCTCTCGGTTGCTGCTTATGTATAATTATATGAACATAAATCTGCTTAAAGTGGAAATAAATCTAGTGTACTATCCAGTTATGACCGCAAGCTTACAGTAGAGATTAGACTACACACCTTTGTGCTGGTGAAATCACAATGCAGACACGTGTGCATATTGTGTCTACATAGATTTAATACTGCACTGTGTGTTTGCGTGTGTTTACCCCCTTTTTTACGTGTGTAAACACATTTGTGTTGTGACGTGAGAAGGACCGAGGGGGGTCGGACCCGAGGTGACATTGTCTTCGGCGGGTCCGACAGTGAGGGCCGGACTCGCTCTCCTCTCGAGCAGAGGGGCTCGTGGTCGGGCTATTCATGCGGAAATAGCTCGGACTTGGACTCTGAGGGCCTAATCCGGGCTGAACTTTGACTGTAGCTCCTCTGTGCCGCCG
The DNA here is from genome assembly GCF_964276395.1 of Gasterosteus aculeatus. Taxonomy (NCBI): domain Eukaryota; kingdom Metazoa; phylum Chordata; class Actinopteri; order Perciformes; family Gasterosteidae; genus Gasterosteus; species Gasterosteus aculeatus. The sequence continues at coordinate 21,874,217 of NC_135694.1, forward strand.
CTCTCTCACGTCCCACAGCCTAGAGGCCAGCTGGTCAGCTCCAGGGGAGCACAACAGAGATGGGGAGTGACACCCAAGGCCTAGAGAGACAGTGCCCTGACTGTACTGAAGACTGGGGAGGGGCTGAGAGGGGCTGCACGGCTTTCAAAGGCTCCATTGTTTGACAGGCCTGCATTATTTCACGTGCTGCGCATGATTCTCGCCGCGGGTCTGAACTATAGCCCGGCCTGACCTGAGCTGTGCAGGCGGACGAAGCTGTGGCCTCCCTGGGCAGGTTAAAGTGTAACCGTGTCCGTGTTTTCCCAGGAAAGTGTGTTTACCTAGAGGACTAACACGGAGGCCCTTTTGTTTAACCAAGTAGCGAGGCTCGCCCTAAAAGTCAATCTCTGTCAAACACACAGGAACCGGGTTTCCCTTCACCGGTGGGTAGGTACAGCGCGCATGTGTGTGTTTGTTAGTTGTTCCTTTTTTTCCTTTTTTTCTTTTTCATACATGTGTGGGGAAAAAGCAGATGGACAAATCTGCAAGACTTCTGGAGAAATCCAGTATGCAAACACACAATGTGATGAGAGGCACTTATCGTCGGCCAAGAGGGAAAACAGCTGAAGCCAATTAAATGCTAACAGTGCGAGCTAACGGGATGAGGCCCACCGGCCAACCGCTTAAGGAAAAATATGGTATTTTGTCACGCTGCCCGTTTTTTAGGGTCCGCAGCTATACGCCTGACCCTGTGAAGAAGACGGAGGGTTCTCAAGTCTGAGTGGTGAAGGAGGAGGAAGAGACAAAAAGGATGGAGGCAAAGGTAGAAAGAGCAGACTGATTATTGCTCCTTTTGGTATATTTACCTGCTCCTAATTTATTTACTCCTTTATTTATTTTGCAAGGACAATGCACACCAATCACTAGTTGGACATGTGAGCCAGAGAGGCTCACATGTCCAACTAGCTATAACAAAATCTGAAACAGAATTAAAATTCATAGACGGACAACAACGTGTAGACAAAACCAATCCACAGCAAAAGGAAAGATATGTGTACGACAATAGATCAGACACACCAGGCTGCAGCATGCGTCAGGCAGAATTACAATGCTAATGTTAAGCAGCTGTAACGTTTACCATATTCACCATCCTACGTTGCATTTTCAAATCATTTATTTAACAGAAAGTAGAAATGAGGCTCACGAGCATTTGGGCAAAGAAAAAAAAAAGATTTGATTAGACGTTTGATGTGATAACGGCCCTCAAAGAAAAGTTATGGGTTCATCTGTTATTATAATTTGTCCTAGAAGGGGGAGGGGGCATACATTTAAAAATGCACTAGATTCAATACGAGCGCATCCAATATTTGTTGAGATATTTCAATGGAACCGGGGAGAATATCAACCTGATAATGAGGATAAACAATAACACCACTGTAAACCAAAATCATCAGACGCATTCGACGCCGCAACAGTCAGAGCAGCACTCTGCGAGAGGTAATGACAACGTGAGCTTCCAGATGGACTGAAGCTGACTGGGTCCGTGGCACAAGCTCTGGTGAAGCGGGACAAAGAGAGTGAGGGGGAAATGTGCTCTGCGGGACACAGTGTACTTTTAGCTGTGGAACATTGACCTGAGGCAGTGACTGTGGAAGGTTGTTGAGCATTTGCCTTCAAATCTTTTTTTTGTTCTTTTTTTTGGGATACTGGTAGAAAACACAGCGCACTGCAGTTTTCCATATCAGCTTCTACAGTCATCTTCAGAGACTGTAAGGGAGCAATGGTGGTGACTTTGATACGATCCAAATCAATCAGGTGTACATCAGTATACGCGCTTCCCCGGCTGGGATGCCTTTTAAAAGCTGCGCGCAAAACGTGCTCATTGCCACACACACACACACACACACACACACACACACAGTGCAGTTGGGTGTTGGCCGCTGGACTAAATGCCTCGCGGCAGCTGTACGTCTTTATCCGTCAACATTTAGTTCGAAACGGCTCAAAACTTTACAACACCAACAAGATCTACTTCATCGCAAGGCCCCCGCCTCACATGTGTGGTAAAGACACCACCTAAATACTCCTTTCACATTAAAATGCATGCGTCCAGGAAAAAAACAAAAACAGACATAAGAGACGTCCCGGTGGCGGAGTGAATAAGCCGCGTGCTGCGGCGTACGCGGGACCAGCGACGGAAGCCAAGCGCGTCCGCTGGTTGGAATGCCCCCAGCCGGTCTGCGTGGCACGCGTGAATAGTGTGATGAACGAGAACAGCCTGAATAAACGTCAGATAGTGTAGGTGACATGTTCAGATAAATGGGTCGGACACGTGACCACGGCAACAAATGAGCAGAACAAAGTGTTTGGCTTTGTCCCTTTCGGCTCATTCGCTCGCATTGTGCTTCTTTTGAGTCGGACACAAGATCTTCAAAGAGTTGCAAATTTCAGAGCAAATCAGACGACATATATGGATGCGGTCCAAGATTAGGAGAAACTTTAGAAATGTACACTTCTGACCCTCTCGCCAGCTAAGGAAATGCAAACTCAGCAGGGATATTCCACATATTGAAAGCAGATATAAGGCTTCCCCCCCTGGACCAAAGGGGCTTTATATTCCACTCACGATGCTGCTTGAACCCATAATGCAGTCTTAGCTTAAGGGATGGAACGAGGATAGAGGGGAAACCGCTGACGAGAAAATTGCATTTCATAACCTAGAACACTGAAATATGACGTTCATAGAAAAAAGATTAACTCCTAAAGACAGAGTTCTTTACACAGGTTATACAGTTTTAACTTGTTCCAGGACCCTTTTATAAAATTACGATGACAACAATCATTCTCTGCATGTGCCGGTTTGGTACAGATGCACCTACATTTACACAACGCAGCCCCCCCCCCCCCAAAACCAAAAACACCATCGTGCTAAAAGAAACTACTTATCCGTCTTCCTAGAGGCCGATGTAAAAAGTGCAACGGGCTTCACTTCAACTCTCCTTTGTCTCTCAGTTTAACGGTGACCACACTCCACATTCCTCTGATTCTCCGTCACTTGGACAATAAATATTCTTCCGTCTTAACCTTCAACTATTGACTTATTGTTGTAGTAAGAAGCCTTACTAATCGATCGAAAGGACCAATATATTTTGTAATAAACGCATTACAAATACATTGTATCGGTGTATGTCAGCCAACAGGAAACAAATTGCAGTGCAGATGTGACAAAAATATGTATGTATAATTAATTACATTAAATTAAAGTTTATTTTTCTACTTGAAAATGTCATGCTTTTATAGATGGTGGTCTATCGACACTGGTATCTGCCGACAGAGTATTAGTATTAGTGGGGCTATAATACAGTACACACACAGAAAGAAGTCATCCAAAACCGCCTGAAACATTTTTTTCTAAACAAGATACAGAAATATTAAGAATATTTAGGAGTAAAGCAGAAGAAAAATGCAGATATGCAGGAGAATGATTTGGTTGCAGGGTTCTGGGTTTGTGCATCACTGGCGTACTGGGAAACGTCTCCTGTGAAAAGGTTTTATAACGCTATATACTTTTTGAAATTTTGTTACTAAAAAGATGATGCTTTCTAGTTAATATGTTAACATATAAAAAACATTTAAAAACATTGAATTTCAAATGAACGTTATTTCCTATATTTTTTAAAGGGATCTTGGTGTCATGGTGGGGAGCTCACCCCAACTAACATTAGCCATGTAACCTCCATCTTTATCTCTATAAACAGAAGGCAACAGGATAAGAAAATACAGACATTTAAACAATAAACAGGCTAAATATAGAATGAAGGTTGCAGAGCAAATATAATACTGTAGTGGATGGTTAATTAGATGGGCAGCAAACATAATACTTTATTATTATGATTTTAAGCAGCTGAGAGTCTCGAACCTGCAGCTTTCTGGGAGTCGGTTGAAAAACCAAACCCTCCTCCATGTTTTCTTTTTTTGGAGAGCAAAAGAGGCGAAACGCATCGGCCGAAATGTAACCTCGAAAACCACCGGCTTTCGTCTGATTTTATTGGTTTAAAAAGGGAACTTCTAAACTAGCAACACGTGGCCAGTCTAGTCGTACATGAGGTCTCTCATCCTCTAGTCTTGCATCTTAAGTTGCAAATTAAGTCGTTGCCGGCTACATTTGGCTTATCCGTCGTCAGGCCGATGGCGAAGGGTACTGAGATGGTCCCAACTTAAAACGTAATAAATACACGGGTTGAATGACTTTGGTGGAGCACCAGAAACCCACTGTAACCCTATATTAAATATCACTTTAGTCCGGAAATTTTAGACGTAATGAAAAATATAAATAAAAATCTCTATTTCTATACCCGTTCTCATTTGCCCCTAAAGGTACAGCCGTTATCTTGGTTAAGATTTAAGCAATTTTTCAAACCTCCCTGCTCCTTGTTCGCTGCATTAGAAAGTAAACAGTTAAAGATCCTCTGGCTGTCAGCAGGTTGATCACACCAGCTGGAGCCCAGCTGGGAGAGCTTCCCTCGGAGGGGCGCTCTACGGCCTCCAGTCCCACCACCTCGCTCCTCCGCACACCACCGCTCTGTCACGTGCGTTACCTGAGGAGCACCAGGAAGGCAACATCTGGGTATGTTCTGAGGGCTGTAATTCTAGAGGCCCTTAATCCCCTCACAGTATGTTGTTTATTTTGGTCCTGTTCTCTGGTCGTCAATAGCCAGATTTCTTAGAAGCAACCACCGGGTCACTGGGACTGACACCGCGGGGCCCGCCGAGGCAGAAAGAGATCCGAACGGAAGAACTTCTCACCTACAACAACCAGTCAACAAGTCCAATTCATATCTCCTCTTTGTGGCATCGTGAGTGTTTAGTTTCATTCACAGGAAAGGCGGCTGGGCTCAGATTCAGTTCAACATCCTCTGTACAAGCTTTTGCAGCATGAATACAAGTGTAGTGAAAGCGTAAAAAAGGCAGTAGGTCACTAGAGAGCTGAAAAAGCAGCGAGAGTCCAACCATCTATTGCCATTTGCTACCATTTTGACGGAGTAAAATGTAGATGAGTACATTAGTAGTGACTTCAAGAACGCAGCGCTGTGTTACTCATTGAGCCACATTTGGGCTCCGTGTGCCGAGGTATGGAAACGATTACGCTTCGCCGGTTATCTACTTATGACATAACTACCACATGCTGCACAAGCAGGCAGAGGGAAGAGAGTGAAGCAGCCTTCAGCGAGGCGAGCTGTCGCAGGCCGACGGAGGCCTAACAGGGACAGACGGAAAGGAAAGAAGAAACGTTCTTGGATATGGAGAGAAGGGGGCGGGCGGGGGGGAATAAGATATGAGGACGGGTCAAAAGGGTAGAGAGTGAGGAGAGAAAAGGGGGAAACAGCTTGGTCATATTTTACAGCCGACAGCGAGCGTGTGGTCTGGCAGGCACGCCGGGAGTTAGTTTATTACAGTCGTTTCTTTTACGAGGGGCTGTCCTACCTGAAAAAAAGAAAAGAAAATGAGCAGGTTCAGGCCGGTCATCTGTACCTTCTGTCTTGACACAAGGATACGGCTCCATACTATACTGATTATTCCTCCTAATACAACCCATCCGTATGTAAACAGAGATTCACAAGTGCACTGGGCGCCGTCACCCATTATTCCTGATACATGTGACGCATGCAGCGATTATATATAACAGGGCGTCCTGACACCTGCAGGTGGGGTTTCAGGTCTCAGGAACATCAGAACAAAGGAATGCCGCCACAATAAATAAACGTGTGGTTTACACTTCTAATCCGTCAAATGAAAGCTAGAAGTTTCTGAAGAGGTTTTAGCAGGACCCGCTCCATGTGATTCGTATTCGTGGACTGACCCACCAGAAGTGTTCTTCTTCTCTTAATATTATTCACATCCAAACAGTCAACAGCACAATCACATAAAAAGGTTGGAGGAATTCTAAGTGGAAATAATGTAAACATATACTGTCGCACTGAGCAAGCAAACTGACTTCATCACATAGGTGCGTCGTCATGACAGAGGGACAAAAAGCTTCTGTCCAAGAAGAAGAACGAGTTATCTTCTGTGCGGGATGACTCTTCCACACGTCAGCCAAGCAGACGCCTTCACTGCCTCCAACGCGTCGACCTTTGGTTTGTGTTGCGATTACCCAAAACGGCTCAGTGACATGGTGTGCGATCATTGCAATGAGTCGTGTCTCTTCATGCCAGCTGCTACAGGGGAAAACGTCGCTCGGTCACACGTTTCCACCCGCCGTGAGCCCCGTTTTGGACCCAAGGCCTTCCATTCCCCTCCAGTGCAATAATCCATCCTGCGATCCCGGTGACACACCGCAGCGACACATTTCTGTTACCTTCTTCATTCTCTACCACATACAGAAAGACAGATGTTCTTTGATGAATTAATGAATCAAGAAGACGCGAGGAAAGGTTGGTACAAACGTGAGGTAAAAGTTATGACGGGCAATAAGGTGCGTGTTTGGGTTGAGCCTCGTGTACATTCTAGGTTATTCAGTCTCACTTATGGAGAACGGGCAGGTGACCATGTAACTGTGAACTTCTTTTATACAGCTCTGTAGAGTAATTCTTACTACGTTTACTGTACATTTGGCTATTTTGTGTTTATCTGATCTCATCTCATAAAATAAACTAAAAATCGATGTCTTCTCAATCACCGTGCCGAACATCTCCCCCACCAGATCACACGATTACAGCACAGAGCAGCACGAGGCTCAGAAACATCCAGTTCGGTACCAGGAACCAGCCTCAGGCGGTGGCCATGACAGCGTGACCTTCAAGCCCGGCTGTTGTTATTTTTCACAGAGGTCATCAGCTAAGAATGTGAAGCACGCAGAGCCCGAAACATGCCAATCGCTCCCCAATAACCCCGCCACGTATGCTTTATGTGTTGGCTTCTTCTGTACACCACCTGTGTTTCTCTTTGTGATAGATTTACGGTTCAGAGTGGCGTGCATTTACATTAAATCCAGGATCCCACTGCACACACACACACACACACACACACACACACAGTCTGGTAATTCCTACGTCTGGTGCAGAAAATCACATATCTAGTTACCTTAAAATCCAGATCCTTTTAGTTCATGGAGACAATAACTTGGATAAGAGAGATAGTAAATCGTACACCCCGCAAGCTCCAAAAGAATGCTCATGTTGCTCTATGTCGGCTGATTTATAGATTAGAGTTGTGTCTATGGAAGGTTGTTTTGTTCTTTTTCTGCCCACTCGGGGTTTAAAATGAAATCATCCTGCTTAAAGGTTATTTGTCATTAGTCACCTTTCTGTTCCATGATCGTCTTTACGTCATGCATTTAACCCAAACGGATGAAAAGAAGGGGAGGAGCTCTAAATGTTACCAAAGACCTGAATCAGGAACAGACTTTCTTTTGTTAAATCAAAATGTATTGCATGTTAACTGCCAGACAAAAAGTATTGTTTTGAGGTAAGACGGAGAATAAAAAAGTTGTGTCTATTTTATTTAGATGGAGCTGCTCTTTAATTTGCACATCCAGCTCAGGTGGGTTTTCCACTGTTCTTTGTCTGATCAAGTCCAACATTTAATTTTTCCGGATGCCTCAAGGCCGTCTTTTCTTAACAGAAATGTCGTCATTCTCCGCTCGAATAAACATTTGTAAAACAAAACGCACCCAAAACTTATGATACTCATTTGAACCTTTAGTATTTGCCACCTGCTTTGTTCATTACCGCCAGAAAGATCACTTCTGCCCTCGTCTGTCAGCATCCGTTTAATGTGCCACACCGCTTCCTTTAAAGGAGCCGTGTGTAGCATTCAGCTGGATCTGGTGGCAAAAAGACAATGCCACACACACACACACACACACACACACACACGGAAAAAGTTTCCGTTGGTTCCAATCTGCAACCACAACTCTAGATTCCAACATCAACCGTTAAAAGACCCTTCTGAACCATGAAAGTTTCTCTACTGCACACGATCATCCATCGTGTCATTTGGGCTCGTGATCATCCTTAAGCGTTCGTTCATTCATTCATTCATTCATTTTACGTGAGAATGGCAAGTGAGATCATTCAAAAAACAAAAAATTAAAAAAGGAGAAAGCTACAATTTCAAAGAACAAAAGAAATAAATGGCTACTGGTAATAAATAGCTAAAAATATTCATATGTTTTTTGGCAAATTTTGCAGAGTGTCCAGCTCTCCACAGGCTGAGATAATCTACCACCAACAATCCTTACTGGAGGAATTCTTTCTAATGGTATCAAAAACGGAACAGAGGTATGGATTATTATATTACGAGCAGGCTGCTGTTACCAGAAGCAACAGGAGTGCATCCTGTCTGCTCTGAAGACATCACACTGCCCTGTTGCTTCCTGTGTGTGAAAGTGTGTGTCTATTTCTGGACATGAGAGATGTCTGAACAAATGAACAAAAGAAAACAAGACGTACCCTCAAGAGAACCGGAGCAGCTGGGTCTAATCCAGAGACGAGCCCCTGACCGGCCAACACATCATAAAAATCCAACAAACACAACACACGCCCCCACACCCACACACACACACACACACACGTTCACATAAGACATAAATAACAGCTCAACTGTATGAGTGCATCAGAATATTACAGCTAAAGGGCCCCACAGCAGCAGCACCAGGAGGTACAAACTTTTACATTGATCCTGGTAAAAAAAAAACACACACACAAACTAGAGTTACTCAAACGGTCTCTGAGTGACTTACCCTTCTTTCCACGCTTGTCTGCCCGTGCACAGTCCTTCATTCCAGCCGGGCGAGTGTGTTCCTCCAAGTTGTTTCGTCTTAAGATGGAGGCAGAAACTCTCCAAGCACAATTCCTTTGCTCTGAGTTCATGTTACTCGGAGTCCACCGGGTCGGCTCTGCTCCTCGCCAGCTGATTTCTGCACAGGCTGCGAACACGGCCGCATTGATAAACAACCCCGTGGGAGTGGGAGAGAGCAGTAAGTGCAACACACACACCCACGCACGCACGCACACGCACACACAGGTGCATGCTGACTGCTAGCGAAGACAAACAGAGAGGCAGAGACAGCTCAGAGCGGCTCAGTATGAAGCGGCTCCTTTGCCGGTGGTTCTCCTTATGTGGGACTCCAGCCTCCCTGCTCCTCCTCCTCCACCTCTCCTCCCTCTCTCCCCAACTGCTCCAGGACAGAATGGAGAAGGACTCCGACCGCTCTAGGGAATAAGACCTGTAACCAGACCTTCAGCTCTTCCTTACCAATACTTTTGTACACACTACTATGTAGACTAGAAGTGAAACTGAATCTGTGATGCTCTACAAGTGGGTCTAGAAGTTACTCAACTTGTTTAAAAGGATCAGATGTTGCTCTCAAAAGAGATTGTTTGCTTGAGCATACAACGCTCATTTTGAACAGAGCTATCACGATATGCTGAAATGCAAAATGCAGTAAACAGCTGCGGTGATTTAACTAATGCGGTACTCTCCCACCAGAAGGATTCTTTAAGCGACGTTGAGGAACAATGCGACAGTGATAAGGAGCGTAACCAGCAGGCAAGCGAGGGGGCCCATCACGACGGTGTTGAAATTTCTGTTTTATAAAAAGAGGCAAGGGGGCCCGCGAAGGCTTTTGGAAACATTACTCAATGCCTCCCCTGGGCAGAGGCCGGCCTCAAACGGATTCCGCTAACTCTCACTTACTGAAATACTCTGAAAGACCAAACACTGCTCACAGGGGTCAGAGCAGAGCTGGAATCTTTTTCACTAAATCGAAAAAGTAAATTATATATTTGTATTAAATTAGTTCAGCCTGTAAATCGGGTCAAAACATGCCTCTTAATAAGTGGAGCTATTTGAGCCAAACTATCAGACAGACGTCTCGATGCTGCAATGCGTTCGCGTCCCTCTGAAGACAGTTAAGGATCCCGAGGACACGCAGTGGCCTCACTAACTCGTGACAGCGGAGTCAAACCGTATTAGTGGTCAGGATGAGTGGCTCCGTTGTTACAACGTCTAAATCCGTTGTCATACAAAAAAGAAAACAACTTTGGTTTAAAATAATCCGAGCCATCCCCAGACATATTTATATATTTGACTGCTACTAAAGCAAGTAGCCCTGTCACTTAAAAAAAAACATTTTGAATGAATGAGAACAATTACTTAATTTAGCTAAAGTATCTTAATCCTGTATTTTTATTTTATTCATTTTTGCATTAATTGACATTCATTAAATGTCAACACTTTCAAGTTGAAATAAGTGCAAAAACACATACAAAATAATTTACATAAAAACACAACACTAATCAATATTTGTTTTTCTTAACAAAAGGATCCAATTATTATTCCACTTTACGATTAAATTCTACTGTTTTGATTCTCATTGATAAGCAGTTTTCAGCCATAAAAGCTGTGATAAATAAACTGTACAGTGGGAGACAAAGTAAGCACCGAGGGAGCGTCTACCAACTAAAGAGCCAGGTGTTTCCCACAGGAGATGGTTCAAAGCCAAGAGGAAGAGTGAATATTTCATTCAGAGTGAATGACGAGTTTTATGTTGTGTGTAAATAGAATATGTACAACCACCATCAACTATTGGCTGAAACATGTGCGAGTTGTTATTAAGGCTTGTTGTGCTGCTGCCAAGTGGCCAAAAACGAGTCACTGCAGGTGAAAGTAAAAATGACAGATGTGTTCTGTCATGTCAGAACACATCAGATAGTCATCGGTTTTTATCTATTCTAGAGGGTACTGCGCCGGCTCAGAGGACCAGGTTCCTCCTGCTCCGTTTGCTTTTACAAGGGTTTGTTACATTTTAAGCACAACATTTCTATATATTTGCATTGTTGTACTTCGATAAACAGAAAACTAGAAACGGTAAATGGGGAATTATGACAAATTTGTCAAATCATTTTTTGAGAAATGTTTTTGACTTATTTAAGTATTAAAAAAAGGAGTACCCAGAATTTTAAAATATGCTTTTGTTTGAAGAATATTCCAATGGAAATTACACTACAATTAATCAATTGTTAAACAGATTTTTGAAAATTAACTAAACAATTTAGGATAACTTCCCTCTATTGAATTTAAATACCGGTAACAGTAGCATATTAACTCACTACATATATTCCATGTAGAAAAGACGATTGTCCAATTTGTAAAATCACCAGCTCGGCTGCTCCTTTTTCTCACACTTTCTAACTTTCATGGTTCCTGAACGCTGGAAACAGAAACCCAATCCCAATAAAGGAGTTCAATTACAATTAAAAAAAAGAAAACCTACCTGCTGCCTGCAGAGGTTTTGTTTTTTGCTGCCACCGCCCTTTGACCCCTGCAGGGAAATGCACTTATGAAGTGTAAACCAACATAAACAGTTAGCATCAAGCCAACTTATTTTACACATACTATTTAGAGGAGTGCATGCACATGCTTTACAAGATATGTTTAATACAAAATAACTTACATTGATGCGACTATATTTGGTAAGTGACAATCAGTCATTGGGTTCTGTTAGCAGGTTGTTATGTGTCTGTTCTCAAAACAATCATGCACACTCACTTAACCAATTTAAAAAAAAGAAAATCAGATTAGATTAACAAATAATTTTGTTTGTTGATTTTTTTTTTTTTACCCCTCTTAAAATCATATTATTACTGGTGACCTCTGAAAAAAAGAATAAACAACTTCTTGAATTTACTGTATATGACAAACATAAAAAAGGTTTATAAATTGATGGCTTCGCTCACGTGTGTCTGTGGAGGTAAAGGATCGATTCTGTTATTGGGCGTCAAACAGCACCATCTAGTGGGGTTCACAATGTCTGTTTGTGAGTGAGACAAGTTTATTATTTATCCTTTCTTTTCATACCATTTAGAAATGGTTGTGCAGTGCAGAATTTACGGTTTGGAACAATTCAGTGCACTAAAGGTTTCTTAATCATTTCTGAAAGGAATTAACACTTTAAAGTATTCAAGACAGACTGTCGTATTTTAGGTCAATTTAGTTAAACTTTTTTGAACCTTCAATGTATAGTTATTTCAGGAGAGCTGTGAGTGGCATAAAATGTGGCTGTACGTTAGATTATAAATTAAATGTATTGATAAAGTGAAATTAGTCATTTGTTTGTTGCTACCATTCTGCCAACTTTAAGCGTAAAAAAGGGAGATTTGCCACATTAAAACATGTCAAATATCACACTATATAATTAATGTGGTTATCTGAAATCTTTAAATCACAATCAGCGATTTCTAAAGGATTACATTTTTGTTGACATCAGCTGGGAAACAGCTTAATTTAACTTAAGTTATATTTTAAAAAACAAAATACAGCAAGAAGCACTCACCAGTCAGAGTAGGAAAATCAAGAAAGATGCCATAAAAAACGTTTAAGTTTTCACATATTATCGAACTATGCTTTTTTTAACCACTATATTTAATTACACTGCAGTTAGCAGCACGAGCACTTCTCATGCTAAGAGTGCGAGGCTAAGTGTTAGCATACAAAACCCTGTATGCTAACACTTAGCTTTACTTTACACGTGTTTCAAATACCTCGAAATTAACGATAACAACATCGAAATACGTTTACAGGAAACCCTGCCGGTGGGTAACGTTAACCTTAGCTACTAATTAATTGAATGCTGACGCGTCCACAGATAACGATGACATTTCAGCAGCTACAAACACACATTAAGTTACTTGAGAGAACATAAAGCTTCGCCCGAGAGAGCTGAAATGAGCCAAATGAAACACGCGGGATTCACCACGACCCTTAATCGAAGGCCGGACAGACCCAGCGGTCATTTTGCAAATGTGAGAAATAAATACAGGTGTATTTGTTGAAAATGGATGAATAGTGCTAGCTGCCTTTCCCTTAGTGGACTTGGCATATATTAATAATATACTTTTATTTTTTTTCCAGTGTGACATTTTTTATTTTCCCTGAGCATTTTATGAGTCCGAATGTCCGCACAGAGAAACGTCTATTACTTTGTCCTTCGTTTATTTATTCAACACTGCTCTTCAGCATGTGACAGATATAGAAACTGGTGCTCACTACAGTACAAAGTTATAGTCAATCAAACATATTGGTTAGTATGTTTCTGTCATCCACATCCACTGTCATCGACACTTCAAGACGGACTGCTGACCTAAACGAGACGAAATGTGGGGCTCAATTCAAATGTAAGCTGAGCATGTTGTGTAAATGTTATTGTTATTCAGAGCAACCTTAATTCCCATATGTTTTTACAGAATACATGTTACCACCTGATATTTATAGGCCTTCATAACTCCACAACCTGGCTTTATTCAGTATTAATAGGATGTTTGAGTCGCACAACAAATAATTGGTATAGACAGTAAGCACTTAAATCATCTGACGTAACCAAAGAAATAAAATGAACCAAATATTTGAAAAGCAGTGTGGTTATCAGGCTTAAAGAATCTTAGGCTCATGGTGAAGAACGCACGTTTTAGTCAATGCACCCAACAGCAGTCTGCATTTAATTATATTAATTTGTTCAAGTCATATTTACTTTGTTGCTTATATGGTGGCAAGCAAAACTCAATTAAAGGAAGATTAAAACAATTCATGTGTGCACATTCATTTTAACTTAGGAGAATCACCTAATGGTATGACATTTACAGGAGTGAAACAGGCATCGTAAACTACCCACCTCAGCACCAGAAACAATGATCTGTTCTGATTGTCAACATTTCTTTTGTGCTTTTTTTGCAGGAGGCTCGTAGCTACAAGTTAAATAGTAATTTTTTTGACACATGTAAAAAATATTTCTAATAAGTCTTTCTCATCTATTTCTTGTCACAGTGTGTGAAAAGGAAGCGGTTCACAAACACTTCAACGCGGCCGCCTGAGGAGGAGGAGCCACGGACAGTTGACAGCTTCTTGTGGCATAAAACGTGACTCATCATCAACCATCAAGAAATGTCCACATATCCTGCAGCCCCTCTACATTTTGGGTAAAGAAGTGGAACGTTGAGGGAAACGCGACTGCCGCCCCATTTGTAGCTCATTTTTGCTGTCATCTCAACACAAACTGTTTCTCATTCCTGAGCAGTGCATCTGAATACATTTGCAACATTTTTTTGCACGATGTCTTTGACGGAAGCCAGGCGTGTTTTTTTGTGTGTTTTTTCTTATTTTTGGTAGTTGGGCTGAATCTATAGCAGAAGGGTGGGTTAAAAATAAATATTTTTTCAGCAGTTCCAGTGCCAAAAGATAGAGAGCCAGCCAGCCAATCCTTCAGTCTTGCATTAGCATTTCCCTCCAGTTGAAACTGTGATTGGGTCCATGTGTCAGAGGCAGGATGGGTGGGTCGACCAGCTGCCACACCCCGGTCTCTCCCATTTCTTCACAAGCACAGAAGCCCAAGTAAGGAATCTGCAACAAGACAAGATGTTCATGTTAAAGAAATTGATGAGGAGGAGGAGGAGGAGGAAGGTGAAACCGCAGCAGTAAACGGACCTTTCGGACCACTTGAACAAAGTCCTTGGCGCTTTGGGGGCTGAGGCCTTGTATTTGGCGAGTGCAAGCCTCCAAGGAGGAAGCGTGGGCCACAATCAGCACCGTGTTTCCTGTGTGAAAGAGGTACAGAGAACACGGAACCACATTCCACCAATACCATTAGCTCTCTATACTGTCTATCGGCACGCAGTAGTCGATAATAGGAAGCTTGAAAGGATCCTTCATCCATCTGCTTTCACATAGAGATCAGGAAGTCGTCCGAATGAAACATTTTTGATTTCAGATGCAAAGGAAGCTGAAAACAATGGGCTTGTTGTGTGTAAAGTCAGGTATATGTTCTTTGTGTGAAGCAGGATCCTGATCCATGCAGATTTGTATTATTGGTTAGTTTTGGGTGTACTGTATAGCCACGAGAGATTCAATTTAGAGCAGGAAAACATCAGTTAACTGAAGAAGCATTCAAATGTAATAATCCCAAAAAAAGAAGTTTTCATTTGAAAATCTATTTAAAACACCCAGTTACCCAAGTTTTTGCTCTCCACCAGGATCTCTCGGGTTACTTGGAAGCTCCGGCTGATGTAGTTGTCGTAAGTCTCTGAGATCGCCAGCTTACTTATAGGAAAATGAGGTCTGGGGACAAAATATTAGATCGAAAAGCTCAAAATAAATTGGAGCATCACATGTGCAAGCGTGTAGATACTATAGCACCGGGGATGCTGCGTACCTGTAAGTTGTGTCCACACTCATGTTAGCGGCAGCCAGCTCAGCTGGGGGGATCCAGACAGGTAAACATGTACCTGAAACCCACTTGGTCCATTCAAACAATCCAGGCTCCACACGGATCTTTGTCTTTCCCTCCAGCTGCAGACCTGACAAGAGTGAAACAGAAGAAGATATCTCCACATCCATTTTGTCATTTGTCTATATACATCTTCACATGAAGACCTTCGGTTAAAACTATTCATTGTCATATATGTTTGGTTACCGAATGATGCCTCCCGGTACTGCAGAGATATCTTGATACAACCAGACTGAGGGTTTACGATCCAAAACCAACACTAATAAGGGTCAAATACCATCATGCACTGGCAACTTTTTGTAATGTATGCATCTGTAAACCGTGGCAGCTGAAGAACCTGAATATACTTTGTGCAACGTGTCTGTTGTGCTGAGGTCCTACCCTGCAGGATGTGCTGAGCAGTCTGCACGCAGCGTAGAGAAGGAGAGCAGTAAACAAAGTCAACTCTTGTGTTGCTTTCGGACAGGGCTTCGCCTGAAGTGGACCAAAACACAGTATCATACCATTTTAATCCTTGTGTAAATACTATCTCCACTGTATTACAATGTGTTGTGATAATCCTTAAAAACCTAAATCCTAAAGTGATTACTGTATTTTTTTTAACAACATAAAAATGTACTGACCTACTAGACGGGCTTGGGTGGATCCAAACACAGTAATTGGACAATCCTTGTCATAATCCCGGTGACCTCCGCTTCTAGCTGGCAGGCTGGATGGCATGTTGAGATTAGAGCGAATGTATCGGCCTACGCAAAAATAAATAAAGATCTTACAGACGTTGGGAAATACTACACATAGAAAGTGTCCAATGTAAGCTTATAGTCTTACAAAAAAGTGCCATTAATCTCTCATCCATGCAAACCTTTAGCGTCGAAGCACTGAGTGATCCAGTGCTTCCCAAACACCACATCCATCCTCTCGCCATGGCGACACACAAACAGCCTCATCTTGGACGGGGACGACTGACTGGTTGGCCCCGGCACCTGAGGCAGAGATGAGCATTACAGAGACCTTCCCAATATGAAATCGTAAGCTACAGCTGGAAGCAGCGATGCAGCCTAATGACACATTTGTTTTTCTGCAGCCAACGGGAAAAAAAAAAACCCTGTACCTGCATAGGAGGACACTGGCCAGCCTGGCCCGGAGAAGCCGTAAAACTGTCCAGCAGACTGTCGCCCAGCTGCCCATCAAATAAGGACCCAGCCACGGTGCTGCCGTAGTTAGACGGAGAGGTGCAGGTGGTCATCGAGTGAGACCTGAGGATCGGTACACGCACAGAGACTTTGGTCACGTAACACTTTAAATACGACACCGTCACGGCACGGACTAAGACAGACAAGGAGATGGACATACAGCAAACTCCCGTAGACACACAGCATACATTATGTGAGCTCGGAGAAATGCACGAAGGAGCGAAAGTAGGGCGCAGTTCAAAGTCAGGGAGTAACAGTGGATTAACAAGTATCGAGAAGAATGAAGAGGAAGGAAGGAGGGAACAGGGAGTGTAGTGATGTGGGCGTCGACCAGTCAAAGGGCTGAGCAGACCAAGAAGATGATTCATTATCTTTTCTTTCCCAAAAATCTTCCCATTCAGCTTGAAAACATTCCCGCATTTGTGTACTTTTGTCTTTAAACTGAAAACCTCCCAGTACGACCCCTAGATCATCATGAATTAGTATTTTGCTTTCATCATCACATGGGGATGGACACCTCCTTACCCGTGGAGGACCCAGGTGTCGGACTCGTCGGCGCGGTTGACGTAGTTCTCGGGCAGCAGCCCCGACAACCCGGTGGCCAGCGACGTGCCGTACACCCAGCCCTCGCTGGCACTGCTCTGCTCCGCGGGGGCCATGAAGATGAAGTCTCCCGGCATCAGCTCCAGCTCGTCCTCATTCTGAGGCACATACGGGTACATGACTTGCAGTGTCTGCAAGAGGGGGGGGCAGGCAGATGGTCAACAGCCATTAGACAAAAGGCAGTGTGGCATTGAAAGGTCAGATCCTGAAAATTGAGATAGTGATTGGAACATTTCCTTCCCGTAATGTCAAACTGAGAGAAAGCGGTCATTTGGAAAGTAAACAAACCTCGTGATTAGCGAAGCGAATATCGCGAGACAAGAGCACAGCCAGCCAGTCGCAGCCTGACGACACATCCACCGATTTGGCCAACTTCTCCAGGGTTGGGAGGTGACTGGTTTGGAAGTGGTATGCCAAAGTGACATGAAGTTGTTTCTTATGAGGCTCAACATGGACATCTGGACAAAACGAGAAATGTGCACCAATTCATATTTAGTTGTAAAATGCAAACGTATCGTCTGCCGATACTGCAGCTCCCAAAATATCCCAAAATATGCTTATACTGCTCACAAATATCAATATCGGAAATCTTAAGCAGGTTTGGCAACAATAACCATGTAAACAGAGTTCCATTCAAAGGGACCAAAGGGGGTCTCGAACCTGCTTTGGCTGTTGCTTCGGTGGCAAAATCAGACGCGAAACTCTTCAGCACCTCTGCCATCTGCTCCTCCACGAAGAGGCCAATAAAGGTGGAGGAGGTGTAGAGCTCCAGCGGGAGGGGCATGGGGATACGACCCTTCCACTTGGCCACGGTGGTCACGAGCGCCTCGGTCAGCGCCTCGACCTTGTCGTCGGCGCACTGAGGGCAGAGAGAAGCAGAAACAACAGGTCATCGGCTGCATAACGGCGAAAAGAAAAACGCCGAGCGCCGACGCACGCAGACACTGACCATGAAGAACAGGCAGAGGGTGATGTGGGGGAAGATGTTGTGCGCCTTGTTCTTGCCACAGGAGACGCGGGACTGCTGCCAGAAGTGCGAGAGCTGCTGGAGCAACGGGCCGCTGGGCCGCAGATACAACACGTACTCTCTGGGCAGAGGGTCGTCCAAGAACGGGTCGTCCACGTGGGAGAAGAGCCTGAAGCGGCACACAGGGAGACCCCAAAGTGGTGAGCGATAGGTGGACCCCAGGAGTGGGGGGGTGACACAGTTGCAATTGCACAATGACGCACTTCACTGGGTCAGGGGATGTTTGATTTACCGAGTCCGGTTTCTGTTTGCATTTGCACCGGACATCAATAAGTGTGGAACTATAAAGTGTGTGTCGCTCTCACCAGTCACAAGCTGCCTGGACATTTTTCCCTCCTGTCGAAACCAGAGCTTTCAAGCTGCAAACAGAGAGAGAGATCGATCAAAGCAAAGTCACAAAATCAATAGTTTCTCTTCCGGGCCGTGCTTATTAGGAGGAGATTGCTGTGCTCCCTCGTGACAACGAACAAAAGCGCAAACATCCCGAGAGAGCGGCTGAGTTATAATCTAGGACAGGACCTCATTTTTCATGCCAGAGTTCCATGAAATTAGCATTGATGCTGATTTGAAAAATATTCTCTGCAACAAATGTCAAAGAATATTACAATTTCATTACGAGCAACTTCGGTAGAGGAGTGCTGCTCTATAGAGGACAGTGGGAATCCACTCAGTCTTGTTTGACGACTCAATTTCGCGGCAGCCGAATGTCAAAATATTAAGACACCATAGATATGAAAATGAGAAGAATACAACACTGCTTCGTCTTTTGGTGTAATGGACATTGACAAGGAAAGAAAAGCCCAGCTGCTTTATTCATCCGCGTCACTTCATAAACCATAACATTTCTGAAACAAGAGCTGATTGCCTGATTACTCTTGAGTGCTCAAAATCTAATTAGTGTCTTTTTATAAAAACCTGTGGTATTTTGGGGCGCCTCTGAAGGGATTCACTGATTCCAACAGCTTCCTTCAGTTTCCAGAGGAATAACTGGAGTATCTAGATGAGACTTTATTCAAAACATGTAAAGCCTTGTATGCAAAGATTAAGCACACATTAGCTAAATCTTCCACTTAATATTGTAAAGTTGTGGCCACAGTTGTGGTCTGTTCTTTCATTTTAAAGAGTCTCGAAGTATAAATAAGTGAGAGAAAATAATACAGGAGCACCTCGCTTCAAAGATGTATTTTTTGATACCTTATCAACAAGTTCGTTTCACTATTGAGCAACAGGATATGAAGCATTGAGTGACTGCACAATGTGTCCACAGCATCTGGCCATTAGGCCTCGACGACATGCCGCGCAATCCCAGCTCCTTTTAGTCCTTGCTGCGTCGTGTGGAAACAAATCATGTCTTGTTTAAAAGGTTTAAACTTATTGCCCCTGTCCTACTAAAAAAAACATGGAACAGAAACCATATTCAAATAAAACAAACAGGCGAAAAGTGCATGCTGTCCCTCTGCAGATGCATCTGGCTGGCCTTCAGTGGCGGCGTGATAAAGACGTGTTGCCGGTTCTCTATGTGTGTCGACGTTGACGCCGTTCATCGCGTCCCTCTAGCTTTCGAATGTCGATGAGCTATTTTTACATTTGCCCCACTGAGAGGGTCCTAGATACGTTCACAGTCCCTGAACCCCCGGGGCGCGGCAGATGGCTCACAGAGAG
Source organism: Gasterosteus aculeatus (assembly GCF_964276395.1). NCBI lineage: Eukaryota > Metazoa > Chordata > Actinopteri > Perciformes > Gasterosteidae > Gasterosteus > Gasterosteus aculeatus. The sequence continues at coordinate 21,893,961 of NC_135694.1, forward strand.
CTTCTTCTGTAAACTGCTCATGCAAATAAATGCAGGCCGAGAATGAGTGACAGCGTAGATAAAAGTAGACAGAACTTGGATACAAGTCTCCTGTTTGCTCACCGTGGTCCGGCCTACAATTGCTAACCGACTCCAACAGCATTTTTCCTAAACTTACCTACAATATAAACCACTGTGGCATGTGGAAGGCTGGAGACAGACAGTGCTGTTATTCAGAGGTTCCACCTGGTGCTCAGTGGAGGAGGAAAAAGAAAGGGATTTTTCCCCAGAAAGCATGACGGGATTACAAGCAGATGTGACTGAGACGTCACAAAATCCAATCCAGGCTAGAATATTGGATTGCTTCCTTCTAATCTCTGTTATTTTATGAGAGGGCACTCTTGAGAAATAAAATAATAGAAAATGGTCAGACAGAGGTTTACTTGAATTTAAAATCGGCTTTTGGGTTGTCAAAATGACTGGAGACCCTGTTCCAGGCATAAATAATAATACTTCAATCAAACGGGAGATAAAGTGTGACGTTGCTTGCGATTCTTTACTCATTGATTCGAAATGCAATACAGGAGTGTGGAGGGTTTAGCTCCTGTAAGTAGATTATATGGCTTATTGTAGTGGTAAGAGCACTTTAAGAGAGTCCGCGTCATGACCAAGACAAGTGAGCATTGACCAAGATTTTGAGGGGTTAAAATCAAGATCAAGACCAATGTAGGGCAAGACCAAGACCCCTCTCCATGGACATGTGTGCATCTGTGCGTGAGCCCTGTTGTTGTGGTCTTAAAATAAACCAGGTTTAGGTTTTTGTCTGCTCGACTCCAGGAAGATAAAAATGGGGTTAGGAGTCCGATAGCAGACTGAGACCTTTGAAATGTGGCCACCAATTTTCACTTGCAGAGAAACCGGTGAAAGATTGTTATGCTTTTAAATTGTTCCTGTGAACCTGTTAACTGTGGCTTTGCATGGCTGCTGCTGCAGCCTTAGAGTTGTCTGTTACTCATATGGTTAGAAAGAGAGAGTTCGTGTGAACGATTTGGGAGGCAGTAAATACAGCTACATAGCAATTTAATCACACGGGAGACCTGTGGCCTTCACAGACAGTCACAGTCATTTCAAAAGACGAAATTGTTTTTGGAAAGACACCTCAGCCATTCATTGTTCCACCAACAATAATTAACTTATGACTCATAAAAATGTTAAACACATAAAAGAAACAGCTGTGTGTATTTGTTGTCTTTTTACCCTGTCAAGAATAACATCTGTTTGGATGTTGGATGTTGGATTACTCTTCTCGAGGCAAAAGAAAGCAGGAGAATTGACATGTGCGACAGCTTCGGGGAGCAGTTCCACAGGCGCCATCTCTCTCCTATGGGCCATCCGGTCCATGTTTACCCCCCCCCCTCTTTGTATACAACATCTGCCATTTGACACTTCAAAAAATTATCTTTATTAGTTCTTAGTTGGTGTTTTAACTGAGTATTCATGTTCCACAATTGTTGAGACTCTCCTCGATCCCTGCAGCGAACCCGCAGGCCTCTTCTTGTTCTTCTGCTCTTAGCAAGACAGAACCGAGAGAGTTATTTATAAACTGTATTTCCTGTTTGCAGCAAGACAAAGATAATAAAAAAGCGGTTTGACAGTGCTAGGGCGAGAAGTCACTCTGGATTTGGCTTCACGTCAGCTGGACTTTGTATGAATTACCTTGTCCGAGGCTTTCATCTCTTTTGCACATTCACCATTTTTTAAAGTGTTTTCAGTTCCTGTTTCCACATCTTACTCCACTGGAGATAAGATGTGCTCGATGCTTTTTATGTTTTTTCATGTATGTAAATGTTATTACGGCTGACTTTCTTTCAGGCTGCTAGAGAAAGTTGTCACTTTAAATTGAGCAAACATGAACACTTCTCATAGTCTCTCATGAGCGTGAGCACTTCATATTCCTGTAAAACTTTGTGTTTCAACTTTACTGTGGTAAGAATGACGAATACATTGCAACAGCTAAGTATAAGCCAGGAAGGAAAAAACAGAAACCAGAAAAAGAAGCCAAAAGAAACAAGCATCTAGAACTGACGCTAACAAAACCATGTCACCCTGCTTGAACATACACACATCTACATATTCCCACAGGCCCCTCCTCGACGCGGCGCTATGGGCGGGCGAACACTTCCTGTTTACGAGCCGACAGCGAACACTCACCACTAACCACTTATCGCTCAAACAGCGGCGAGACTGCACCCTAAGAAGAGCTCCGTCAGCAAGCGGAAAACCTGCTTCCCTACGTGGCGTTTGGCCTGAAGTGGGCCCGGTGGTGAGCCCCCGCCGAGGCCAACACCAGACGTCACGGCCTTCCTCCACCTTTTCAACAGCCCATGGCTTTACAGCAGATCTGTTCGGGGGGGTGTGCGTAGAGGACACAAAGACCAGGGGGATGGGGGGGGGGGGGGGGGGGGGGATGTGCCAAGTTGTAATGTTTTAAACAGAGTCATGGCGGTAAAGCAACATTCACTGACTCACGTAATAACGGGAAACGGCACAGCGTTGGTAGTTGGGACACTTTTGTAATCAACACTAAATAAATAAACTCCCATTATTCACAGTATACTTAAAAAGAAGTTAAGATAATTTGATATTGGAGCAGGTGAATGTCTGCGGATAATACATTAACATATTTTAGAGCACATATGTTTGGTACACCTTGTTCTGTGCTGGCAAAAGTACATTTAAATTGTATTGTAGTCTATATTTGAGCCTTTTCCTATTTTTCCACTTGTTCATGTTTCTAGGAAAAAAGGAAACATTCAAATCCGGAATTTGACTTTGGCCTTCTGTCATTTGCCACATTCACTGTGACTTCACAGTCACAGTAGATTTGTATAAAAGAAGGAACTAGAAACAGTACTGTCCCAAACAGCCTAACGTATCTGTCAAAAAGGCCCCGGGCGGCGCAGACACACTTCAGACTCCTGTGCAAGCTACCACCAAGAATCCAGACAGCTAAAACTGGCAATAACGGATGCAAAAAGTAAACTTTCCACCAATGTTTTTAATGTGAAATAACTAAAAACACTAAAGTGAAGTGAGTTTAGTTTGAGCGCGGCAAATGGCAAATCAGCTTTTCCTTCTTACGCCGCTCTCTTACGTATTTGTGGCCACTGTTAATTAACAATACTTAAGTAAGAGTGAATATTAAAAAGAGTAGTTTGACAATTGGAAGATACATGTATGTAAAACTGAACTGGCTAACAGCAGTGCAGCTCAAATACAGCTGATTAGCCGCCGTTAGCAAGGTCAGACCGGCTAGCTAGCTCCAGCAATGCGCTACACTGAGCTAACAGGCAGCTAGCAGTAACTTATTATTTTTGACGAATTCTCATCAAGAAAGGAAATATATATATATATATTTTATATATATATATTTATATATATATATATATTTATATATATAAACTACTCCCGTTAACTGTGGGAGTGAGTGGTGGAAATGTTGTGAGAATTTTTGGTACCACAGCATTTTGTTCAGGGTCCCTTACAGCTCTTGGTGTGTGACACTCACTGTGACACTTTCTCATAAGCTGACAGAGCAACGTTTCAGCAGCACGTCTTCAACAAAGCTCGCCGTGTGCAGCCTTTTGTCTGAATCTTCTTTTCCTCTTCTCACTTCATCATTTCTGCAGAAGCGAGGCCGAGCAGTCCACAGGGGACAGGAGAGAGGAAGTAAGAGATTGACACCATTAATCGAACTGTGTGCGCGTTTGTGTGGCCAAAGATGCTTATGATAACATTCCTCGCCAGGTGTCCGCCAAGCTTATTAGGTTGAACAAAAAACAAAGTAATGCTTCGGTTTCCGACGAAAGATGAAGTGCAGAAAGGGTGCTATTTTTACCGCTGAACAAGTGACGTCAGCAGAGACGAGTCAAAGTGCACAAAGAAAATATTTCATGAGAATAAATGAGGCACGGTGCCAAGAATAAGGATGTGTCTCACTGCGCTCTTTGAAGTCCCAGGATGTGTCATTTGAAGGGAACAGCTTATGCTGGACGGCCTTGGTTTGTAGGCACGTGGGCGCCAAAAAAAACAACGCTTATGACCCCCGAATCATTTCCCCCCCCCCCATTCTGATTAGACATCGTAAATGATTTACGTCCGATAAATAAAAAGTATGAGCTTTATAGTCTTCCGGCCTTTTAATAGAGAACAACTTTGATGACTCAGAGTATTAACCAAAGTTATTTTCCTATCTGCGAGCGACATGTGAATCTCCCGCTGAAGCCGCCCCTCAAACCTCCGTCTCCGCAGAGCGCTCAGCAAAGGTCACAAGCTACTACGGAAATGGGCGACTTCCTCTTGGCTGTCTCGGGTACAAGCTTCTGTTCTGGCAAGATGCATGTGTAGACCCCAAAGTGTCACATTCATGCATGACGTATGTACAGTATATAGCCATTGAGTTAAGTCCTTTTTATAAACTAAAATGGTGTCTCGTGATGCTTTTTTTGCATGCTGTGTGAAAGCGGGGTCGAGACATATGGTTGTTGTAGTTGAGGCAGGGGTTGTGAAACTGGTGTTGATGGGAAAAAAAACTTTGCATATACACAGACTTCCTCTTCAACGCAGACAAAGGTAGATGTGTTGCAGCTCAGTAAACCCCGGGGCTTTGAAGTCTTCAGTCGAGAAGCACGACGAAACCGACAATAAGCATGAAAGAGATTAGTGGCGATCTGTGCGTAATAAGCACAGTACAGAAACGTAAAGTGAGAGTGATCTCTGCCATAATCTGTTGTATTGAATAAAATATATATCTCGTTTTCTAGAAATTAAATTCTGGGTAAACATCACAGAAACTTTCTTTAAAACCACTTGAAACCACTGAAGACTTTTCAGGCACAGTTGTGTTAGAGTCCTTAGGTATAGTCCCTCAGGACCCCATCATTGGTGCAGTCTGGTGTCAATTATTCAATCATCAGAAGATAAAATCAGCGCACCTCTGATGTGAGGATTTACTGCTTTTTTTTTGTGAAATGGTCAATTGGAGTGTTGGTTGGGTAAAAGCATCTAGTGTCAAAGTGGGCTCTTTTTATAATGTTCTGAAATTCAAATAACCCAACAAATTCAATTCAATTTCAAAATAACAGATTGATCTGTAATTACTGCGTGTAATTACAATAATCAGTCGAACACGACAGACAAGCCATTATGCTTCAGCTAGTATTGCCTAATTATTTTCTGCTTTAAAAGTATGAAATAAAATAATATTTTTGGTAAATGTCAACATGCCGACATATAAAATAAATCTAAAACCAGCCCCAATTTCAAATGTTACGGTTAAAGTGAGCACCAAAGTATAGGGGTTACATTTTCCAGAGACAGTCATCACTGTGAGAACATATTTCATTGGTCTAAAACATCACACGACATTGCCGCACAGCCTAGCGGGAAACGTCTCTGGTTGTATGCCTTCATCTAGAGATTGGTCTCATTCTAGTCGAGGTTGTTACGTTTTGGTCATCGACTTCCTGTTTCCCTTGCTCACAATTGGCACGTTATTCCTCTGTATAACAAAAGAAACAAAGCGCAAACAAATCATCATACACAAATCTGTATCCTGCAAAATATGAACTAAATGGGTGTGTATTTCTTTGTATTCTACAAAGCTGCAGGTGACTCAGAGGAGCCGCGGAAACACTGGCGGTTTATTTGGGTGTTATCAGCTCGCTTTTCAAAACCGCTGAGCACGTCGTTCGTCTAAAATCGAAGCGAGGCGAAAAAGTACAAAAATACAACAATTGTAATTTGGGTTCGTTTGTTCAGCCAACCGGCACAGGGGCTCTTCAGGCTTTCAAGTGTCGCTGGCCATTTTTAAGGCGTGACTCAGTGACGCCCCGAGCATCGACGTGTAACGACATCATACTGCGCGTTTCTCGTTTGAAGGTCGGGGGTGATGAAGGAAAAAATAACAACAAATAACAAAAAAAGATATTTAACCCTAGAAGGACGTACCCATTACACAAGTGCAGTTTAAGAGATGTCAGATAGCAAGATAGTTTACACATTCAAAGGGAAAATCTGATTAGTAATCATTAAATAGGATGTATAACATCATAAAAGTCAAAACAAATAAACGGTTTGATACGTGTATTGAATTTACAGCATGTTCAGATTGAACTGCAATGCTTTATTTTACAGGTCTGCGTTTTGTATTTGAGGAAGGAGGATAGTGAAAAAGGCCAAAGCAAGTCATCGTCCAACCAAAATAGGTCTCTCTTTACTTTCTTTCCCAATCCCAGCGTTCTATAACTAAACGAAAGAAAAACAAAAGCATTAAAACTCTCTGTCCAGCTCTCAAACTTGCTTCTGACCGTCAGTGACGATCAGAACGAGGAAAGAGATCACTGTCCATCCGGCTCCCGAATGACTCAGCTAGAAATTCCCCGAATTGAATTAAAGGGGCTGCTTCTCTGTGTGTGTGTGTGTGTGTGTGTGATTCATGCTCCCTACCGGTTTAAACTAACTCGTCAAACAAAATGAATCCCTTGTTCCCTGGAGTCATGAGTGATAACTGATTTATCTCTTATTCCTTCACCTCCTCCTCCTCCTCCTCCTCCTTCTCCTCCTCCTTCTCCTCCTCCTCCTCCTCCTCTCGGGAAGGGGGCCGATAACAAAACATGCAAATCTGATTTTTAAAGTTTCACTGCATTGTGTCTGGTTTGGTGGCTGAAATAGAGAATAGCACCGGACAATCGGCGAGAGGATTCAGAAATAGATTTTGTGGAACGAAGTATGAAAATCTGTCAGGTACTGAGAGTTGCCATAGAGTGTCCGGCCAAGTCAACCCTTGTTTACATATTCATTGATCATATGGATTCTTTATTAGAACCATATGAAATCTTGCACAACAGCTTGCGTACATACATTTATTTGGAGTTTCTTTGCACCTGGTGAGTCTCCCATAATCCCATTTAGGCTCTCCGAGCTTCCAAATACTACAACCACCAGCTAGTTGCTGCCTCTGCCTCTCTGTGGATACGCAAATATGGACAATTTTCAAACATCCTCCAATCAATTCTGTATATTACTACTGTAATAACTACTTTACTATAAGCTCCAGCCAAAAACAACAGCACACACGTCAGGGTGATGTGCGTGAACATTGCGTAGCCCGTCCTGTGCCGCGTACGTAGCCCTCTGTACGGGGTTCCGTCTTTACGTCCTCTTGTGGTTTTTGTGTTTCCACGGACTCAAAGAGGATGGCGCTGAATTATTCGGCTTCATTTTAATTTGATAACTTTGATCGTAGTGTACGATGTCAGCGGTAATAGATGTTAGTCTGCAAATGAAACCAACGACAGTCACTCATATTGTCTGGTTAGGAGGAGAAAGAGAGCTGCAGTCTGGAGCGATGGAGGCAGGATGACCATAGCCAGCTCTGCAGGAGATACATTTTGGAGCTACGTAGGCAAAAAAAGTGCCAACAATTAGTTATTTTATAACGCTGGAGGACTTTTACTAGGTTTTTACTTTCAACACTGCAATAGATCTGGTGGTTAATCACGGAGCCTCGAGGCTCAAATTGAAGCTTCTTTGTTACATGGGGCACAATTTTGCGGCATGCTGCACACACAGAAAGGCTTTTGTGTGAGATGGCACTCGGGCTAGACATATATATAATGTGTCACTGATAACACAAACTATGAGAATGAACATTATGATAGTAGATCATGTGATTAGATAGAGTTCATACATTTGAAGGAGACTGACATATGAAAACTGAGGCGTGCAGAACTTCTATTAGAATTTGAAATCCTTTCAGCGCCAGAGATTTAGGTGTAAAAGGATTGGGGTTGGTGCTAAACAGGTGTAGCTACAGGATATAAATAGGCTAAGATCAGGTTACAGTCATATGCATGGATAATAGACACATTATTGGAAACAATCTACCACAGTGTAAACCAAATGCTTCAGCACACGTTCATAAGGTGACATATTTTCCATGCAATTACATCATCCGTACACTACATTCACGAACCAGAGCTTGTTTCCTGGCAACACTTGCCTCCCGGATGAATGAGAAGACGAAGATGCAGGAATGCCCACTGGATCGGGTTTTCATTGAAAAATACGGAGAGCTAGCAAAGTAAAAGTGTGACTCAGAAAACCCTCAGCATGTCTCATATGTTTCCTTTGCAGTAAGAAATATGTCCAAAAAGAAAAGAAACGTTTGGACCCATATGGACGCACAAGGCATCGCACCTTTTCGAGCAAATGCTCTGTTTTCGTTGCATTGGTGGTGGAAAGTGTGAACAGTAACATTAGTGGAGCAAATGTATTACATACTTATTACTAAGTAGTACTGCTGTTTATTTGAGTATTTTCAGAGCTTTTCATGCTTCTCTAAAATGGTTCCTACTGCACAACATTCAAACACATCGAGTCGTAGACGGAACATACAATACATGCATGCATGGTTGTGGATTCCCCCACGGCGTTACACTACTTCACTTCAATCACTTTTTAATGGGGTCATTTGACATGCATGGCCCCATGAGACACGTCTCCTCTCCTCTGCTACAGAGATGCTTATTATGACAGCGAAGAGACACGAAGAGAGACATGCAAGCAGGGCTGCTGCTGCTGAGGAGCCCGGTCCTACCACATTACAATAAGATTGTGTCACATCGTGTGCGTGCATGTGTGTGCATGTGTGTGTGTGTGTGTGTTGGGACAGTGCAGCTGTGTACTCACGCCCTGGTCTTGGGGAAGCCCATGGACAGCAGCACGTCCAGAGTGGACCCATGTTTCACGGTGCTCGGCCGGCTCTGCCGCTGCCTCCGCGGCGTCACTTTGGCGTACAGTTCCTCTTTAGCTGCCATAACTCACAGCTCCATCGGTCGGGCGGCTCGCAGACTCTTCGGGTATGTTTTCATTTATTCAAAAATAAAAAATAAAAAGAAGAAGAAGACGAAGAAGAGGGATGGAAGCGCAAGACTGTTCAAACGAGGGCGGCTTTGAGTGAGGCAGAAGTATGTACACAACGCCGAACCTCCCGAAGGAAACGCTCGCAGCTAGATCGAGCTGCCTCCAGACGGGTCGCACATGAAGTCAAAACCATCAGCAGGGGGTGGGGGGGGTCAGCCATGGGAAGTCACTTCTGCCCTCCCAGCCGTGCCCCCGATTCACGGTCCCCGACCGCGGTGAACATGTTCCGCTTCCTGCCGCCGCACACGCGCACGCGATCGACGCGAATTGATAAAAGATATCAGATGCTGCGCGAGCCTCCTTCCCCACACGGTGTGTTATTTATGAATGGATCCCGAGTGGGCGGATGATCAGCCTTTAAAACGTTGCAGCTCTTACTGCGCGGCCCCTTTAGTTAAAGAGGCAGGACGCGGATTTGTGACAGAACCGGAAGTGAGTTGTTTCACGCGGAATATGGGCTAACCTGAGAGCAATATCGACATTTTCTCGGTTTGAATCATTGTTGTTGAACTCGTGAGCCGAAACTAACCAGGCAGTGAGATGAAAAGCGTCGAGGAGGTAACGCCAGGCGGTGGAAAAAGTCTCACTTCCTGTCTGGAGAAGTGGGTGTCATCCTTTGCGCATGCGTAGTGCAAATCAGAGCGAGCAGCACGCCGTCCTCAGTTGCCACAGCAACTCATGGGTGGCAAACTTTGGAAACATGTCGAAATCTTTCGCCCATTCAATTGAGTGGTTATTTTATTATGAAAATTGCCCATTATTAGTAGGGACAAACTGTTCAATCTTTGTTTTCAGTTTCATATGAACTGGGCACAAGACAAAAAGGAAACCTAATTGTGTATCAAAAATAATTCTTGCACCCGATTACTGTACTGATAACATTTGATTTTGACATTTTCGGAGTTGAATTTATAGATTGAAACAATATTATATATACATAATTTACCTTAACTGATAACATTAGTCTTGCCATCATATGAATGGGTGTGAAGCCCTGAATGATGAATGCCAGTGTTACGGAAAAGCACTATAAAAGTACAATCCATTTACCATTGCTTGGTCATATAGAAGTACGGTCTCAAACAGCATTATGTAGAGGAAGGGTTATAATGCAATTGGGTGCCCGTAACAGTCGATATTAACTGGGTTAACCGGGTCCTCTAGCAATTTGCAAGGAAGATGTCAAATAAACGTGTCATACTGTGTTATTATCATAATGGTGCTCTATATGCTATATGGACATAAACGATTGGTGTGTGTGTGTGTGTGTGTGTGTGTGTGTGTGTGTCATTGCTTATTTTATTTTAAGAATATCCTATCAGTCTTCTTCAAATTACTATTACAATTACACTTCAAAGTATAATTTCCAGGCAGGATTTTGTTAGTAAAAGTGTCACTTGATACACTGTCACAAAAAGAAAAATTGAAAAAGGGACAGAGACAAACATTTCATACTGTAGCTTAACTGTGACTCAGCACAGCTGGACATTACTTGTCACAACAGCAGACTCAGTTTTACATTTTATTAACCAATACATAAGGAAAAGTGACAATGACCATCTGATTCATCAGCTCTATTTATTGCAGAAGAATTGTCAAGCAATGAAGAAGTGTTTCCCCGTTGTCAAATATTGTACCCCATAGATTACATTAACTCATGATTGATGTCTGACTTCATTAAACCACTTAGACACCCTGCTAATTTGTGGATGAAGGCTACACACACAGCCTTCTGAACATAATCATTTAAAAATGTTTATGCATTAGTGCATCGTCATTCACTCGCCACACCAAAGTTAATCTTTCATCCATCACTGTGTTAAACACAGATCGTATTAGCCAATGTGGTTCTGAGGTTTACAAACTTCAGTGTTCCCCCAAGGTTTACAAGGGGTCAAGTCTGTCCCCGCGGTCAGCTGGCACCACCGCCATGCATACAGAGATATTCACCCACATGTCGGGGCGGAACAACCGTGCGTGGGAAGATTTAAAAAAATAATAATTAGATTCATTCATATTACATTTCAGGGAGGGGGGGCCTGTTATAATGGTAGCCGGGGAAACACTGAACTTATATCCAGAAAACACTACCGGATAAATAAAACAACCAGAAAGCGTGTACCTAAAATGTCCACTCGGGCAAGCGTAAAAACAGTACTGTATTTACAAAAATGACATGAAACTTTAATAGAAATAAAAAAAAATTGTACATTACTTAAATTGTGTTTTTTTATAAAAGAAAAACACCTATAAGAGACACTCAATCTATGTTCCATATTCGCTTTACAAGGTCCTTTCACAGTTGAGCTTACAGACAGAGTCACTAATAAAAAGAACAGTCCTAGATTAAGGTGATGGGTCAGTAAATGGATCTTGCGGTAAAAAGTTATCAAGCTTTGTTGGACTTAGGAGTCCATTTTCCTTCCAAATAACTTAAAATACTGGGCTTTATTTGATATGGTTACATGCAGATGCATCATCAGAATAATTTTAAAAGTTCCGCAGCATTTGGAAGAACAGAAAATCAGAAGGTAACAAACACACTTTGTAAAAATAAAGATGGGAACACGTCCGAGGCTAAAAGGAGTCTCTAGTAGGTCTCATAACCGGCACGTCGTACATTTATCGTCTAGCCTTGATGCATCCGAGACACTAAAGAGGATCCACAATCACACTGGTCTATAAAAAAACTGCAACTTGGGAGCAAAAACAAAAATCCACACGCTGAGACATTTATCTCCTGCAGTTTATGAAGACTATACCACGAACGATGACGTCTGCTTGAATTCCCCCTGGAAGCAAAAAGACAACATCAGTACCAAACGCATGTTTCCTACAGCTCGGAAAAACAACAACCACCAACACTCATACTCACATCGTTATTCTCACCACCACCACCATACACAGAGGAGGCCGGCTGGTAGACCACGCTGGACTTTGGTTTGCTGCAGGGGCAATAAGATAGACTTGTTAAACCTGCGTTTCACGGATGAATGTTGTACAGATGATCTGCTAGTATTTTTTAAATTTCAAATCCTCTCACCTTTCGGTCTTTTCTGTAAAGGTAAGAAAGGAAACAACGTCAGAGGGATGAAGCACTTGGTAAATATAAATATAAAGCAACTGACTCACAAAATCACAATATGTTGTGTTGAGTCTTAGGAACACTTAATTATTTTGTAATGGCCCATTTAGTATTTATTATATTCGGGATACACATCGTGGGTAATTTTACATATGCATCAACAGTAGATGGTGTGATTAAAAAGTTTGTGATTGGACTCAAGTTCCAGCCATTTCAGCTCTTAAGCAGGAGTATAAAGAAGTTCTCTCATAGCGAGTTAACGACCCAAATGTTGCTTTCTCAATAAAACCTTTTTCCAACAATATCTGTGAGCAGCTTCTCTGAATTTTTAAAGAACATCAAAAGGTCTCCGGTAATGTCAACTTTGAATATCAGAATATTGACGATGACAGCGAACACGATGGTTTTACTCACTGGGCAAATAGCCTTTCTTCTTGGCATACCAAATTCCAAATACCAGCAAGACCACGAGCAGCAGAGCCACTATCACCCCGGCGACAATTCCTCCAGTGTTAAGGTCCTCTAGAAGGAAACGTCACAAGTTGAAGTTCATTACTTGAATTACAGTCAAAAACCATGGCATGTAGCGTAAACAAATGAATGCAACTCAAACTGCTGCAACGCTCAACTGACAACTGGAAATGTGAAAACAAAAAGTATCACGATAATGAAGAGCATTGCGGTTTCTATTGGCACAATCACTGCAGTCAAACCTGTTTGCTATTCTTTATGTTGCAGAAGCTGCGTCTCAAAGAATCTTGAATCGCAGGCTCAGCCTAAAGCGTTTTTTTCGTTAAGGAGACCAGTACTTACGGATTCGCAATTCAAAGGGTTTCGAGCGCTGAGCAGGCCCAGCGCCGTTGAAAGCCTCGCAACTGTACTGAGCAGAGTCCATCTTGACAGCAGCGGGAAACTCCTGAAGAGACAGACAGGATAAATATTACATTTTTGAAAATTAGATTCAGTAGAGATGGTGCACAGTAATGGGTTGCAGCGGACCAGGGTGCCTTTTTCAGTGTTCAGCTTGTAGGTTGCGTTTTTGAAGGCAGCAATCGTGCTGGGATCAGAAGGCATGAGGACGCCATCTTTGAACCAGTTGTACTTGGACGGAGGCGAGCCGACGGGGTCGTGGCAAGTGAGCGTGACGGCCCGGCCCGTGGTCACCGAGCTGGGGACCCTGACCACGGGCTCGCCTGGTGGCACTGCGGGACAGGACATTACATTTTCAGCGTGTGAAGCGCCACACAGCCTCCATAGCATTCACACAGTTAATATTTTAGGTTTGGGCAGGTTGCAGATGGGAGAGACGTGTTGGTTCGTCACAAAAGTATCCTTACCCAGAATGGTCATCGTCACTTTGACTTCCCCAAACTGGCTGTTTGCCGACACCTCGCAGGAGTACACGCCAGTATCCTCACGGGTTACTCTGGAGAATCTCAGATTACTGCCGTACATAGTCACTCGGTCGGCGTATGGCGCTGTGGAGGAGCGGCACCATTGAAGAATAGACGGACAAAAGCATTGCAAGCACACATTTCAGACTTGTTTGCCACATTGTGTTATGCAATACAGTACTGGCCACAAGAACTAACATTTTCTTTTTTTTAATCATTCAAAATATGTATCTGTATGCTTGGGCAGTGCCTGCGTGGCTACTGTGTGGACCAGCAAAGCAATCCAGGAGAAATGTTTATTTTTCTTCTACACCTCAGTTACGGCGCAAAAATGAAAACCTCTCAACACTCAAAAGGATGCCACAAAAGATTGTGCGTCTACTTACTTGTTAGCTGCTTGTCAAAGAACACATACATCTGGGAACCTTTCTGGTTCTTAAATTTCCACTCAACTCGGGGGTTGGAACCAAAGTCGGCCGAATACGAGCATGTAAGGTCAGCCCCTGAAATGACAGAGTCCACGTTGCATCCAGAATGAAGACATGACTGTACCGCGACGGTACTGTGAAATATAAAGAAAGATGGCACACAACAGCTTCTTTACGCTCAAAACTTTTGGGATTTTCACGACTCACCTTTATTCTCTTCCACCCGCACATTTGCATTGTCGGTGTTGACTGTAAAGCCACTTACACCTGGACGTACAGAAAGCACAAGAAAACACCTGATGATTTGGAGTGGCATAACATGCTGTCACTTCAACACATCCATCTAATTTTCATTGGTAAACAGATATTGGGCTATACAAACCCAATGAGCGTATATCGATTAGTTTACGTGTAATGTTGCCTCCAAAGACTTCCAAGAGCAACGTTTATCACCACAAAAAGGGTGCAGTTTAAACTGCCACTTCCTTCGTGGAGGTTCTATTGCTTTTAGTCTTGATGGATATGATTAGGTCAGTGACTGTGCGGTCTTCTCTGGAGTGGAGAGGGGGGGGGGGGGGCAGGATTACACAGTCTAGTTGTAGCTACAGGGTTCTTGTGGACGTGGAAATTGAGAAATCAATTATGAAATTATATTAAATGAAAGACTAATGTATATTGCGCGAGAAGGCAAACTGCAAACAGTTTGTGGCCTAGATCCCTCTCATTTGAAGTTAAGGCCGATTGAGGATCAGCAGTCTGAGCTGGAACATTCACAAGCCTGAACACTTCAAGACTGAGGCCGATTCGGTTCAGCATCAGATCCACTCATTAAGAGAATTACATCCAACATAAGAGCCCTGCTTTGAAGAAGTGGAGTTGGGTACACTTGTCAACTACACGGAAGGAGTCAAAAGTCAAAAGATGGTTGTTAGGAGAAAATGTAGTAATGTTGATTTTTTTTTTTTAAAGGCCATTAAATTTGGAAATTGAATTTTAAACGGTTTTGATAATAAATAATCAAAAGATGTATTGGTTCCAGCTCTTAAACAATAAATAGATTTTTATCCTTTAATGATGGCAGTGTAAATATCTGAATGAACAATTATCATTTTAGTTTTGGAAAGTTTGGATAAAAAATATTAATTTGAATAAATCAATTCGCCAAAAATGTCAGAATTTTAGTAATATGATGTTTTATAAGCTTTTCTTGATTGACAGAATAACAGGCAGATTCATACATTTTAAAATGACACTGAGCAGCAGCCCTACATCAAATAACTGTTCTTAAAAGGGGAAACAAATGGAGTTGCACAACAAATGAAAAGATGACAACAGAATGACATTGATTGTCATAAGGGTGTGGCCGAAAATAAAAAAAGGAGGTCTAATTCCTGTCCGCTGAGCCATTAAACTTCCGGTGAAACTCACCGATCAGGCAGAAACTGCATTTCATTTCAGTCACAGCAGCGCTGTTACCACGGAGACACCATAGACTAAGTTATTAATGCTTGCAGACACACCATCATATTATACGTCTATCTATGGCAAAGCTGTACGTCCCACCACACTGAAATTATTGTGTAAAGTGTTGGGAGTTACACAACTACCACATTGTTGTCTGACCAGCCTGTGCTGTACAGAGAAGCTTTAATTACAAGGAACAACCGAGAGCCAGTTAATAATTAACTGTGCGAAGTCATTCATTGCACACGTCACCCAAATTTACTAGATCAAAATATACAAACAGCAAGAATTGTCTGTCTGTTAAGACACATTGCATTACATAATATTGTCTCTACTTAAATGACATTCAGACTTCCTTAAGGGAGTCTCACCTGAGATTAGGCAACGCACTCAAGTTTTGGTTTTGAGATAAGCCGCCAGTGTAAAACGAAACCAGAGCACTCCACGACTTCTTTGTTTGCATACTTTGGGAGTTTCAGGTTCAGAACTGAATTTAAGCACAAGAGCAAATCTCTCTGCTCAGTCCCACAATCAGATGATCGAGTGATGGAAGGAATGCTCCAAAGGCCTGTTAACTAATCTGCCTCATCCACAAGAGGCCTGTGATGTCATTCACTAATGCAAATGTTTGTTGTTAAATAGAGTCTAACCCTATGTTGAAGATTCCACGGTGTTCATGGAAACCTGACACTGTAAAAAAAAATGCATTGTTATCAATGACAAGGACTTGTTTTGAGGTTACTCACTGGAAAATAATAGTCCTAGAAATAAAATTGTAAATACTCTGATCATATAATGAGTGGCAGTTTAATTTGGGGACACTAAATATCTTACAAATCAAGTGCGAGTATACGATTATTTAGACACAAATGTACAGAGCAACTGCACTAACAAGTGCGTATAAAGCCCAAACCGTGAATACTTCTTAGTAAGTTATAGTTAAAATATCTTATTCTATGATCCGTGGCCTGTATTTGTAAAAGGCCTTCAGTTACAGGAAGAGGACTGTGGAAGAACGTGTTGTATTTGTAGAGCATTCTTAACTCCACTGAGGCCTCCACGGTCTGCTCCGTTGCAGTACTTACGTTTTAAAAGATACATTATACCAATAAAACAACAAAACGCCGGGTAAAATGTGTACTTCAAAAGATAATCCCATTTCACGGCCACGGACGTCCTCTCCGCATTGTGGTGCCGAGCTGAGAAGAACAGGAGCGACGTTGTGTTTTGCCGAGCTACATTTCAAAGGTTGATTAGCAGGTGAGGCAGCTGGAAACAACACAGCTGCTGCTGCGGTCGTTCAGCTGAAAGGGGTTACGGGAAATACTCTCGAGCGTGGACTTTTTCTATACTTTTAAAAAGAAAATACCTCCGAAATCACTCACCCGTCGCTGCGAAAAAGAACAAAGGCACCGAAACCAACCAGCCGACGAGCATTTTCACCAGTTTAGTCCTTTCTTTTTTATGTGTTCCTGCTACACGAAGACGCCGCTTCTCAACTTTACTCCTAGGGGGAAAAGCCACTGATATCCCTGAGTTACTTGCGTCGAATATATACAACAGGGAGCCGCGGTTATAGCTCCACAACAATTAGTTCCCCGTGTCGACGTTTCTGTCCGTAAAAGCCGTGTGAGCTCACCTGAGGAGCCGCCCAGGTAAACGAGCCCGGTGACTTCCGGGTAACAGGATCCTCACGGGGGCCTTGCGTGACGTCAGAGTGGAAAAACAGGTTCGACCAGAGCCAAGCGACAAGGCCTGTTCACATGGAGAGAAACCGGTTCCCGATCTACACGCGCGTAGTGTTGGGTGCAGGTCGCTGAACCCTGCACAGAATAAACATGTCTGTGTGTTTTAATGTCCCTCGGTTGTCCGTCTTTGACCTCTGTTATGTATGTTCCATGATTAGTCAGATGGACGCTGTGCTGAAAAGACATGTTTTCCATCGTGGGAACGTCTCACAATACTGCACACTGACGTTGTTAAGATGTTTTAAACGAATCAAAATACATTTGTGATAAGTAAGATCATATCAACTCAACAAACAATGAGCTAATACATTACATGTGATTTTCACAAGTGCAAATTAAATTTCTATGAACACAGCCTGGGTTTGTATTTACCTGTGTTGTAATTCTGTTGAAGAAAAGTCTTGTGTTCAGTTGTCCGGAACGCCTAAACAGCAGTATATTATTAGAGTAACCGTTACACTAGTTATTGAATGCACTGGACTGGATGAGCAGCAGCAGTCTGGCGTATGTCTGCATGCCGCCTTTGATTTGTACCAGGGTTAACCAAAGAGGGAACAGAAACCTGACTGTGTGAACATTTTACAGTTCACTTCCGTCCACTCCTCGGCACGCAAAAAGAAACTCAGTCTCCATCTCTTGACTCTGCCAGTGTTAATCCAACCACGTTTTTCAAAATGTTTCCATATTTGGGATGGACTGGAACATCAACTGCGAGGCCTCCTCAACCCATCAGGAATGTTTATAGCTTATTGTAGCACTCTGGTGGCCAAATGGGCAGCAAGGCCGAGATCCTGGCACGCAATCATATCAGAATCTGAATCAGAGGCCATTTATTGCCACATATGTTACACACGGAGGAATCTGGCTTGGTGCAATGCAACAATAAAATAAGATAAAAATATGCAGACAACAATAAACAATATAAACAGATAAGTACGTTAAAACACGGCAACAATGGCAAGTCTGTGGCAGTCCTCAGTTATCAGTCTTAGAGCTACCACGGTTTACTTTTTTGTCTCTCATTTATTTTATTTAAGTATAATTTTGCTGATTTTGCACAGCAAAATAATACACTCTTTCATGAAATTATTTTGACAGTCATTCACAACCCTCGATGAAAATGAAATGAAAATAAATGATCCATTTAATTATCATTGAAAATACATTATTAGTAGTAGTCAGAAGTCAGTTGCGTTTGATGAGCATTATTCTCATTGGATGCCATTAAGTTTGAAATGGATTTTATTGTCATTATACGGTACACAGTACAGCAGTGCCTCTAAATGATTGTGCTTTGCCTACACACCACCTATTTGACTACAGTGCATACATACAAGTAAAAATCATTTACATTATCAGAGAAAACCTTGCATAATAGAAAGCATGTTCTGTATCCATGTATAAATTGTTGTATTAAAAAATGAAGAAACGCTGGACGGACAGAGGTCATCGCAGATCAAAAGGTTAAATCAAATGTATTTAATAAAAGAGATGGCGTTGTGGTAAAAAGAACATCTCAGCTGAGGAGCCGCTGGTCTCAGCAACCAACAGGCCCCAGGTCAGTCCTTTGACCATCCCTAGTGCCCATTTGTCGCCTCCACCAGCGAACTCGAGAACAATGGTTGCTACAGGTATTTATAACAATGCTTAAAGGTGTGAAAGTTAGTGTCCACACCTCTGGGAGTGGTCTTCAGGTGAGTTCAATGTAACTCGGATTTCGATTGGCCCTTAGTCAATATCAGTTGTTGTTCAAGTATTACATGCATGCATTCCAGTTGATTACATTACATCAAATACAATCATAACTGCATTGGTATTATTCTATTACAGTTGCAGAATTACAGTGGTTTTACAATATTGTCATTACTTTATTGATTACACAGTTTCAGAATCATGGCTGTATTCGGGTGCACTATATGCATTTTATTACTTCTATGAACCGGGTCGTATATTTGTTTCTAATATCCTACAAAATATAACTGTTTGTTGACCAAATGTTTAGCGCTCGGAAACCTACTGCATATGCATGACAACAAGCCTCGACTGAACATGCATCGAGGGTTTGAGGCACGTGTCAAAGGCAAAGTAAAAACCAAGCTTGTGTATTGTTTTTTCTTCGTCACATAATTGAGGAACTTTTATACATTCTCTCCTCAGAATACAGTAGAACGGGGACTTTATTGCTCATGCATCCATAAGTAGTTAAAGTTTGCTATCCGATCAAAGCCATGTCTCGTTCGCTAGCCAGATCCTGTCGATAATTCAACGCAATCCTCTACGGTGGCAGGAGGTCGCCTCCCTCTTCCCCTTTATCGTTAGGCAGCCAAGAAGAAGACACAGGGGACAGATTTCAGTCAGGCGAAATAGATTGCTTACCTCAGAGAGATCTGATACTCATACAGTAATGTTTGTGCATCCTTTTTGAGCTGAGAAAATTGTAATTGCTCGAGGATTAAGAAGCTTTCGTCCTGGCCCCAGTGTCTCTTATTCTTTGCTCCTGCACAGACAGTTGCCCCTTTCTTGTTATCAAGGCTGATTATCTTTCATTACATTGAATGAAACTGCAAAAAATAACTCAACGTAATTATTGAATGATACAGAATATAGACTTTTAGCATATGACTATTTCACATTCATGCTTTTTACTCTTCACCCTGACTTTTCCGTCAGAACTACACAAGGATCCGATGGATTTCTAATGCATTTCAAGTTTATATGTAGGAGTACTGTCGAGTATAAAGTGTGTGCAGTAAAACGTGTGCTTCTTATTGAGTGCTTGATGTTAGCAGCCCTGTGAAATACCAAATACATGTTGTATTCATTTCAGGGTAGTCTAACAGCCGTCACCAGATGACTATGGGGTGCAGTGTTAACGTATGCAGCAGTTTGCCGCCTTGTTCACAGCCAGTGAAATTCCAGCAGCATGGGAAGTGTCATCAAGGTCAGCATTAGGCCACTGCAGCTCTGTAATAGGACACTCCACCCTGAGCACGGGAGGAGGAGCTCTGCAATCAGAAAAAAATCATGCAGGTTCAGGAGGAGGAGCATTTTGTTTTGGCATTCACTCAAATGGAAAAAACAAAACCAGGATGACCATGAGCCGAGCAGCTTACTTTTCTCAACCACTGAAGTTTTAGACGCCGTGCCTGAGTCGGCTAGTTTGATGTTGCAGGTGAAGTTGGACTTGCCATTGGGCAGGTTTTTAAACAGCAGGCGGCAGATGTTGCCGGGGAAGATGCGGACTCTGGCGCGCTTCTTGAAGGGGGCGTGCTGCTCCTCGTCCGGGTCGGTGGTGTCAAAGAGCCGCTCCCCGTTTGTATACTTGCAAAACGGTACCGGTGACTCAGGGGGAACCGCATATTTGCAATCCATCCTGAGGTTGTGCTCGTCTAATGAGCAGTAGGTCAACTGAATCACCTTTTGCGCTGATGCAAAGCCTGTGTAATAGTATAACGCAGAGAGAGGAACAGATATTTGACAAACCCAAGAAAGAAACCAGCTCAAATGAGAAAAATCACTCAACGTAATAAGATAGAAACTCAGAAAAAAGTCCTTTATTTCTAAAATGTTAACTATAAATAATCTTACCAAAAAGTAAAACTGTCGCAAGGAAGAACATTCTGCCAGGTTTCCTGAAAAAAGTACATATTGAATAAAACAAAGCACACTAACACCATGTAATTACTAGACATCTGAACCCAAACAGCTACACCATTTATTTAGCTGTCACAGCTTTACATTATTGAGGTTCAAATAAGGCTGACTTTGCTGTACCGAGCAGGGTTGGATTTCACAGACATTAGTACCACACTTGTGCAGAGGTTACTGGACAGAAGTCGGTGGAGCATGATAGTGAACACATTGTTTTTACGCCGCAAAAAGATGAAGTGCAAAGTTCCCTGGTTAGTTGCCAACAGTGGCACATTTCCGTGCATACCATTGTCGAGTGAACGCGCTAATCGTTTGCCTGCTTGTCTTTAATATGTCCATAAAAAAACATAAAGCCGTTCTGCTCTATTTTCTTTGCTCGATGCAAAGCTACTCTCGCCTTCATTCCAATACTTGCTTTCGTGCTAACTACAGTGTTAAACCCAATATTTCATGCAGACTAAAAGAAAAGCATTGTGTATAGCACAGTTCAATGTTATACCACAGCTCGGACACAATAAATAACAGTGCATGAATCATTCTCACCTTGTCTGATGCAGTTTGAGCTTTCCTCAGTGTTCTGCAGTGAGATGCCAGGGGTAGATACAGTAGAGGTCGGCTTGTAGAAAGAAAGAAGAAAGAGGGAGGGGAGTGGGACAGAGAGAACGGGGAGCAGGGAGAGGAGGGAGGGGGAGCGAGGGGAGACGCTGCTCTGTAGTGGACTTTGGGGACATTCATCCGTATTGTAATGGAGTTTGATTGATGTTCATCCTTTGTTGTGCCACAGGACAGAAGATCACATGTACATAGGCAAACCTCTGGCCTCATATTGAGAGATTCAATTCAGGATTTACAAAGAAAAAGGAAATGTGGTTTGATCGACTGAGGCACCTCAGCAGCTGTGGGCGAGGACAATACTTGGCAGCAGTTTCTCCGCTATGTTAAAATGTTTACATATTAAACACAAATATGCGGATAATAAATCTTAACCAATGTAAATTGCAGATGTATACTACATTTATATTGGCATAACATATAAAACACACCATAGAGGACAACAAAATAACACACAGCTAGACACAGCGTGTTTTTAAGTATTCCACTTTTAGTATATTGATATTAAAACAAAAGAATCAAAGGGCCAGAATGTTGAAAGTGTTTTAAATAGCATATGAACCTTTGTCCATTCCAAGTAGAGGGTTGTGCTAAATCACAAGACAGAAATGAATTCAAGGACTTCCTCGACCTCACAAGAATGGGGCGGTTGTGAGGTCACAGTGACCTTGACCTTTCACCTTTGGCCCCGAGAATCCAATCAGTTTAAGGTTGATGTAAGTACCAAATTTATTGACAAACAGTTTTGAGGACATTTCCCTCAAAATCACACACTAGAGTCCACAGCACTCATGATCATTCCTCTCTAAAGTTCTTTAAATATCTGTGGAGATGTTTCAGACTGTGGTGTGACTCTGACTCCATGCCTGCAGCTACACAATAATGGCTACATAGATCTGTCTATACAGCGTGGAACATTGTCTATCTACGTGATGATGTGATATTGGTTAGTGTTGCAAAACACAAGGAAGAGAAATTCATCGACTCAAATGCACTGATCTCAGCCCACTGCTTCCTCTGTATCCTCTCTTTCCACCGCAGCCCATCCTCTTCACACCGCTCATCCATTTTGTCAAGGTCCTTCTTGGGACAGTTGCTGAACCACCGCTGTGCTGAAGCAGTCTCCCAGGACACTGACAGAAACCTTGCAGAGGTCTCTGAAAGACACAGTCCACAGCCAGCAATACAAGCAGCGGATATGTGTCCTTTGCACTGTACTCTATTTAATAGACCAACACTAGCTTTTCTTCTTACAATTTTGCCTGTTCCTTTTCCACTGTCAGGTGTACATAGAGTCGGTGTAGTGATCCCTTGTAAAAGTATTCATTAAAGATTTTGTAGCTCTGATCCCTGCTGCTCCACTGCTGACTCTGCTGTTGATACACTGCAGATATAACGCAGAGCTTCATCAATGATGTACGGACACTATAGTACATTACTATCAATCCGCTATTGTACAATCAAACCTATCACCGAGGGTTGATTGAAAACTGTACTTCTGCATACAAACATACAAAGGTTGGGCAACGAACATATTGTTAGAAGGCTCATTTTTCTGCATTGTTGCTTATCGAACATATAAAAGAGCTGCTATCTTGAAGGAAATCACCCTGAAACCTTGTGCTGCAGCAGACTTTGCTTCCTGCGATGTTTAAAGAAACTTTGATGGTCTGGACCACAGACGACAGGGTGCACAGAGGTGAGCAGTACATTATTTCATTGATTTTTCATGTGGGCGGCACGGTGGCGTGGTGGTTAGCACTGTCGCTTCACAGCAAGAAGGTCCCGGGTTCCATTCCGACCAGTGGCCTTTCTGTGTGGAGTCTGCATGTTCTCCCCTTGTCTGTGAATGGTTGTGCGTCTCTGTGTAGCCCTGCGATTGGCTGGTGACCAATCCAGGATGTAACCTGTCTATCACCCGAAGTTGGCTGGGATGAACTACAGCCCCCGCGATCCTGTGTGCAGGATGAGCGGTTTGACGATGGATGGATGGATGGTTTTTTCATGTTCCTCCATATTTGCATGGAGATCAACTGATCAAAATTACATTAAAAATGTACTTGTGTTTTGATTATGAAGCTGTCTATTGTGTATTCTATGTTTTAAACTCTGCAGGCCAGTTTCAAAAGAAAATGCATCAATTTTGACTCATAAGCAACAATATAATCTTTTTGAATAGTAATACCATCCTATTAATTCATCCTTAATACATGCACTGAATATTGATATGAATATATATGCTTAAGTTTTAAGTATATACACCGATACAAACGTTAAAACAGTGCTGAACTATGTTGGATATTGGTGATCAATGTATATTTGGATATTTCAATGTAAAACGTTTTTGTTCTCTTCCAATAGCTATAGCCATAACTATGATATAACTATAGTTATAATTCTGACTAAGCCAGTACACAGTGTAAAAACTCAGCGTGGCTGTAGTCTCATCTGCAGCCTGCATCGGGCTGCAGGCGGAACAGCACCCGCAGGCCTGCTATTATTGAACCCACTTTGCGTATATAGATTCATATAGAGTATAAATATATACTATATATAATGTCTTGTGTCGTACCTGCTTTCATCATGGTGTTCTAGGGCTGTTTGTCATACTTTCTAATAATGTCCCATGTTGCACATTGCAGGTTATTGCAGCTCTCTGAAATGCAATCACATTTGACAGAGAAACCCCTTATGCTGCTCCAGCAGATATTACATCTTACCTGCAATTAATTTGTGCATGCATGCAATCGCTGAAACAAACGACTAAGTCAGTTATTTGTATGAGCAAGAATCGAGTCGGTAATGTTGAAACCCTCACAAAAGTAAACATTGGGGCAAATTAGTTTCTATGAACATTAAGTAAACTCTAAAGCTAGGAATGCTAAAGCTTTATTTGGCTTTGATGTTCTCCACTCATTTACCATTTTAAAAACTAGATGTGCCCACAATAGGCTTTGTCATGTGTCTGGTGGCGTTCCAATGATTGTCCTGCAGAGGGAACTCTTCTGCAGTAAGATACGACACAGCTCCCCCCAAAACCATAATGCAATGAAATCTAAATGCACTTCCATTGTGCCTAAAGTTCCAGTTCATCTACTCTTTAACGCAGGAACTCCAAACACTCTTCCTCTTTAACAAGAGTCACGCATCACGAACTAACAACGTCACCGTGCTCCCTCACGACTATGGAATTAAAGTCTAAAATAACAAAACGCTCCTGGATCAACGCTGTGCAGAAACGAGTTGGTTGGTATTCTTAGAACGCCCTGCAGATGTGAATGTCGGGAAGTTTCAGTGACCACGCCAGCCACACAGAGCAATAAGAGCATCCTCAGCCGAGCGGGGCGCGCCATGCTCTGCGGCGCATCGGCGCAGCTCCACCTCGGGACAAGGACCGCAAAACCGGTAAGACCCTTTTGTCTCATTAGGCAGGAGAAAAAAAAGAAGACATTGTCATTGCACGCGCATCTTCTCCTCGGTTTGCCGCGCATCCGGATCCTGTAGTCCGCAGGGACGTCGGGTTATTTCGCCCGCAGTGAGGACACGGTGTGTATGCGCACTCAGCACACGGGGAGGGGAGGCTGTTTGCTGCAGAGAGGAGACGGGTGGGCGTTGTGCCGCATCGGCTGCAGCCGGCCGCGCGCATAGTTGTCGTCGCTGGGAGGTTGCGTGCTCGCTTGCGGGTCCGCAAAGCGTTGCGCTGAGCGTCTTGTGGCTGCATGTTACAACTTTCTCATGCCGTCGTCCCACGTTGAACTCTTTGCAGGCCATAAGGTGGAGTGAAGGTTATTGATGTCATCGCCAGCCGCCATGGAGCTTCACCTGTTCGCCACGGCCTGTCTCCTCTTTGGCAGGATGACGATGACGCATCAAACTCACAGTATGTGCCATTCTTTTTGTATGTTTGTATTTGTCAGATCTTTAAATCGAGGCCGGGGTCGTTGTAGTCTAAGTTAGTTTGACGTAGGCCGTCGTTCATTTTTAGATGGCTTTATAAACGCCTATGGAGGATAATGGGAATTTGATACCAAGATTGTTGCAGAAAAAGTGCAATGCATTATTGCCACAGATTTCAGTATAGTTTAATCTGGGTGATTTTAGTTTTATGTAGAGGTTGAATAGGTTAAATTGTTTATTAATGGTTATTTAATAAATTATTAAAGCAAGGCCAGAAACATTTTTAAACTTTGATGCCTTGATTTCACATTGAAAAAAAATCACATGTGATTTTAACATTGTGTCTCTTTCAGTGAACTCTGTGACTACGTTTCTGTTCGCTCCTCGCGGGCCCCAGATGTTTCCGTGTCTAACATACCTGGAGCATAACGTCAGGGTGGACTGTGAGTTTCCACCCACCTACCAGGTCCCGGGCCCCTACTGCGAGTATCGTCAGGACAGCCGCCTGGTGGGCAGCACCTACCCCAACGCCGTGGTCTATGTGTCCACAGAGGACCGGAGGAGGAGCAACGTCAGCCTGGTCGCTCCTAATCTGTGCCGCCTCACCTGGGCCCCGCTGGCTGATGAGAAGCCCTTCACCTACACCTGCAGGGTTTACCAGGGCAGCAGCTGGAAGGAGAACAGCATGGCGGTCCATCACAGTGAGTGCAGTTTGGATCCTTCGGGGTAACTCGGCCCTTGGTTTTTCCCTCCAGACTTCAAGCGAAACAATGTCTAAAGTTAAATTGTGCTCTGTTGCAGGGATTCTTCCCATCTGCTCGGCAATCAGTGTGTTGTTTGAATCAACGCCGTGGTTTTTGTCTCTGGTCATGTCACTTCCCATGGCTGTGGGTCTGCTGAGTCCGTGAACGTTCACTTTCACATGGGATCCACTCAAACAACCTTTCTTACATAATTTGTGAATCACTGTGGATCGATGGTTGATGATTTAATTCAATATTATTTTGAAATCAACCTTCTGTTGAGCATTAGGCTATTCTTTAAAAAAACATTCTCACCACTGTACCTTGAACACCATTGTTTCACAATGCTACCAAAAGAGGAAAGAAATCAGAACAGTTGAGAGACGTTTTAAACGAATACAGTAGAACATAGTGTTAATTATCTATTCAAATGGCAAGTTTTTAATTTGTCGGGTTGATCAGGTCTTCCTTGTAAATAAGATGTACTGAGACTTATTCATTTAAACAATTAATGGCCAAACAAATATACATTTTGTGTTATTTGTATTATTTATTTTTAAAGAAAAACGGATGCTTCTTATAGATTTATATTGCATCTTAAATTAATGCTCTGTATACAAATGGGTTTGATTATATACACTGACATTAAAACTAAAGACCCATAAACACTAAAGGAACATAGAGCCTTTTGATTGGATTTCTGAAGATATCTACTCATCAAAGAGTTTCTTTCTGATCCCCCCTTATTTTAATTTGGTTTGTGTTATTCCCACCAGTTTTCTCAGCCATAGTTATGTAGTATGTAACCTAGACATGTATTCAGGTGGCTGATGTGGCTATTGAGTAAACGCAATGGATAACTGCTCAAACACTGCCTTTCCTGCTAGCATTGCTAATCTCTGATACCTTCAGTACCTTTAAGTAGAATTAAGACTGTATCTGTACACTGGAGCCCCATGCGGGGTTCACCTGGTCACAGTCTCCTTTCTACTTCCCTTGGGCAGCAATAAGATAAATACAAGAGTCAGTGCACCATGTTTCACTCAGTGCTTTGATGCTGATCTTCCGTACCGCCTAAAAGGACGTGCAGATGGACAGTTTAAGCTGCTGGTTTGCAAAGTCTGCTTAATGATATGTATGCTTTAAGCATACATACCTACTGTATAAGTATGTATGCTTTAATACACACAGAATATGTGTAGTATGAAAGAATATTTTGTTTTTTTCCATTTTAGTCTTCCGCACGGTGCCAATTCAATTTGAATGCTATTTCATTTTTTTTCACTTTAAAAAGTATAAGAATGAAAATACATGAATTATGTTTCCCTTACCTTTCTGTTTCATGTAACCAATCTCTTATGATGGCAGTGTTATAGGCCAAATAGCACTTGCAATAAAGATGTCCTCATATTTTTCATAACACATCGATAGCTTGTTTTGTTTATTTTCGTCCACCTCCCAGTGCGCTAAATGCTACAGAAAATCTATAGTAGATAATAAAGGTCATGCACAATAAAAGTGTCCTGTGTTCCCTCTGCACAAATCACTATATCTATATACAGTACCTTTTCGCTTATTGCTAAATAATGACCTAATCAGTACAAGAACTGGACAGAATGATGAGGTCTGAGTCTCTGATTGTGTATAAAGGATATCTCCTTTACCTCTTACACTTAATGTCCTCAAAGCGTGCAGTTGCTGTTTTATTATTTGACAGTGTCACTGTTGTACCTGCAGAGGGAAGTTATTCAATGGAGCCCCTATCAAGCTGGCTCTTCTGATCTTTTTGAGATAAATCAATACATCCGTTTTATTACCGTTGTTATTAATGAAAATAGTTATCCAGTCCTCTGGCGCTGGCATGCTGTATGCTGCTCCTTGTCAGGATTTACTGCGACATTTTAAACTGAAGCCATAATGCAGAGCTTGATGCGTCTGCTACACATTTCAACCAACCTTTCAGAGGACAGGTCTGTACTTTTTACTTTGGTATTCGACCCATTATAGTTATTAGTTACTTTGGAAACAGGTTGACTTAAAAATACGAGGGAATGTCATTACTCAATCTGCCAGCAGTACATAAAGTTAGAGTAAAAATAGCTCAAAACAATGTCGTATCGGTACATTTTATGAAAAGTCACACTCAAGTAGTCCATGAAAAGACTACTTCTGAAAAAGAGTATTTCTTTGAAGAAGTTCCCTCACAACTGTGATGTGAAAACAACAGTGTCACTAACGGTAAAGAGATATAAAAGAATAACACAAAGTAGCTGCAGCGGATTGTCACTTCCTGTGATAATTATAGTGCAGATGAGAGAAACTAGTCATGGAAATGACATGAGCTCATAGGGGAAGAGAAGAAATATCATTTTTGGCTTCCTGTCCTTATAGGTAATATTCATTTATCTACTTCACCACAGTCAGTCCCAGACCAAAAAAAACAGTTTGTGTCTTTTAATGAGAAACATATTAAGAGTGAATTTATAATACAGATGACTATAAAGGGATACTTCACTATTTCTATTGTACAACATATTCTGTGGCTATGAAGGGAGGGAGGGGCGGATACTTATGTACATATGATGTTTTCGTTCTTTATTTTTAACAGATTTGCAAAAATTTGCAAAAAATAGTTTTCACTTTGTCATTATGGGTTGTTGTGTGTAGAATGTTGAGGAAAATAATGAACTGTATATATAAATATATATATATATATATATATTTATATATACAGTTCAGTTATTTATATATAACTGTACAGTACAGTACAGTTATATATAAATATATATATATATATTTATAGCAGTGGTAGCAGAGGCTCTTATTGTTGTGTTCTTTTTTCTCCCAGTGAAGCTGGTGGCTGGGGTCATGTGCTGTGGTAAATGCTTTGCGTGTAATGGAAGCGTGAACGAGGACCGGGAGCTCGCGTAGACTCATCATAATTAAAAAGATGCAGCAGTTGCGGAGATGTCTGGAGTGGAGGAGTGTGTCGCGTCTGGTAAACGCTGAAACGACAACCGGCTACAACAGAGAAAGAACAGTTTTTTAGGTGTGACAGCGACGATAGGATTGGTTTACGGTAACAGTGCCAACCCGATGGTTGGTTCATTTAATGGGCACAGTCCCATTGAGCTGATGGAGGAATCACAGGGAGAGATGTGGAACCCTGATGAATGAACAGGACTGTTTCCGCGTGTCTTCCTGGCTGAACCTCCGCTTAAGCCTCGTTATATTCCATTTCTGGCAATGAATCCCCCGAATTTCTAAACACAGTTCCTTTAAGTTTTTCAAAAATGCATTTCCATTAGAACATAACTGAGAATAAACTTGAGTTGTATGGGAATGTAATTTTGACTGTAAGAAAGTAAAATGTATTTATACAGCGCTTTTTAAAGACAATGTCACAGTGCTTTACAATGTGAATAGACATTAAAACAGTCAATATAAAATACAAATTGTAGGATGGAAGATCGTAGATTCAAAACTGCAAATGATGATCAGTAACAAAAGCTGAAAAGATGATATTTTCGATTTATAACCCATAACATAAACATAAGAGGTAGCAGTAACACAGTAATCCATTGATGCAAAATTAGGTCACTTTTAACGTTGTATTCAGTGTCGTACTGTATAAAAGCGTTACTAAAAAGCCCCTCTAACACAAATTAGAGCTGCTTAGCGTCCAGACTATTCCAAGATTATGTTTCTTCCCCTCAAAACCTCTGCCTTGTTATTAACATTGTATTACATTGAAATACACTGAAGCATTTTTTTCTTTTCTAATTGCAAGAAACTATGATTCTGTCCCCCTGTGCCAAGATCCAGATGTGTTTTCCCCTGTAGGACCGACCTGATCTCCTCTGATTCCTGTTCAAGAGCGCGATGTGATGAGACTTAATGTTGAGATTAATTCATCTTTATCACGGCTTTCCGCTGAGAAATACGTGGATGCATTGCCGATCTGACGCTGGGCGTGCATGTGCATATTGTGTTTTACATTAGCAAAGCTCCAATGGCTCAGAACGCCTAATTTCTTGGCTTTGTGCCGAGGCCACACAGATAAATGAACCCGTCCCCAACTCGCTGTGCAGACCTTTACGAGCCACACAAACACGGCAGAAAAATCTGCATCAGCTCTGAGCATTAAACAAGCATTTATCTTCCACTGCGTGCAGATCTTAATAGAGGTTCGGCTGCACTTTCTATGAGTCAATTAGCGCATCAACAAGAAGTGGGAGCACCGGAGGACACCTGTAGGCCGCATCTGTGTCCTGAGGTAATGATCTGTATCCGATGTGCTGCAGGAAGACATTCAGAGTAAATAAAGACACATTTTTGTAAGTATTTGTTATTAAATCATTATTAATACATTTGTCATACGTTACAGCCATAAGTCAGTTAGTCACTTAGCTTAGTGGGGTAAACTAGCCTCGCACTGCCCATAAGACAAGATAATCATCAAAATCTGCCTACCAGCACCTCTTAAGATCACTAATTAGCACCTTTTTTTTTTAGCTCACAAACAAACAGAAACGTTAAAATGAGAAGCTGTGGTTTCACAAGCGTTTGATTCTAAGCACTTTTATTGACCTTTAACTGTCATAAATATAATTCAGTTTGACACAGCTAGCTGTTTCCCCCCACTCCACTCTTCCACTGCGTAGTGCTTTAGCTAAAACAATTGCCTCGGTGCAGATGGGCAAATTTGCATCTTTCCATCAACTTTGTGTGCCAATGCCTCATTTCATTTTATCTAATTGCCCTCTGTGAGAAAACAAAAAAGATGATTTCCTAATTTTTTTCCCTGTTTGCTCTCTATGGTGACTCAAGAAGTGGCTCATGCGTTTGGTAGAGAGCACGTTTTGTCCCAGTCACACAAATAAACGACAGCGCGTGTCCCTTTGACCCCACTAAAGCGTCCACCTCGCTTCTACAGATGTTGTGACACTTTGATGACCAGCTTTCTGTCCTGTTCCATTGGTTTTACCAACATATTCTTCAATATATCATGTCCCCAGTAAAAGCAGGTTTGCAATAAAAAGAAAAGGCTTTAGGTAGCAAGACAGATAAGTCATTTACAATTTGATGCTTGTTTGCTATCGTAACATTTGGTTTCCTGGAAGTAGTTCTGCTATTGCAGGTTGTCATGTGTTGTAGCCAAGCCGCCTCATGTGATTGCTCCACTTTTAGCCGTCAGCTATACGTTTCACAGACGTTCAGTGACAAAACAGAACGGAATAAGAATCATACGTTTACAACAGGACCTGCAACAAGCTCTATGTTCATTTGATACTCATATGGGGTCCTTCCTTTCAGTGCGTTCATTGCGTAACTGTAACTCATGTAAATGGTAATAATGCCATAACTTGCTATTTATTAAAACATACTAAAACTGCGGGAGGTAGAGGATGACCATCACCACTGAGCCCTGAGAAAAATATCCATCCACAAAACATGTCGTTGTCAAAAGCAGAGTGTCAGAAACTAATCATCCAGTGATCCCAGCCGCATCGGGCCCTGATCGGCTGGGTGACCTGAGGAACTATGCTGGATGTTTTTTGAACCTCCTACATCACTTCCTGTCTACACAACTAAGTGCAACACCGTAGATGTTCTTCAGGGGAAGACTGTCTAAAAGCTTTCCAATCAATGAATATGTAATGCCTGAAACCTTCAGTTTAGACCTAACAACAGTTACCAAGGTTACAGCTCATTCAATTTTAGTCAAGAACCATTGGAGATGATGTGCCCTGATAGTAATCAAAACATCTGGAGGAACCAAAAGGTTGTACATTTGGGAACCTGCCCAGGGCTAATAACATGGAAACTACGTGTGGCAGAGGTACAGCGTGTTTTCGTTTGCTAATATAATTTGATTCAAAAATAACAAGTTTCATTCATTTATTTCACTTTCTATGAGGAAATGCGTCAATTTCTTTTCAGATAAATGGCCGCATGACTCAATGGAGTGCTTTTATGGCAGAAAGACTTGCACTCTCTCACACACATACACACACACACACACACACACACACACACACACACACACACACACACACACACACACACACACACACAAAGACACACACACACACAAGCAATGAAATAAAATGACGCCCGCCATTTAACGTAGTCAAAACTTATTAAAGCCTCTGGTGAGATCATCATCATCCGAAAGTGACTCATAACCATCTTGCACATTGTAGGAAATAATACACACAGAATATATGTAGTCTAAAAATCCTCAATGTAAGCAACATTTACTTGAAGCGCTCAGTAAATATACATCTATATAGACATAAGTAAAGATATATATATAGATAAAGATGAGTAGAAGGATTCAACTTTTAATACAGAAAATGTAAATGCCACTGATGTGGTTATAACATTAAGTGTTATAAAATGCTACTATAATGAAGACACAGACACCGTTTTGTTTTGTTACTTTACTTGCATGTGCATTTTGTTAAGTAAGTTATGCACTGACTGGGTTACAAACAACAATGCATTATTTAAAAAATACCTGTATGTGAATATAAAAGATATAATTTGAATGCATTCCGTTTTCCCTTGTGTGGACATAAGTGGGTTTCATCATTTGTCTAATGTCCACGATTACATATGAAATACATTACACTCTTTTTGAATCAGAAATCTCATTTGTTCAAGGTAGCAATTTGACCCATTAAAAAAGGCAACCATCAGACATTTACTTTTGATACACTTTTATAATTGTAGAAGTGGTAGCATTATTCCAAGATATAATTATATTTGCTTTGTTGAATTCCTTTCCTTGAGTTTTAACTGAACAGATTATTTCCTGTTTTAAAAATTCATTATTTCAAGAAAATGCTTTGAAATAATAATTTAATTTTTTTTTACTAGAAACAAATGGCTATAACCCTCCAATACATTAAACAAATCCAAACACATACGTTGCATTACCCTGAACAGGTCCAAATGCGTCAAAGTCAAATCCATTCAAATAAAACAAAAATATTTTCAAAAAAAGAGAAATTCAATAAAATACTTACTGAGAAGAATCATTTCAACACTTCAGAGGTAAAATATTTTGAGGTATGAGTGTTCATATATTTATTGATATGGTTTGGACTTAGATATGTAAACAACCATTGCTAACGCAATCATAATACTTACTAATACAATACTGAAAAGCAATTTGAATCCCTCATTTAAAAAAATCGACTACAAAGGCAAATGATGTGTACAGCATTATAAGTCTGGGAGACTGTGTAGGCACAGGGAGTTGTGATGTGTGTGGTAGAGTACAAACTCCTTGGTGCATAATAGCTGTAGCTGCTGGAAGTTAAACAGCATTAAACTGTGTGCTGTGTCAGCTAATCTTTGAAGGCCATCATCTATCTCCATTCAGTTTAGACTCTAGAATCTATTACTGCCGCTGTATCATACATCTTTTGTGAGGGGAACATCTCAAAAGTTCTACAAAATATCCCTTTTTCTGAATGTAGCAAAAAAACAAGTAGGATTTCAACTTGATCACCATGCTTCTCTGTCAGTTGTTCATCATTTCAAGGGTAAGACGTAAATTACGAATTACGATGTTGAGGAGACTTCTCGACAGCCACGTTTTCTCGTGAATATTCCATGTAAACACTATTAACGTAACAATTACATTGTATTCATCTCAAATAATTGCGATTGATATGGAGTTTCAGTGAACTGTTTTTAGAGAGCGATATCTCTAATGAATCTTTATTTTACTTCTTCAACATTCATTTGAAGTCACAAAATAATGGAGCATATCATGGAACACGGTGTGTGCATTATACACAGCAGAGGCACACATTTTTGTACAAGATAGAAAGTACAGGGCATGAATACAAATATGAAGTAAAACATAAATACATGTCTTCATACATATGAATGGCAAATTTTAAATGTTGGAGCCACTGAAGCAGTTGTTGATGACTTGTGCCCCCTATCGACTGGGTAAGAGTGAGGGTCAGCAGTCAATAAACACTGTATAAAACAGTCAATAACCAAAAGGTTTAGACTGATGGGCCAGGTAGTATCCTGGATCATCCTTGGACAGACAGACACAGGCACACACTCGGAGATAATAAAGATGATATGCATGAATATGCAGATGATAAGCTGGTTTATCTAATATTCCAACCGAATGATTAAATTAATTTGCCAATATGGGCTTTTCCTTTAACCCTTAAAGAATCCACGATCAGCCTATATACAAGCTATTCATATAAACTCAATGTATCCTGCTATGTTCATTGCACAAAGGAGATTGTGCAGTGTTGGTCTCATGTCAGAAATTATACATTTTGAGAAATTAATTTTGTTTAGCGCTCCGATTCTTTGTTCTGTCTTATGTAATATAATGTAATGTATGTACACAAATCAGCAAAAATAACAATATATACATGCTTCCAGTTTTGGACAGGTAATTGTAAACAAAGCTACTTTGCCTTGTTTCTCATTCTATTCTTTCTGCAGAGCTTGTGTTCCATTCAGTTATCTGGATCTAAGAGTTTGTTTACTCTTAGATCCACTTACTATATTATATATCAATTAATATTATGCATTGTAATACATAGATGTGCAACTCAAGAACATGAGTTTCTGCTAAATGCTCTGGAGACAGTGAAGGCTGTGGCTGATTTACATTTCAAAGGCTCTGAATGAAGGAGAGCGGCGGCCGGACGCTGCGGAAAACCTGTGAGGGACAATGGAAAATGTTTAGGGATGAGAAACAAAATCCATAAAAAGGGAAATGTACCGTTTTAATACATGTACTTACTGATCCACTACTTGTCCTAGCCTGACACCCAGCTATGTGGGGTGGTCTTCACCCTCTGAGGAAAACCATGAGGCCCAGCTGTGGGCTCAAAGTTAAAGTCCAGTGCGCCGCCATCCATGAGGGTGTCATGGAGCACGGTCTCCATGTCACATTCAAACCTCTCAATGGACACGTTGTCCAGGTCACTGGGCAGCCGCTCCTGGTGATGACCGTTCGGGTAAATCAAGTTGAGTTCCCTGTAACCGTTGTTGCTGCCGTAGCTTGCCGAAACAACGTTATTGTGAAGTGGGTGTCCACGGGGCAACTGCACGCATGTCCTCAGGCTCGCCATTCGAGGAGGGGCACCCGATAGACTAGTCAGGCAAGATAGCGGGATCATGTTGCGGCCATTCAAATCGTGTGAGGTTGAAGGACCCTTGCTGTGTACATCTTGTGGATTTACATGAGGAACTAAGTGACTTTGGGGAGGACTCATCATTTTTGCTCCATTATGGCCCCCCATGTGGCTCGGGCGGCCGTAATTGGGCATTAGACAACCTCCCCTCCCCAGCGGAGAGACCTGTGTACCCCTACTGGCCACCCCATCTGAGGTCAGCAGCTCCTTGAGGAGGCCAGCGGGACAAATATACTGGTTCTCGTAAGCCCTAAAGCCCGACTTAGTCTCTGGAAACGTCTGCATGGGAGCAGGGGACTGGGGGTTAATCCTCAGCTGGTTGTACATGCACTTACGGTAGTCCTTCTGAGGGTGCGGGGTCAAGCCGGTGGAGCTGTAGGGGCTACTCTGAAGCATGGCAGCATTTGACGGATGTGAGGTGTCAGAGCCCAGCTGCGTTTTAGGAGACAGCACGCTCAGGTTATCCAGCAGACTCTCCATGACACTCTCTGAGCCGTGTTGACCCATGGACCCGGCCACCTCGGACAGGCTGGGCAGCGTGGTGGTTATCTTGCTCCCGGCTGCTCCGGGATAAATCATGTGGCCGTCCGGCTCCCCTAGGTCATCCTGCTCGGGCGGAAAAGGTGAATGGCAGCCGCTCAGGGTGCTGGCGTCAGAGCTGGTGCGCGTTCTAAAGGAGCTCCAGGCTTCAAAGTCCTCGGTGCTGTGGGAGTTTGGGCTTCCCAGCCAGTTGGAGTACTGGGAACTGGGGCTGCCCGCTCCTCCCTCAGCTGCTTCCTGTAGAGACATCTAAGGACAGAAAAACATTAACGTTTTAACAAAGGCGGCAGTAAGAATTACCAGTGTGTAATGAAATGAAACCAAAGTGATAAGAATAGTACAAACATTTTGGGGAAAGTGCTTATTTGCGCGCTTGCCAGATGAGAACATCGACGCCACTCGAATATCTGAATTTACAACCACGGATTGGTTGGATTGGCTTATAACACTAGGATATCCTGGCTGGCCAGCGGCCAAGGTGACAACGTGGCTGCTGGAACTCTTTCCGGGATGTAGTGTATTTTCTAATGTGACAAACTCTTCTTTTAACACAGATTCAAGGAGAATCGTGATAAAGAAATACGGGGAAGCTATATGCAGATTGACTTTATGAGTAGGCAAGTGTAATGTTGCTATAATGAATAAAAAAGGAGGCTTTACCTTTTTCTTTGTGGCCCTTCCTCTGCTCTTGGCGAACTTACTGTTGTTGTCCATGGAAGCAGCTCTGCGTCGAGGCGACTTCCCGCTCTTTCCCCCCTCCGGGTTCAGCATCCACCAGGAGCTTTTCCCCGTTCCCTCGTTTTGGATGCGCACAAAGCGGCTGTGCAGGGAGAGGTTGTGTCTGATGGAGTTCTGGATGGGAAACAAGTGGGTCATTTGTCAGTTATCTTTTCTGAAGATGACTTTTTTTTTTCATGTTGGTTTGCAAAGGCTCTCTTTTCAAAGGTTAATATTTTTCTCCATGAATTATGCAAGTCCATCTATACATATTAAATAATACAATTAAATACTAAATACTTATCCTCTGGAGGAAAAATAAGCCACTGGGAGAGATCCACGAGAATGAATTAAGAAGGGGTATTGCCGCAGAGGAAATTTCTGTCATCTTCCATAATGCAGGAATAGCTGAGTGTGATGTCAAAGCCAGCAGATGAACAGGAAGTGCGTGTATGTCCATATCCTCCGTCAGCTACATTATGTCTACTGAGCCTTTTCCAATCCCTCGTCACGCTCTCCAGCAACAGACATTACTGACTTTGGCATGAGGGTGCGAGGGACGGATGGGACGTGGGGAGTTATTTATTTTACACTAAATTAAATGATGTGTTCCCATTGGTCAAGATGCCGTTTTGTATTACATTAAAGTACTTAACTTTGTCGTTTAGCTTTTGTCCTTTAATTACTTAAAGGAGCCGTGAACTTTATGAGGTAACATTTGTCCTTGTGCCAACACGTATTCAGCGAAAGCCTCCTCCTTTCCATGTTTTAATAAATGCTACGGTCTAAAAAGGATGCGGAGGCGCCTCTTGCTGCAGTTCTCTCAAAAAGAAAACAACGATAGGGAGGCGGTCAAATGCGACACAGATGTACTGTATATACTGGATTCTCTGGACATAAATGTTTGGACTTCAATCAAATACATTCAATTAAATATTAGATTTGACATAGCATTTTAATGATTACAATTAAGAAGAATGCACTGTAAATTCATATATATATATATATATATATATATATATAAACATCTTGAAGCTGCATGACTAATTGAATAATGAATAATTGTATAAACAGAACAGAAGAAGCTTAAGAATATTGTGACTATTGTTTTGGTTGACTGCCCCCATGCAAAGGCAGTGACCCACAACAAGTTCAACTTCCAACTATACTATCAACTCGTGCGTGGAGCCCAATCCTCAGAGCGCAGCTGGCTGTGCATGAATTTGACATTTTCTACTGAAAAAGAACGATGGGGGAGGTTACAGGGTTCAAAGTGAGGATGGGGAGGGTGACGGAGTGAGATGTTTATGCCTGCAGGTCAATGAGTTCACTGTGGACTGAACTCGAGCTCTTCAGCCTGCGTTGACAGAGTCATGATAACAGGTCGGATGGAGCAGGAACAGCGAGAGGAGGAGAAGCCTCAGAGGTGACGCTCTGTGAACCAGACTCCTCCCTTGACTTTTGAAAATAAGGCTTCCTGCATCCTGTACATGCAGACGTGAGATCAATGCGTGGCCTCAAAACGCGATGCCCAATCTGACTTGTGTTCCTCTAATTTATGACCTTTTCTATGACCCTTCTTTCTCTTTTTACATGATTTCAATCTGTAACAGGAAGACAGGAAATGAGTCATTAGCGGAGGACCTGAGATCCGAGCCGTGTGCTCTACAGACGCTGTCTGCGATCTGACCTTATACTCCAACCAACCAAAACGACGCGTCCCGCTCACGCACAGTTGACATCAATAGTCATATGCTTACGTCGGCAGCCTCTGATTAGCGCCCACAATAGATGGTGGAATGCATGGCTGGGCGCGGGGAAGGGGGAATTCTCAACTCAGCCAGACGTAATCCTCGTCGGAGAAAGACCTCACCGTCGCCCAAAAGAGAACAAAAGACACCCCTGCCTCAGTAATTCAGGAGGTGCCCCCATTCACGCATTATGCTTCTGAAAGCGAGGTGGTGTATAAGTTTCATTCTTGCTAAAGTTCTTCATAAAAAATATGGTCAAATCCGTCATCAATAACTGACTTAGAAGCCGTGAAATACACGGACATGTAACCGGATGTTGCTTGTGTGAATTTTGGGGCATTAAGAAATCGACATGCTCTCTGTTGACCTTTTCTTGGCATCCAGGGGAGTTTCCACGCACGGATTATGTAAGCCTCTAAATGACTGTAAATGTGTCGAGTAATATGAGCAGACATCCAACACAAGATTTTGCACAAGCTAAGATGCATTATACTCCAATATAAAATCTGTCATTATAATGCTATAATCTATGATCTTGAGTTGAGAAAACAGTTATAAGCAGTTGTGTCTCTGCAGACAGAGTCCGAGTCCACCTGCTGCTACAGAGCTCCAACACACTGCAGCCCGTATTGTAACGGAAACCCACCCGCCATCGCCCAACACTTCAAATCACCTGTGATCAACGGCATCAAGGCAGCGTGAAGCCGCTCCTCCTCTTCCTCCTGGACTTCAAAAACAATCAAAATTGACACAGCTGCTGTTCCTTGCGCGGTGAAGCGTGAGGCAGTAACGGTCGCAGGATAAGTAAACAAGTCCAGGCCGCTTGCGGGGCGGTTGGGGGGGGGGGGGGGGGGGGGCAGGTGCAGCGCAGTGAGAGTGGTCCTAACGTTTTACATACAGCACAGCGGCAGACA
This sequence comes from Gasterosteus aculeatus, assembly GCF_964276395.1. Classification (NCBI taxonomy): domain Eukaryota; kingdom Metazoa; phylum Chordata; class Actinopteri; order Perciformes; family Gasterosteidae; genus Gasterosteus; species Gasterosteus aculeatus. Next base: position 21,933,060 of record NC_135694.1, read on the forward strand.
CAACCACAGACGGGAGAAGAGAGGATCTCCCAGGAGACCCGCTGCTGGAGACCAGCTGCCACTCGAGTCAGTAACGGCGTTTTGTGTCAACGATGAGGCCCGAGAAGAGAATCACTTTACGTTCACATGTATGTCGCGGCGTGATGCAGGTACCGCTGACGCAAACTGATTGAATTGACACTATGTGACTTTGATGCAACATCATTATTTTTTGCTTCTAATCAGAGTGCAACTGCCCTCAGTGCATTGTTTTAGTGGTTAGTTCTGCCAAAAAGGGTTTTAAATAAAAGTTGAAGTGAATGAGGGAACACGTGAATCAATTTCCCCCAAAAAACGTCACATTAACAGCGAAATAAGGAAGTGTGATAATCTCTTTGGCTGGAATTGACTCAATGAACTGGTATCGCAACAATAGCATTCTGCTTAAAAATACTACTACAGCCATATTTCTTGTTCCTGTAAATTTAAAATGCAAAGCAGGCACATGATGTATCTTATTTAGCAGCAGCCATATCTCCAAATATCTGCTAAATAAAAATAAGAAAATCATCAGACGACTATTAATCACTGCTGTTATGCTGAATAACTGCCTCCTGTAAGCAGTCAGGTTGTGTAAATAGGAGAATACGAGCGCAAAGAGATTTCAGTAAAAGGACAAGCCACTTCCTGACAGTGTCTTCCTGTGCACCCCTCCCCCTTTACTCCTCTGACCCGGGAAGTGTTTTCTGTTACAGAACGAGACCAGCGTGGAGACCATGTCGCCTCTTCACGGAATACTTCATTAACACTGAGTGACCTTCTTCTGCAATGGCTTCAAAGTGCCACTATGAAAAGGTACGGGGGGGGCTTAGTGTCCCACACTCAGCTTTGGCTTTAAACAAGGCGATTGAGAATAAAACATCCTCACGGGACTACTGAGTAAAAAACACAGTCAGACTTATTATTCAGACACACTAAGCTGATTGGAAACTTCATCTCTAATCTTTCTCAGTTTAATCTTGAAGGTGAAACACATTCTTTGCACACTTTTCAGGGCGAAAAGGCCAACTGTTCTTTTTACACGATTCCACACTAATCTCAGTTACCGCTGATCCCGTTTCTCTTCCTCCGCACCGTATTTACTCGCCTTCCTCAGCTATCATGTCCTTCATATTTAGCACAATGGATCCATGGCCATCTCATAATAAAGGGGGGGGGGGAAATATTACCCCGCGCAGGACTGGAGGACAATGCAGGACTCAAACATGCCACGGATTCCCCAGGCTCAAACACGTGTAGACAGCAGACTGTACACAGGCCTCAGCCCACAGACCGCCAGTCAGCTGACTGCTCGCCCGAAGCCCCCCGGTCGCTCCTCTTTGAAAGCCCCGGCCCCGAGCCTCACTTTCTTCATGGGGATACTTTGAGGCTTTCAGTGCTTCTTAAGTTAAGGACAGTTCTGCCTTTTTAATCTTGTGATCCCAAGCTGGAAGCTGTTCAGTCCCCCCCCCTCCGCTTTGTTAGCCACCTCTTTTCCAGCTTGCCACCCTAAATATAGCTCCTAAACCGACTATTAACACTTTTAACGTTTTCTTCCTCTGACTTGATAGAGGGTTTTTAAATCATCTGCACTCGGAGGCCTGGTGATGCTTTGAGCTCGAGGTCAGCTGCCGTGTGGTGACCATGTTAAGTATCTTAAACTAGTGCATTGGCGTATTAACATTCGCTGCAGTAATTAGAAACTAAACACAAAGAAAAGCTGGAACTTTAGAGGATGTCTTGAGCTTATAAGGATTTGGTCACGAAACAAAGAGTAGGAGAAACTGACGTTTGGACGCCATAGAAGCACAAGGTGAAAAGTGCAATTCACACTGAGGGGGAAGACAAATGCGTCACAAATTTCGTGGCAGTCGATCCAACAGTCAGAGTCAGTACACTTACAGCCACAAATGAGAACCACCCAGTGGAAAAAGCAGAAGATCACCAAAGCCATGACAACTTGACCTCAGGGGGCCACGAATGGCTGTCCATCATTCAAAGGCAATCCATCCAATAGAGGAGTAGAGAAATGGTGGAGCGACTGACCAACAAACAACATTTCCATTTCTAGAGTCAAGCCACACCACCAATGCATTTCATCTTGGCTTATCTAAATAAGCTCATCTTCAGTCAGGAAGAACATACATTTGCATGTATATTACATTCATCCTGCCATTCACTCCTGCCACAAAATTCACTCAAAAATTCCCTCCCTGTTATCGGTATGAGTCAGTACTGACTCATACTGACTAAATACGGTCGTAATGTCTGGTTTTGGTCATAAGCAAACATCAGGAGCCCAACCACACAACCAGAAGGCTACTGATTTGTAGCGTAGGGCCCTTTAAATCATATTGTAAGACAAACCAACGTCACCAAAAACGATATATTAATACAAAACACCCAATTTGCCTTCTATCTGCACAGCACCACAAACCAATGGCTCGCACACACTTTACAAGTTTTGAAAAGTTCAAGTAGCCGTTGGTACAATAATTTCTTGCAGTTGACATGTTTTTCGAATGAACACCTCAGAACCTCTGCGTCAGTTAAACTCAGGAGCGCCACTTCCTGTTCCATCATTTAAGGTTACCGTTCACTGAGAAAAAACGTGTCCCTGCAGACGGCAAAGTATCTTTGTGCCACTCACGGACCACCAACAACATCCCTGGGGAACCAGTTCTAACGGTTGGCGGGGGCCCTCTCTTGTGGTAAAGGCATTATGTTGAACGCACAATTTGTTGAGGAAAAAACTAAACAATCTCTGTGACATGAGGCAGACAGGAAGCCATAGCTGCAGCAGCAGCAGCAGCAGCGGCGGCGTCAGCCGCGTCCTGCCCTCCACCCACCTTCAGTTTTCTAGGTGGAGCTGTACCATCACTGAGGTTCAAACACAACGCCCTCCACCCACCATGAGGTTTGTGGCTTATCTCCATCCGTCACGACAATCAGGCAACCTCATGTGGATCCCAAAGTCAATACCTGGGCCAGGGTTTGACCCCAAACACAACAATAACAGGCTGAATATTTCTTTAAACATGTGGCAGGGACAGTGGAATGGAATAAAATGACGTCACGTTAAATTAGACGCACAAACATTGTCCTCCTATTGGTTCCTCCTCTTTTTCCAGCCCGGACCCTCGTGTTTTGCGCGGCCCGGGATGTTAACACATGGCACTGTTTTCCATCCACTGTGCAGGAAATGCATCATAGTTCATTGTGAGGGGACCATCGTGTTTTTTTAACAGGAAAGTGTAAAAATAACTGTAAGCCGGTGGTTCCGAGGCTCAGCCATGCCAACATTTGGGAATGCAGAGGTTGAAGTGGTGATGTGTTGATTTAAAATCAAAGATAAACAGGCCGGTGCTATTGTTGTTGAGGCATTTGCTGCTTCTGTCAATGTCACACGCTGCAAAAAGCCGCTACAGTAACAACCCGTCTCTCAAACCCTTTGAGTACAATGCTTAAAAGGTAACACCAAAAAAATCCAATCAAATAAACATCAGGGGCCAACAAAGTGGAGTAATGAACCACAGAAAGCCGAAACAGGCACTGGCACTTTGGGCCGTTGGTGGAACTTCTGGTTGGATGTCATTGATTGTTTATCAAAAAAACTGTGAATAAAAGAAAATGTAAGTGAGAAAGGTCCATTATTTACAGATATTGATGCTTAAAAGGACACCCTATGAAAAGCTTCCCTTCGCTCCGTCAGCAGAAGGCCTGAGGGAGGGAAGGAAGCGTATACGGATAAAGAGCAGCAATCCCTTTCTCCAAGCCGCGGCATCCGCTGAGGAAACTCTAGAAGACAGGGACACAAAGATATGAGCGCACAGCTCAGGAATGGAGGATGTTTGACGTTGTTCCCAGCATTCCCTTCTCCAAAGTCCCTTCCCCTCCGACACACTCCCCAGCACTGATTGAACTGTTTGTGTCGTCTCCTGTTATTGTTGGGGGGGAACACTTTACTCCACTCCGCCAAAAAAAAACCTGAGCGATTCCCACCCGGAGTACCTACTGTACCGCAAGGTTGGAGCTCTGCAGGGGGAGAGGGAGGTTTAGCCGAGCCATAAGTCACAATAGATCAAGCTCTTCACAGGGAGGGGAGGAGGGGTGGGACAGTGGAAGCCATATTTGATTGAGGTTCACAAAGGTATTTCTCTACGGAACTTTAAAATGAGGAATGGGACATTTAGTTTGGTGTGTTTCTCTGTCTGCCCCCCCCCCCCCCCCCCCACACACACACACCAAACTAACTTTCTATCCTTCATGGCTGAGTAACTGCCACACCCGGCGGGACAATATTAACACCCGGATTAGCCTGTTTGCACAGGCGCCAGGCTACTGCTTTTCCCTGGTGCTAAATATTTCCAACATGGTTCCAGGCCACAAAGCAGAGCTCTGTAAACTCCCAGGGATGTTCCACTTCATCCACTGGCGTGGAAATGCTGCATCGACCTTGAGTCAGCATTTTTTCTGGTTCTATATAAAAAAGTTTTTATCACATTCTCCTCAGCCAAACCAGCTCAGAGCCAGCAATCGTCAATCAAACATTTTTTCATTTTGTGAGATGATAGAAATAGGATTTTTTCCTACTATCTTTTTGGATAAATGACCACCACCACTGAATGTGCCCTCAATATTACACTCTTAGTGTAAAACAGCGGTTTGGGATGTGGGTAAAATATAACAAAGGGATTCCAGTTTGACCATTCAATTTAATATTTGTAATTTTCCTATTGTGATACATGCCTCTATATATTTCCTGTATTCAGCAGATTATAAAGGGCCTGTTTTTACACTGCAGCATTAAGGATTGATTTAATTTAAGAGACCTCATGTTGTAATTTTCAAACAGAATTGCAGGGGGAAATGAATTTGCCATACCGACACAGGAAGGGGAAAAAACAGCTCATGTAGAACTTTACTATTTCTGCTCACTATTACAAAGTGTCATATGCAGTCAGCCCTGCTGCTAATGGCAATGATTTCTTTGTTGGTGTTTTAGGTTGGCTAAAGGAGTCCACGTTCGCACCTTAACCATCACCCCATCTCAACTTCCCCCTTTCCAACCTGACTCCCCCCTTTACGCGCGCCAGCGTGCAGGACACTGACCTTCCAGCCCGCGGAGCTGTTACTGTCTCCTTTATCCTTGAAGTAGGGCACGTTCTTCACCATCCAGTCGTAAATCTGAGACAGCGTCAGTCTCTTCTCGGGCGAGCTGTCTATGGCCTTGGTGATCAGGTCGGCGTACGACATGTTCCCCCACGCGTTACGACGGGACGAGCTGCTCTTCCTCTGGCCGGAGCTGCCCAGCGGTGCGACACCCGGAGGAGGCACCTGTTGCTGAGGCGGCCCGGGGAGCTGCTGCTGCAGGGGCTGATGGAGGTGGTGGTGGTGTTGATGCTGGCGGTGGTGGTGCTGATGATGATGTGGGTGCAGACCGTTTCCATCCTTGCACTGGAAATCACTGCATGGCAGAGGAGGTTTCTGCTCCGCAGACTCTTCGTAGTCCTCCTCTAACAAGCCGAGGTTACCGGTGAACTCGGGGTTCCCTCCCGGCTCCGGCTGTGCCGGCGGAGCCGAGGACAAAGTGCCGGAGCCGGCCGGGTCGTTGAGCTCGGGCCGGGGCAGCGGCCAGGTGCAGGACCGCGGGCGGGAGAGAGGCTCGAATTCGGGGTCTATTTCGACCGGCTGCGGAGGCGGTACCTCAGCCATGTCAGCGTGGCTCTCACGGTCACACAGGTCACTCACATAAAAAAATAAAATAATAACGGGGACTGAATCAACAGGTAAAATAAAAAGTTGCGTTCACACACTGGATTCCGGGTTCAGGCTAGACTTGCATATACGAGGTGTTTATACAATTCGAATTGTATCGATCAAAGTCTTCGCTGAAGTTCAGACCATCCTGCATCGAATAGTAGCAACTCTCAAGTCTGCCACTTTGTCAATAACGACAACCGTTCCGAGTCCGATGCGGCTTTCAAAGACCACTGACAGGATCAGTCATCTTAGTTATGCTACTCGACGCTGCATTCAATGTCGAAAATATTTTATTATTTGATCTCTTAGCTTAAAAACATCCTAAGAGCACCCGGTTTCAAATTAAATTCACATTCAATGTGCAATGTATATTCCTTTGCTGAATAGTTTAATCCTCAGAATCGTTAGAATAATAGAGTTGTCAGCTAGTTATTGTGACACACGTGGTGTGCATTACAAACTTAACAGACGTGAAAAAAAGTTTATGTCGGTTCAGCAGAGAGTGAAAAACAGTACACACTGTTAAATAATCATCGAAAATGATTGTATTACGTACCTGGACAATTTGAGGGCCCCTAAATGCACCATACAAGCAGCGGAACATGCAGAGGTCTTCAACAGAGGGTCCGCGGCCCCTGGTGGATCAGCAGAGTTACTGCAGGCGGTCGCAAATTTTTTGGTAGATTAGATCTGATTTTTCTATTTTTAATTTTTTTCTGTAGTAAGTATTCGTTCTAAATGACATGACCTGGTTTTCGCAGGATGCGCGCAGATTGTAAGGCAAATTTGTGATTTTTGGGTTATACAAAATAAATTAAATCGATACCAGTGTGTTCTAGTAAAATGATTTCAATCAGCTATTATTTTAAAGAACCACTTTTACCGATGACACACCTTTATCTTCTCACATGTTACTAGTTATAGGCTGTCAAGGACAAAAAATGTAGTTGTTTTTGTGATTCACTACTGATAAGTAACTTTCGAATCTGATCTGCACACTAAGCATGCTTCATAAACAGCCCTAAAAAAGAATAGGCCTGTTTGGGCTTCCTGTTCCCAACCTCCTGACATTAACCACCGTCACTGACGACACAAATCCTCGTCCTGACGTAAACGAAAAAGGGAAGCTCCTTCCAGCTCTCAGTCGGCATTACGGAAGTAGGCACAGACCAAAACATTTAATCTGAGTGCACCAGTTTCCATGGCGATGCACGCTAGCTGTTGCTGCAGCAGTGGTGGCACACGGGGCAGGAGGGGAGTCAGCTCACTGAATCCTGAGGCCCTGCATCCGGTATCATCTGCCGCTGAAACATACGTCCACAGAAGGGAGAGAAAGAAATGCTTATTATTAAGTACACTATTTTCCTAATATGTTCCTGGGCAGATACTGTACTTTTATTTGAAGCCTTGGGGTTCTGATGACTGGTAAGATAGACCCATATTACTTCCTCCTCTATCATAAGAGGTCTTAATCAAAAAGAAAGTGAGTAAACGCTTTAAAACAGGCTTAAGATATTAAGAGGGGATTCCCAAACCGACTAGAGAGCGAAAGCTTTCTTACCCGTAATGAAGAAAAACACTGGTCCGGTTTCGCTAGTAAAACGGATGTCGTTACTCTCCTCCAACTCTAGCGGATCCTGGCCTCACAAAACCAAACTAACCCTGTAACAGACGAGGAGTCCTAGACTCCCTGTGCACAGTTTCAGGTCCAAACCGTGAGAGGAAAAAGAGTTCTTGAGATCCGGCTCAAAGGACCAATTATGTTAGAAAAAAAGAAGGCATGTCTGCCACTCAATTTCTGACCTGGAAAATACTTTTGTATTACAGAATGGGTAGCCCCATACAGAGCTTTAACCTTTAAAGCTTTAACATGTTCCCAAATGTGTTTTGTTTGCCATCTCTCCTGAGTAATATGTTCGTTCATTTCATCTGATGTTTATGTCAAATCATGACCCAACGATTCAGCACACACTCCTATCCATCGTTGCAGTGCCAGGCCAGGATTCTGATTTTAAATGTAAAAATCTGTTAGCTCTCCCCTGCTTTACAGGACCGGCGGGTTGATGGGCACCTCGGCCATTACTGACTTGGAAAGCCCTTCTGATCAGAAGCAGAGGCCAGTGCATCGCTCCCTGGAGGCCTCCGGTCCTCTGCGCCCCCCCATAGACCAGCACTGGGATGTCAGTAGTAATGATTTACCAGTGCTTAAAATCCGTGCCCATTTTCCACACTTTCTCAGGCAGCAGCTTGCACAGTGCTTTTAGACCAGAAGGCATCTGAGCGGCACATTGTTACCATGTTTTCTTCTCCTTTAAAAGCAGTTCCCTTGGAAAGGGCATTATCACGCTCCAACTGTAAACCTGACCGAGGTCCTTTTTATCACAATTATAGGTGTTTGGATGACCTTTAACACACAAAGAATACAAAAATGTTTTCATCATGTTTCCTTTCAATGTGAAGGTCTCCAACAATCCATCCAGCAAAAACAGTCCAATTGTTGTATTTAATTTAACCGTACCGAAACCTACCTGGTTACAAAACATAAAACTTTTATTCATAATTAAAGTATAATTCAACAAATCAACGCTTTCACATCACTGAATACCACCTCCATACCACACAACACATTGGATTGATACAACAATTATTTCTGGGACACATTTAATAATCCGGACAGAAAATCCTCTTTGTTCTTGTAAATGTGTCACTGTCCGCGCTGACATTGGATTATGCAAATATTGTCTGAACAAATGAAATAAGCAACAAAAAACCAGCCAGTCCTGTACTTTTGTTGTTTATGTTGTTAGAATAGTACTTTGTACAAGCCCCTTTAGAGCAACATTGCAACAATTGCTCTGTAGTCTGAACAATAGAGGCAGAACATAGTGTCCAATGTTTGCCAGCAGTACAGACATGGTGCCAGTCATCCCTCACAGGCCTCCAGGAAGAGTCAAGAAATCCAACCCGTATGAGTGAAAAAGATCACAAATGCAAAGCCCCACTGAGTAACCAGGACTAGGTTTAATGTGTCCACCCTCAACAAATGTTGAAAACGTATGCGGATTGTCCTAAACTCATTTGAGGTAAACTTCCGCCTCCTTGAGGACTTCCTCTTTCTGTTGGAAGTAGTCTCGGAACCAGAAAATGTGTTCCTTCTTCTGTTGGACTGTGAGGAAAGGGTTCCCGGAAAGGCCGGCCACCACAAGCTCCATGAAGTGACGCACTGGTCCCTGCCGGGGGAAACCCTCCTCCAGGTGCTTCCCTAAGAAGATATGCTCATGGAACGGCACACTGGCTTCCTCCTCAAGGCCTAAAACAGAGCAAGGAGACTCAGCGTCAGTGTCATTTTGCTCTACTCTGTACATTTAGCTTGAATAAAGCATTCGCTACTCACCAACTTCATTGTTGATTGGATATTGCCACATTTTCCCTTCTTTGGTCCACTGTATCATTTCCTCAAGTCCGTTGCGGGGGGATTGGTTTGTCAACAGTGACAACTGATTAGCAAAGTCCATGTCACATAGAGTTGGCCGTGCTGAAAACATGACGGCAGCATTATGGGCAAACGTCCTGAGCTTTTGTAATGTCACATTAAGACAGCTTCCACCTCCTTAACAACTCATGACATTAAGCATCAAGGAAGGTTAAAATCCCAGTGCAACAATTTCTAAAAGCCCAAAAAGGAAATTTACAAATAACGGCGTAAATGAAAGAAGGCTTATTGCAAAAACTCCTTATTACCAACTGTTGATTCAGCTCCATCTTCATCAGTAGCGGGAGAGAAGATGTTAAGTCTTCTCCCCGAGAACAAGTTTATCCTAAAAATTGAAAGGCATTAAATACAGGGTCCATCTCAAAACCCATACGAGTAGAAAAATGAAGAAAGTACTTACCTCCTCCGAATCCCGTCCAGCTCAGCGGTGACTCCTCGGTCATGCGTGTATCCTTGCCCGTCGTCATCAAATCGGATCTGATTTGATGGCCGGGTTTTCTGTCGGTTGGGATTCTTTCCTACTTTCATGTTAGCGATGATCCCTCTGCGAAAATAGTCACGTTTATTACTTGTAAACATTTTTTTAAAAGATGTTTTCCATTATACAGAATGAAAAAGTAGATACAATACCAACGCCTCATTTAATTATTCAGACACATACCCGAGGTGGTTCATGTCCCCTTTCTTCTGAGCCTCAGTGATGGTCTCGTGCTCCCTCAGCTGCCGCAGCAGCTCGGACTCTGCTTGGCTGCGGTCAGGCAGAGTGGAGGCAGCCGCAGACGCAGCTGCAACCAGTTCAGGATCCAGTGCCTCTCTAAAAAAAAACCCCACAGTGGACGAAGAGAGATCGTGGATTCAGATATCCTCCCATGATTAGGTTGTGAAGTAACTAAAGGGTGAAACGATCAAACTCGCAATAGAATACGTGGCAGCAGTGACCGCGTAGTCATCTCATCGCGTTGAGGAAAAAAAGGCTTCTTTACCAATGTTTTGATAGAGCATAAAAAGCTGCGCTTTGGCAAAGGCAATGCAACCCGATGAGTAACTTCAAACTCTCTCACCTCTGCAATGAAGCCTCCTCTGTGGCCTTCTGAAACATACTGATGGTGCTCTCCATGGCTGCTGGCTTTGACTTGGGTGTGGACTCATAACTTGACTGAACTACCTTGTTTTTCAGCTTCCTCTTATTAGTTACGTCTACCTTCATGGCCCCGAGAAGGTCGAGGAGACTCTCTTTTCCACTCTTCGCTGGTTCAGTCGTCACTTGTTTGGGCGTTGCCATGACAGGCTTGATTTTAACCTCCACCTTCATAATGTCGCTGTCCTCCTCAGCTTTTGATGTAACAACAGTTGGAGCTTCTGCTGGCTCGCCATCGACATTTAAAGGTTTTGTTTTGTCAACTTGATTAGAATTGGCGCCATCATTTGTCTTTTCACAGAGTCTGACTGAGGTTGTGCTGAGGGCTTTGACTCCACCTCCATTGGCAACCCTATGAGAGAAAGTCAGTGTTAATAGCACAAAGGGGGTGATGGGGGGGCACGACTCGGAATGGATCTTAGAAACTTGATGACGATAATAACACTACTATTACAAAATTAAATTGAAAAAAAAACACAGTAACTAGTTATAGGGGACAGAAACACTTAAAATAACACGATGCGATGATAATAAAACAGTGAAAAGCCTTTATGCTAAACGTCATTGTTGGGCGCTCTCATAAACTGCAATCAATCTGCATAATAGCAATAGTGTGTGAGCCGGTACATGGTGGAAAGGCCACAGTTAGTTATACATTAATAGTAACTGTGTGTAAGTGAGATGTTAATGTATTCTGGCACAAGGTAGCTGCTCGAACCATCGTCATTAGATCAATATAACGTTAGTTTTTGATCTACAACTCAAGAAAGTGTCCCACTACATTAGAGCAGTTTCAGTAAGCTAACAGCTAACGTTAGCCATCGCCAGCTTCTATGGAAAGAACACATGTTTGAGCGAGCCTGAATGTACGTTATTTTCCCAATACACACTCGCAACAAATAAGCTACACCCAATAGCAGCCCAGAAGAGGGCAAACGATAATTCGTAGCATTGTGCTTGGAATGTCCCGTTGACTCACAGCAAGGTCTCACCTTAACAGAGGAGCTCCAGAGTTGTCACATTTAGATGGCAACACACACGACTCGAATACACTGGCTGAAGAAGTTCGAGCCGTGCATACTGTTCGCAATAAAAATCTATACATGATTACTTCTTGTGATGCCCTTCCACGATCCGGACGTTTGCCTCCAGTGCTACATCATAAGGCCACCCTCCAAAACGCCAGAATGGCATTGGTTCCGGATACCGTACTTCATACAAAGATGATGCGAAGTTTACTTTCTATAGAGGAAGTGCCATTCAATTAAGTTATATTTCCAGATTATTAATGTATGATATTATGGTATTATTTTGCCGGTCAAAACGCACATTCCGTTATTGGAATGGAGATTTTTTGATAAACGGAAAGTGTAACTAACTGTCGGGGTAGCTCAATTATATTCTCGCGATATCTCAACTGAACGTGACTCAAAATGGCGACGGAACATTAGCGCTAATTCACGAAAGGAGGTCCCAGCTGCAATCCGTGAATTAGTTAGTCATTTCTATCGAACGATGGATATTCATAGAGAAGAATTACCTTCGCGAAACAATTATTGTTGTAAATCTCAACATTGACTGTTTTTATTCGTGTAAGTTCTTGCTTAAACTCAGACGGAGAGGACAACTTCACACAGGTAAAATGTCATCGGAAGCTAAGTTACTAGCATGCAAGCTAAAATACACTCAAAATCTCACTGCACGTTAATATGAAAGCACTATGCATCGTTAAGTGGTTTACAGTTAATACGTGTGTTGTGTTTCATATCAAGTAGTTACATTTGTATGGCAATACCGTTACTTTAGAAGTGGCTTCAGTGTCTAATGTTGCTAACGTTAGTTGATGGGCTCTCCGGCGGAGAGGAGAGCCCGCTTTCTGAGGAGCTCCCTGTTTATTTACACGCGAAGTTTAAACCCTTTTGAAAAGTATTTGTTCCATGGACTTTTCGCGTGTGCATCGTAAACCCCATTCGACACAGACACAAAGAGGACATAATTGGGATTATAAATCAAACCCAAAACGTAACGTAATCCCCATCAAATAGATGACCGTTATTTCCGTCACTCGTCCTCAGCAGAAATGACTGCATGCTGGGACATCTGCGTGCACATCCCAGCACTCCGGATAGATACTTTTTATATCGACCTTCCTTCACAGTCTCTTTGGCCAACGCCTGCTGAGATTGATAGAGCCTTCGAGATTAAATATATTCTTGTCATCATTCCACTAAACTGCATTCAAACAGCCAGTTATATGCACTTTATTTCATATGTCAGACTTGTGTGATGACATTGGCCCCTGAAAGGCCCGGCACGCATGAACACTGTTTTTGATAGTTGCTTGCAAAAGGCAGATAAATAGTTAAGCCGTTTTGTTAAATATCTAAATGTTTAGCTGCTATAACACAAACATTCTAATATTTGCATTTGGGGAATTGGAGTATTAACAGAATAAAAGTAAATTAAAGTAAATATAGCGTTTGCTGAACCATCACACAACTACAGCAGGACTGCTCGTCAAATAATATGTTAAGATTCTGCGTTTGTTGCTGCAGGCACTTTTGAGTTATTATTGTAATTATTATTATTATTATTATTATAATATAACCATTCAAAATGTGTAAAATTAAAATAATTCCTATTTAATCAGTTTAAGATAATGATGCACAACTAATGTTATGAGCACATTTGTTTTAATTTGGATTTTTTGCATGTGCGTTCGAGGGGTGATTTTCACAGACCTGTGTACTTTGTCAGCCATGGCAGAGGAACGTCGGCAGAAGCAGTGTTCGGTGTCCCTGCCCACAGAGTCCATGAAGGCCATGGCTGAGTCTGTGGGAGTGGGGCAGTTACAGGAGGAAAGCTGTGCTGCACTAAGTGAAGAAGTCAGCTACAGAATAAAAGAAATAGCACAGGTAAATCATGAATGGTAGACGTGATATTTTCTTTTGTGGGTCTATAAATTATTCTGAAACGTCATGCTTGAATGTTTTTGGCATAACTGATACATGATCTTTATATATATTTTTCTGGTCTCTTGCCTTTCTTTCTTTTACTTAGGATGCTCTTAAATTCATGCATCACGGGAAGAGACGTAAATTAACCACCAACGACATAGATAATGCTCTCAGACTAAAAAATGTGGAGGTAAGGGAGAACTTGCATACTCGTAGCTTTTATTAGAGCACTTTGTATATTTTGTTCAAAATAAAGCTCGAAGTGGGTATTTTACTCAATTTCTGTGTTCTAAGTACATATCCTCTTGTTATAGCCCCTTTACGGATTCCAGTCGCAAGAGTTTATCCCTTTCCGCTTTGCAAGTGGTGGTGGAAGAGAGCTTCATTTCTATGAGGAAAAGGAGGTCGACCTCAGTGACATTATTAACACACCGCTCCCAAGAGTACCACTAGATGTGTCTCTCAAAGGTACGCATGCCGTTGTTCTCCAAGATATTGTCTTGTTTTGACCGTAAACTCATGCACCACGCTTGTTTTGATCCACAGCCCACTGGTTAAGCATTGATGGGGTGCAGCCTTCAATTCCAGAAAATCCACCGCCAGGTGAGCCTTTTTTTAGTCGTCCCTTGAAAGGATAAAAAAAAAACATCTATACATTTATCTGGGGGGGGAAAAAAAACTTAAGTTTGATTTTTTTTTTTTCAGCACCAAAAGAGCAGCAAAAGGTTGAATCTACAGAGCCCCTCAAAATCGTAAAACCTGGTCAGGAGGATGACGGTACAATTCAAGGCAAGACTCAAGGGGCAACAGCTGCTGATGGCAAAGGTCAGTATCTTCTGTTATATTAGAATGAAACACTTCTCTTGCCCTAATCCTTTTAGGATAATTTTTTTCCTCCATCATATCGTCTTTACATCTGTCTCTTACAGGAAAGGAGAAGGGTCTAATAAGGTTGAAGCCGCGTAGCACTCACGAGCTGTCTGTGGAACAGCAGCTCTACTACAAGGAGATCACAGAAGCGTGCGTGGGCTCCTGTGAGGCCAAAAGAGCTGTGAGTCCCAACATAAGACTATTGAGTAATTACAAGATTCTGCCAAAAGTCCCTTTTTTTTTTTGATAAATCTTTCCTCTTTCTCTCCTTCAGGAAGCTCTACAAAGTATTGCCACAGATCCTGGACTTTATCAGATGCTTCCAAGATTCAGCACATTCATTTCTGAAGGAGTGAGTATCTTTTCCAACTTCTACTAGTGTTCCAAAACATCACTCACCTCATATAAAACAACCGTTTATATCTGTCCTGGAAGTACTGACTTTCTGTCCTCCTTAAAGGTTCGTGTGAATGTGGTGCAAAACAACTTGGCCCTGCTGATTTATTTAATGCGCATGGTCAAAGCTCTTATGGACAACCCCACCCTGTATTTGGAGAAATACGTGAGTGCAGAAGAAAGCAAAACGTTATATATCATTTTTTTGATGGTGTATAATCTCAACATTCACTTTTATCCTTGTGTTTTAATTTTCCAATCTTCATTTGCAGCTGCATGAGCTCATTCCAGCTGTTGTGACGTGTATCGTGAGCAAGCAGCTGTGTTTGCGACCAGATGTTGACAACCACTGGGCGCTACGAGACTTTGCGGCTCGCCTCATGGCCCAGAGTTGTAAAACCTTCAGTACTACGACCAACAACATCCAGTCACGTATTACCAAGACTTTTACTAAGGTGATCACTTTTTAGATAAATAAAAAGTTGAATTTAACATTAAAGTTTTTTTTTTTTTTAACTTCACATTCTAAACCAGACCGACTTCTTTCCTCAGAGTTGGTTGGATGAGAAAACGCAGTGGACGACACGTTATGGCTGCATCGCTGGACTTTCTGAACTAGGACCTGATGTGAGTGTGATCCCCTTTCCTATTGAATTTGTACTACAGCACGTAGTCTTTCTTTCTTGTAAAATAGTACTTGATTCTGGTTGTTCTGGGTCTGTACCCTCTAGGTTGAATTTACTTATTGCAGGTTGTTGAATGAAATGAAACGTAATGTACTCTTTTTACTCGGCACCAACCTCCGGATTCTTTTCCCCTGCAGGTCATTAAGACGTTGATCCTCCCGAGGCTTACTATAGAGGGGGCTCGCATCAAAGGAGTGGTGGAAGGACAAGTGGTCTCAAACATCGATAAGATAGGAGCTGACCATGTTCAAAGCCTCTTGCTGGTAACAAGTTCATTTTTATTATTATTACTAATATGATGCACTGAAAAATAGACTACTTCCTACAGATGAATGCATTTGTATACAAACAGTCATGACCATTCATCAGTGAGGTGAGTTTGTTTAATCTTAACAAAATGTCTTTTGTTTTTAAGAAACACTGTGCAAGTGTTATTGCCAAGATCCGACCTCAGCCTGACATCGCTGAACAGTATCGGACTGACTACGGTTACCTTGGACCCATGCTCTGCTCCCATGTGATGAAGGCCAGGACTCAGGCAGCACTTCAAGCTCAGCAGGTCAACAGGACAACATTAACAATCACACAGGTACGTTCAATACTGAATACATTGTTCAGTGACGAAAATAACTGTGAGAAAACTTGAACAAAGTTTTTTTGGGGAAAATCTATTATGTATAATTTAGGTGTAACTAAGCTGTTCACCAACCCATGATGAATTTGTTTCTTGCAGCCTCGTCCCACCCTCACTGTGTCACAAAGCGGGTTCAGTGGGTCGGCGGGGCCGCGCACTCCCAGCATCATTAAGGTTCCAAGCTCCCTCACCTTGATGACTCCCCGACCAGGGACCCCTTCACAGCCATCTCCCCCGGCAACAAAATACATCGTCATGGCAACCAGTGCTGGAACCGCTTCAACTCAGCAGGTGCTTTAATTTTTTTAAAATCCAGTTGCAACGTTGCTCTGCAGCGCCGATGCTACAGAATGTCTCTGCACCGTCTGCCCACATTGATAACAAATCAGTTTCAACAACAATTTGATTGAGTGATGGAAGTTTTACAATATGAAAACGACAGACACAAGTTGTATTAAAATGTTAATGAAATATGTATTGTAATATATATATGTAATGTATATACAGCCATGAAATATGTTATATCCTATATTTTCATTATTTGGAAATGAGACCCTTCTCTTTAGAATCACAAGCATATTCATTTAAATCTGCCCTTTTGTCTCCCCTCTAGGTAATCACCCTCAGCTCTTCCCAGTCAGCCACACCAGTCACCAGCACTGTTCCCAGTGCCACTTCCACTTTACAGCCTTTGGTAAAACTGGAGTCGGGCGGTGGACCTGGACTGACCGGTTCACGGCCTCTGCAGAAGTACATAGTTGTATCTTTGCCCTCGTCCGCCTCTTCCTCCTTGGAGACTAAGAGCTCCGTACTACCAACCTCAATTTCCTCAAACCCACTCGAAGCCGCGATGAAGCTCGACCGGTCTGAGTCTCCTGGAGCGAGCACGCAGTCGCCACACTGAGACTTAGATAGTGGGTTTTTTACCGTGTTGAACACCCAAAATGGTTTGTTTGGGCTGAACATAAAGGGGTGAACTGTGGCACGGTATGAAGTGGGATATGTGAACTCTTGACGAGAATGATGAAGAGCAAATGTGACTAGACATTGTAAATATGTTAATGCCCGATGAAAACTCAGGTCCAGCTGTGCGATCTGTAATGTTTCAGCTTATATTCTAATTGATCCCATGCTCTTTTTTTACTCTTAAAATAAATCAGATTTTGTATGAAATCCTCTTCTGGTTGTCATTTTTATGTATATATTATGAATATTTACAGTTTGTCATTAAAAATGTCATTGTTTATTAAAACCAAATATCTAAACAACTATGTAAACAAACGGGTTATTCTCTGCAACAGGCTCTTTGTTACCTCTGATTCACAACCCCGCCGAAAAATAAGCCTTGTGTTAAAAATTTCACAGGTAGATGTACATATATTTCTATGTTGACGTTATTTGCAGGTAAATTAATATAAATGTGCTGCTGAACGATCAGATCCGTGTAGCAGAGTAACACAGACAAGGCATAACGTGTTAAAATCTTCAAATTCATGAGTAAATCAACTTTTTTTTAAAGCTCATTTTCTATTATCCCTGTAGTTTATTCTACTAATCCACTTGCTCCTTCTGAAGCGCTCAACAAATTGAGCTTTTATTTTGAAGGTGACGTTTCATCACCGGAACCAATTCCTCGTCAACATCGCGTTTCAGGGTTTATACATTCCTTGTGTCGCTTCTGTCTGACGAGGAACGCAGCTCCTTCAGACCAGGTGCGGTTCCTTCAACAAACATGAATGTCAAAGTCCGGCCTGCGACCAGAGGAGACTGCAAGGAAATATCGAGAATGATCTCGGTGAGGCTCCGAAACGTGACACGGAATATTTGCATGCACTTTGGTGTACTCGACTAATGACACAGGTGACTAAATACATTCACACGTGACGCCTTAAAATCCGTCCTTCGCGCAGGAGTTGGCGGTCTATGAAAAAATGCCCGAGCAGGTGAAGATCACTCACGAAGGTAAGTTGTGCTCAATGTGAGGAATCAATGCTGCAGTGGAAACGTTTCCCTTTTTAAAAGGCAGCACACAACCGATAATCAAACCTAACGGCTTGAAGAATGAATAAGTAATGATACAATGTGACTGATGCACACAACACCTGCATGAAGGCATCGGTTGAGTTTTGGATTGCGATCACATGGAAAGTCCTCTTCGCTACATGAAGACAAATGAGAAGAAAGCAAGCAGGTTCCAAACATTCAGGGTTTCCCTGAGCAATGTAGTTTGATTAACTAGTTATTATTTCAAAAAGATTTATGGTCAAACCACTTGGATAAAACCTGCAGACGTTTGGTGCAAACATTTGAGATGTGATTTGTTATTTCCCACTTGCACCTCTTCCAGCTCACATGCTCGGCACAGCAGAGTTGACCGAAAAGTGATTATAATGTTTCTTGCACTGATGAATAAAATGATGTCTTTACCATGACGATGACATAACCCTGATCTGTCTGGCTTTACTTTAGAACTGGAGAGGGACGGTTTCTGTGCAAATCCCTTCTTCGAATGCCTTGTTGCAGAGGTGCCGGAGGAGCATCGGTCTAAAGAAGGTGAAGTGTCCACCGAGGCCTTTTTCCTGTGGGATTCTCTCCTGTCGGGCAGCTTTAAGCCCGTCGGGGTCCTTTATAAACCAGCCCTTGTTGTTCACTGATTCCTTTTCACAGCTGATGTTGAGAGGCGTGTAAAATAACTGAGCAATGAGCAAAACACAATTGCCTTAAAAAAAAAATACTTTCAGGGATCACATTTTTCCAGGTATTCTTCCTTCATCTCTTTTTCATCGCTTGTCTCCGTAGGATTCCCAATTGTCGGATACGCCCTTTACTTTTACACCTACAGTACGTGGAAGGGACGGTCCGTGTATCTGGAGGACCTGTACGTGATGCCGGACTTTAGGGGTAAAATACGCATCGACTTGTAATCAACGAAGCACTTGTTCGTTTTGTGCAAATCATCATTTTCTGTCTGTTTCTGTAACCAGGAAAGGGCATTGGCAAGGGTTTACTGAGCAAAGTTGCTGAGGTAAGGATGTCTCTGTTGACCTCCTAAATCCCAGTTTTCATGGAGAAGGCCCGTGTGACGAAGAGGGGACGGCTGCTTTGTTTTCTCAGGTGGGGAAGAAGAAGCAGTGCGTGCGGCTGCAGCTGTCGGTGCTGGACTGGAATACGCCATCTCGAGACTTCTACGCTGCTAAAGGGGCTCAGGACATCACCGCCAGCGAAGGCTGGCGCTCTCTACGTTTTGTCGGACAAGACCTGGACAATTTGGCGAACGAGGCTCCTAAAGATTAGAGGTTTACCTGAGGGAAATGTGTCACTTTCTGAGGGAAAGGTGTCACTTTCTGAGGTAAACGTGTCGCTTTCCTGAGGGAAATGTGTCGCTTTTCTGAGGTAAATGTGTTGCTTTTCTGAGGTAAATCTGGCTGTTAAACATTCACCCTGAAGATTCCGCCATAATATGCAACACTGTAATTCTTCCTTCTTGTTGTTTTCTGGTTGAACAAAATCAATTGCAAGGCTCTGTGTGTAATTTTGATTTATGATTTTGAGTACTCTTAAAATATATACTCTTATAAAGACCATCATCAATTTGATCATTTAGCAAAATGAAACAAAAGACTGCTTATATTAGGAAATCCAACAGAATTTATCTCTTAATTATCATCTTTGTCAGATCGGATGATGCTGGGTGAATATTATTTGCAATTTTACGAGCAAGACAATGTTATTAGATTAAGTGGAATCCCTGATGTGATGCCATATCTAGCCAGTAGGTGGCGTGTTTAAAACTGACAATGAGCTGAGAGGATGTCCGGGCAACGATGAGGTTAAATACACCACCAAGCTTTTAGTACTGGAGGGTTACCTTGTCTAACGATAACACCATATTCATGTCATTATGTTTGTTTGGTTGAAACTCAAAATCTCCCATTGATACTTGTTCAGTCGCCAGAAATTTTATTTATGTTTTGTAAAAAACATACCGAAATTCAAAGGAACACATGTAAAATCATCCAAAAGACTGTGACATTACATTTCAATTGTACACAGATGGTCAAAAAAACATTATCCTCCAAATAACTACAAAGTGTATGTTTATGTGTTTCCTTGAGTAACTAAATGACTAAATAAAATCACACTGATGCGCTGTGGTGCTTTACTGGTTACTGTTGAAAATGAAAGTAACACTTTTCCTTCATAACCTTTGCACAGGCAAGTCACATAATTAGACTTAATACCTCTTACTGACAAATTTTGATTTGACATTTGGTCATATTTCTAAGAGCTTTATTTACTGCTAAACCACTCAGATTATTGTTTAAGTAGATTGCAGAAATTTCTGCAATTTCTGTTTGATTTGGATCTGGAATTAGCTCTTGAGTTTTTAATATTTTGCATACACATTTTTCTAAATTTGTAGCACAGCCACAAGAAATATTTTTTTATGAAGGGAAGCAGTTCTCATCTTTATGACCTTTAAACCTGATGGCAGGTTTGAGGATACACAGATATTTAAAAGGATTAAAACACCTTTATAAACCTCACAAACCTCAATCATTGACATAACTGTAAAAAAAAGTTTACGTTGATTCGAGGATTAAATATTTCTGGTTTTCTTACTTCTAGTCTTAGTAAGAGTGGCATAGCACATCATCTTAAAACCTTCAAAATAATATCAGAGTAGTAAGATTTTTCTCTTTCTCTCATCATAAAATCAACGTGTGGTAATCAATAAAATAATAGTAAGGAAAAGTAATTTATTGTACATGTTTGCTTGTAAGTACATTGCTATCATCACTGCATTCTGGACATAGAGTCTAGCATTCAACATGTTCTTCATATTCTGTAGATTAATTGTAATTTATAGCAGTAATCGACACTGTAACGAAGTTGTACCCTGTCACACTATTCACTATGCCGCAGTTTCTATGTGTAACAACGCAGCACGCTAGTAAGGTACATTGACCCCGAGCTGATTCTACACAACCCTTCTCACACGTATGCATTTCTACCATAGTTGGTCGCGGCGGACTGAGACATCGCCACCGTCTGCGGCACTAGTCCTCTGGAGGATGGTTGGTATGGATATGGGCTGTAAAAACAAAAATAAGTTTCAGTTCAGAGATTAGGCACCGATTCTGCTCCCCCCACCGATCGAACGTCTCAGACACACAGGCTCACATTTTTTCCTTGGGTGTGTTGAGTTTGCAAGCGCAGATCAAACACGCCCCTCCACAAATGGCCAGTATGGCTGAAGACCAGCCGATATACAGGCCCTCTCCGATCTCATACCTGTCATACAACGACGTTTAACACATTATTTTTTTCAATGTATTGTTATTAAATCTGTAAATCTGCAACAGCAGATCATCACTCAGTGATGCAGAGAGTATATGGACTTACTTTGTGCCTGGGTAAAACTGGTCAAAGAACTGCTGTGTGATGTTGGCTGCGTACCAAGATATAGCAATCATGGTGGAAATCCCTGCAAAGCACAAACCACTCTTTATTCTTTGCTAAAGCTGGACGTTTTTTGCAATGCAAACAACACACACAGTAACAAGCAAAGACAACGTAAATAAGATGAGTTTTATAAAAAATATCATGATGTCCGCCATGTCAGTTACATGGAGCAAAGTTACCTGCTTGTTGTAAGGACTTTTCCTTTATATCCACTCTACAACATGTATCTTATAAGTGTGATCACTATTAAAATACAATTAAACAATTTAATTAAAACGTTTAAAACCCTTTCCAATTGACCCGTAATGATAGCAAAGAGTTGTTTTTTGGAGTCCCAGAGGAGGTTTACTTTTCTGGCTGTTTTGTTTTGCGTGATTTCTGGTGACCTTCTAAGGACCGGACATTTGTAAAGTACTGTAAATATCTGTCACATGACTATTGACTATGAAATCCATTTCCAAGTCTCTACCTTGAAGTAAGAAGAACACTCCCCCAATGGCAGCAATCCTTCCCTTCAGGACGTAGTTTTCTCCTCCTATTTTCGAGCACTTCATTCCAACAAGAGTCGCCACGAGCCCGAACGTCCCAAACACAATGGAAGCGATCATGAGGGCCCGGGAGGCCTGAATGTACCCTGAGTGTAAACATAAGAGACATAAGAGCATATATGCTTTTGTGATCAGGGATGCGACGATAAGGGATTCTATATAAGTTGAATGTGAGGAATTTCCATTATCGGAACTCATATTGTTACATGAATGACCTGAAAAAACTGCCTTTTCATGGTAGTTAATTGAAAAACATACACAGAGGGGCACTTTACAATTTATGATAATGTTATTTAAGATTCTTTGATTGTTTGCTTGTCCCTAACAACAGTTTTCATATGGTCCCATTTCTACTAGTAAATACAACGTTACACATAAATGAACATTGAAACAACTCAAGTGAATAGTTGCATTACAGAAAGTATCACACAAATACATGCTTTATTCACGGCTATATGTATATATATACTCAGAGCAAAACCTGCGGCCAATATCACTTAGACACGGCACCAAAGATATTTCCTTAAACAGATTTAACATTTGAATCATAGTTTTAAATAGCTGTTGTAGCTTCGGTTGGCTGAATGGAATCCATAAAGGTTTGATTGCCCACTAATGTGACAAACCTTTTGAAGAAACAACAAATTGGAATGATTATTCTTAGCAATGAGCTTTTAGTATTTCATGGGTATTGAGTTTGCCTGGGTTCAATTTCGGTTGTGTCGATCATATCTTATATTTGCCGCCTTTAATGCCTGCACAGTAAATTGCTGCTGATATGCTTCTAAAGGTGCACTAAGGTCAGGTCTCAGTAAAAGAGGGCAAATAAACAGCCTTCTCTCCACTTCTGGGTTGATCGATTTGTAAAAGATTTAGCTGAATGCAATGAGAACCATTTTTATTGTACACATTTTCACCCTTTTTGACAGAATACATTGTATTTGTCCCCCCCCCCCCCTATTTGTATTTTGTATTATATTGCCTGAGAAGTAAAGTTCTTTATAATTGCCTAAATTCCCCAAAATCCTGATTCCTTGAGTGGGTGAATGAGCATTTACGCCAGATAAGAAGCAATCCACACATAAATAACTATTTCCGTGTCGGCCACATACCATTAAGTGCAAGCAAAGATGGAAAATCTCGGCAGTTGTGAACTCCCGTAGAGTCAGTTGCACAGGACATCCACAGGTTTTCATAGATGGTCGATGTGGTGATTACGTTACCGTCCACTGAAGAGACCTTCCAGTATCGATTTGGAAGGGCGATTCCGACCATCAGCCAGGCCAGAAAACCCAGGAGGAAAGCCAAAGCTTCTACTATCGCATTCATACTCCCTTGTTTCTTCCGTAGAATTATCTAGTTATCCTGAGAGAGGAACACTTAACTCAAACGTTGACTCCAAGCAATTTATCTTCGCAAATGGGTGGAGTTGGCCCCAAATTCTTAGTTTACCAGACCAATCCCCACCAACCCCCAAGCCAAGACTGTGCAGAAATCCACAAATTAATGATTCATTCCTGACAGCCCACTAATGATGGTACCTTTTATTCTCAACTCCATTGAACCTTTTCAAAGGCTCCACGTGTTTACCCAACTTAAGGGACAACAGAGACGTGACGTCCGACCTTCATGTCCGCTTATTAATGACTATAGGCGAAGCTATTTCTCGACCCGGGACGTTTGCTTTGAACACTGTGTCAATGATACCCAGCTGTTATTGATGGGACTCGAGTGCAGGTTTGCCTCCTCGATCCACAGTGTTTTGGGGTGGTGGGTACGTTAGTGGCATTTAGGCGTGATGGGGGGCGCGTTCCTGAGCACGACCATGCTCTTTGCGCAGGAGATAAACCTGTTTTACAAATGTAATGCCGTTTGTTATCCGGCCATTGTCATCATGGTGATGAAGTTACACAGCAGCCTTTTATAAAAAATAAAAAAAAAACATATGTAATCATAATATAATAAAAAAAGATTTAATTTGACTCTATTGCAAATATTTACTAAATAAATACAAGAACTGCTGTACATAAAATTTGACAATCTGGACACTTCTAAAGACATATTAATGTGGTTTTATAACGAAGGACATTATATTATTAGAACTACACCGTCTCAATGGGACGAAAGTAGCATCTCACAAGAACAGCTCGGCTGTACACAGCATATTTCAGAGAGTTAAATTGACTCTGTGAGATTCAATTTGAACTCTAAGCTGGTGTTTATATTGTCCCAATCTTGTCATCAACGAAGTGTTAATAATTTAACTATGTGTCAAAAATAAATCGGTTCAGTGTTAAATACATTACATGTCATTTAGCTGACACGTTTTATCCAAAGCATTTTAGCCTGGGGAGCAATTAGGGGTTAGGTGTCTTGCTCAGGGACACACTGACGCGGGACATGGAGCATCTCTCTACTCCAGTGCAGAGAGTCAAAACAAACACCAAGAAGTGTGACACTGTACAGTGACATTTCAAACCCATCAAAGAGTTAATTTAACTAAGTGTCGCAAATGAATCTGATCTTGACGCTGGATATGATATAATGACTCCAACTCTTTCGTTCAATTGACTCTGGAAGCGTTGAATCAACTTTTTGCAGTGTGATTTCAACTCTGCACTTCAACACCGGGAAATGAACTCTAAGAACTTTGCTGTGTAAGGATAATCTTACAGGACTACAGCACTGCTTGTACGGTTTATCAGTTGTTGTTTTTTTTAGTTTGTGAAAATTGAGAAAATATAATCCAAGGTAGTACAATTTATGTTATAACAAATGTTCCTTAAATGTATTTAAATTCCTCTCACACAAAAATGCTATTTAAAAGCTTCAGAAACTTTTTATGGGTATTGTGTTGAACTGAACGACTTCTACTGCTGATTACAGATGCGGCATTGCTGTATAAGTTAATATATATTATTGCTGTATAAGTTAATATATATTAAGTCTGGCTATCTGATTATGTACGTGTAATAAGAGTAAGAAAAAAGACAATCCTTAATGAGATGTCAATTACACAAATAATAAGAATAGTAACTGTTTCACAAAGCTGAATCATCAGAAAAATGAAAGCATACATAGTCACTTAAAAATCTGAATAAAACAACAAGTAAATAGTTATTAATTAACAATAATGACCACTTTTTTTTTCACAGTACACGCCAAAAGATCCTGCGATGAACCAATTACTTGCTTTAACTTACCTGGAAGAGCAAAGAGTGATGGAAAGTCCCGGCAGTTATAGATCCCTGTTGAATCACTTGCACAAGACATCCAGAGGTTCTCATAGAGTGTGGAGGTCGTGATCACGCTGCCTTCTGTGGTCGATTCTTTCCAATATTGATCTTGTAGTGATATGAAAATCATTATCCATCCCGTAAAACCTAAGAAAAGTGCCATTACCTCGATGATCTCTTCCATTTTGAAAGTACCCTTCTATTAATAATTAGCAACTAATAGATGGTACCTCTGTGAGGAGCTCCTAACTTCTTTATCTGATATACATTTTGAGAGTGTGCGATCTGAACTGATCCCCCCCCACCCCACTTATTCCAATCAACTCTGGACTAATTTGAACGTTGGGATTTGTTGGCTGGAGCTACATTATAAGTCTTCCATTCCCGCCCAAATTTCACCTGCCTGGCATGTTGGCATGTCGATGTAAGCATACAATGAGGTTTTTTCTTCCCTCTTTTGACTAGCAGTTATTGTCTATTGTGAAACATTTATCACAACTTTCAATCCGTGCGCCAGATGGAATCGTTATCCCTGATTGATTGGTTCTGCCTTTGCCTTCTTGTCCTCCTGCGTGGATTTCCTTTTGAGGAATTGCTAGCTTGTTTTTTTAGGGGAGTCATTTAAGTTTCTTTAATCAAATACTAATGGGAATTGCTGAATGGAGGGCAAAGCAAACAGTGAGAGCGCGGTAAGAGAGCGATTTATTGAAGGCAGAAAGTGTCTATTTAAAAACTGGTTAAGCATTAGCGAATCTGCTGCAGGACAAAAGATGCAGATTTGTTGTTGACATAATACAAGGCTTTCAACTATTGGGTCAAACCAGGTCGTCCTTACACACCCTTACAGTCAATAGGTTGCTTCTATACATTCTATAATAGAAGTTGTGATGTACTTGTGTTCAGTCTTTACAAAAGCTTTTCCAGAAACCTCTGTTCTCCGTGAAGATGACTTTAAAAGTAAACACAAGTTGAGCTACTCTCCGTTTATAAGAAACTTCACCTTTCGCAGTCAGTATCTTATCAAATGGGAATTCTCTCTTGCCGACGCGTAATCAGAAGCGGAGTTCAAAGTGCTGTCATATACTTAAAGTATTGGATGGACATTCATCCTTTAAATCATAATCATATGTCGGTTAATATTTCATTTCTTTGCCCTTCCCACAGTCACCTGAAAGATTTATCAACTTTTGACCGCATTGACCTCCCTGCTTTAAGATAAAGTTCAATTGAAGCTGAAGGTTTGATGGGCTGTGAAACCAGATGTGACAACCAGGTCGAAAGCGGTGTTAAGGTCACCTATGTTTTTATTGGGATTAGGATTACTCATTTTCTTTTGTGTATAATTGTTGTGAAAATGGCCATAAGCCTCTTGAACTGATATATGGTGTTCCTGAGATTAACAGATGTTGAGGATGATTTTCTGAACCAGGATCTTTGTATTTTCCCAAGGAACTCAGGTTGTGAGGTTTTATTGCTCATGGGTAAACATGTTTCTCTTCTCCTCCAATCAGGAATGACAATGCTATCTCTCTCTCTTTGATGTGGAGGTGACCAGTGGGAGCCGATCCAGCCCTCCCTCCCCTGAGGTGGGGGATACAGATGTTTGTCACTATAAAACTCAAAGCCTTGATGTATGTCTAGTATGTGTGTGTCAACTCTGCTCCATGATTGCAAGCGTTAAATAAATGTCCCGTTCAATGATTTAACACCAGTTTTGAGTACAATTTTTCTAACGATAATTATGATATCATGCGTTGTTATTATAGTAATTATTATTAGCAGTAGCGATTGTACTCGTCATAATCTTCCTTGAGTAGCAAACTTTGGTCACTATGGTTTGACTGTTCGCAGTTACACAAACTCACAAATTCTTCAACAGTTGAAAGCTTACACTTAAATGACTTAAATTCTTCTTAAATCTATTTAATTTAAAGTGTATATATAATTACATATGATACGTGAGTTTAACAGCAGCCACAGTTACCATGATATTGATCAGTAAATGAAGCAAGCTGTTTGGCCTTCAACATGACTTTGGAAATGTGGAGAATAATGTAATTATGTCTAGATTCACGAGTGGGTTCATTAATGCAAATGTTTGAATAATGAGACATTGTCACAACTAGATGGGATGATTAATATGAACTCCTGTCTCTCCCCAACAGGAGCTCACGCACAGAAGCTTGAACAGTCATTGATGTGGATGACGGATCAAAGTGCAACGTTGTATCTGACTGACAAAAATAGCTTTTAGCCTCATATTGGAAATGAACGGACGCGTCGGTCCGTCTCTCTCAGTGGGTCCGATTACAATTTGGTTCAGACTAGAACGCCTCAACAACTGTTGGAGTGATTGTCGTGTCGAGGGAGAACCCTTTACTTTACTCATCCCCTTCTTTGGTCTTCTGTGTGTCAGAAAAAAAACTTAAATCATTAACATGCTGGATTTAAGCTTCTAGCTCAAAGCAGAGCAAAGCAACCATTTATTTTCTTTTGATAAGTGTTATAAATAGTGATTATTGATGTATTTCCCTGTGGAAAACTCATCTAACTGTACTAATGGTCTTATTAGAGAAATAGTAATAGTAGTATCATAAAATTCAATCCCACGGTCACTTTTACTGCTGTGTTAATGTAAGATTAACTTTTAATGTTAGACCTGAAATGCTCTTTGGTTTAATAATTTACCCCTATGGTAACCCAGTAGACTGCGATAATTTAAACAAGTGTGCCGCGGATTCAGTTATTGTTTGACCAAAATGTACACTGGAGTATTGTTATCTAAACTACAATAGACTTAAATCACCTCATGTTTGTATAGAGATGTAAAAGGGGTTTAATGTTCAAACTGAACATGTATGAATATGTATTCTGATTTAGACACTTGAACACATAACTCTTTAAAATTCATAAAAGTTTCTCAACATTGCTATCCAGTCATCCGTGTTACTTAACATTATTATAGTGTCCATTGCGTTTTTAACCAAACCGTTGCAGAATATTATTACTTTATTCACTAATTGTTTTAGAAACACTAAAACATCTGTAAAAAATACAAAAGCGATGTCATGTTTCTAAGATCCTTTCTGAGTTTATGTTTTATCCAGGAGGTGATATTAGCAGTGAAGTGCGGATGGCTGATTGTGCCGTTTTCACGGGTGATCTGACTATTCAATTGTTACTGAAAACTTTAACTTTAAATTCAAGTATTTTACCTTAATGTACCTGAACGTATGTACGTTTTGTTAGTGTGGGTGTGAGTGGGTTAATGGTCACATGTGGCTAACGGAGCTTTGAGTAGTGAGAGGACTAGAAAAGCCCTCAACAAAAGTCCATTTGGCTTTTACCAATAAAATTCAATATACTTTAATGCTCAAAATATTGATTGGTCAAAATCAAAGACGTCAATTAGATGTAACATTCAGACATTTTATATAATGTCCAAATAGAGATATTTGGAGACATTGCACATTTGAGTCAGATTTGACATCTTATTTGTTATCAACTTTAGATAAACACATTCATGTGGAAAGGAGACAGAAAACATACGATTTTGCAACATTTTATTGATCACTTTAAACCCCTTTTATTAAAACGTTTGCGTTAACAATAACTAAAACATTTTCTGTCTAACGAAGACATAACATAATGTTATCATGTCAATGCTTTCCTTCTTTCGATTTATTGTATAAACCTTGTATATCGTTTCTGTATAACAACTTTTGTTCAGTTTGTCTGTAAAAACTAAACAAAATATTGACATATGTGGTATGTTGTTGTATACACTATAAATATTAAAATGTAGGTGCATGATAGTTATATTTACAAATGTATGAATTCACTGCGACAATTGCAGAATACAGTACAGATGTATCCTAATGTGTCAGATTAAAGACATTCTTCTCCCCTGTTTCCTTCTGTCTCTGCTCAAAGGAGCACACATCCTCCACCTTTGGCCTCCACGTGGTTTGGATCGAGGTCATTGGGCAGCTTGCCTTTCTCTCCCCAGATATTCATCTCTCCAAACACGCCGGTCTCGATCATCTCCTCCTGCCAAGGTATTGGGACGTTGCCGGAAGCAAAGTCACTGTAGAACTCCGTGTCCTTGTTGTCCAGGACCACACCTTTGATGGAGCTGAAGGCGCCCACGTCGTCAATATCTTTGGCGTAGACCATCTTGGGATCGGGGACGAATGGTGGAGGCAGCATACCTTTAGACGGAACGCGGGAGAAGAAACAAATTCAATGAGAAAGCATTTTTGTAATGTTCACCGTTTGTGCCCTCTGTCTCCTGAATGTGCCTCCGTACCGGCTTCCAGGCGGCCCCAGTTAATGTCTTTGAAGAACGGCTGATTCTTCAGCTCTTCACAATGGTTATTTTTGAAGCCGAGGCGTTTAGATGGGTCCTTCTGCATCAGGCCTTCGCAGAGATCCTTGCATGCTTGGCTGAAGTTTGGTGTGTAGGAAACTGGATCGTTCAGGATTCTGCGAGCTACCTCATCATTCTCAACCTGAAGAGGGAAATATATGTTTTATATGTTTGTTTTTTGACATCTGAGAATTGGCACTGAACGAGCGCAAACGGGGGAGTTGAGGGTATTACTTCATTTCTACACGTTTGGTACCTTTTCTCCTCGTACTCTAAAAGGCCCTTTGGCGGCAATCATCTCAAAAATGGTGACTCCCAGCGTGAAGTAGTCCACCGAGTAGTCGTACTGCTTCTTCTCCAGCAGCTCAGGAGCCATGAAACCTGTATTTATGGACAACGTGATCACACACACAATCGACTACTGAGAGAAACATGCTCTGCATTGATATCAACATGGATGATAGTATTCACTCTCCACTGGGCCTTTGTTTAACTGAATTTTGAATACGTTGGATTTTTACTTGCCTGGAGTTCCTGCATATCCAGTAGTTGTGTCTTGTCCAGGTGGAAGTTCAACAGCCAGACCCAAATCAGACAGACGGACGTGTCCTGAATGGAAATGCTTTGATTAGAACTGCGGCATGTGGCTATTAAATACACAACCAACATGTTAAAAAAGGTATTTTCTTTAATTAAGTTAGTCATATAATATAAAAGTCAAGATCTTGTCTACCGTGTCTTAAAAACGTTACTTCATAACATGCCATAAAAACCTTTGGTAAAAAAGTACTTCTCAACCAATAAGAATGCTGGATTTCATCCACCCGTATTCTAATATGAAATGAGATACTGGTTCACCTGCATCATCCAGCAGCACGTTCTCTGGTTTCAGGTCTCTGTAGACGATCCTGTGCTGGTGAAGGTGCTCCAGCCCACAGATGATCTGAGCTGTATAGAAACACGTTCTCTTCTCGTCAAAACCAGGATTCTTTTCATCCACGTTATACATATGAAACCTATAAGAGAGGATGGTGTGTTATCGGATTATGTTTTTTGAAGAGGGAACTGTCTGTGAGGCCTGCATGTAAGTGTCTCTACTTCATTGAGGTGTATTCATATGAAGCACCTGAGGTCTCCACCGTTCATGATGGTCATGACCAGGCAGAGGTCAGTCTTCGTCTGGAAGGCATAAGCCAGCGTCACAATAAAGCGACTGTGAACTTTTGCGAGGATGCGCTTCTCCACAATTGCGCCCTAAACACAAATCAAACATCAGAACAAGGTCAACCCCCCCTCCCCCAAAAAAAGAGCGCTGACTAACAATGCTAACACCAGTATTCTTCCTGATTACACCTCACATGTCCTTTCATGTCACTGTATTAAAATGCTGCTCCTCTAACACGATTCAGTCAAGGGTTTGCCAACGTGACAGCGCGGGTTCTCATCCCTGCAGAGTTCTGCTCTACTTGAAGCAAAGCCAGGCCTCTTTAGTTTTAGTTTAACAGGATTAACTAATTTATTAATAGTCAAATTGTCCTTTAAAGGTCTCCTTACTGACAGACCCAAAGTAAGGTACGTACTTTTAAGTAAGTACTTGTAACTAAGCGGAGGTCTAATCAGCGAAAAAAAACACTGTGTGGATTTTAACGTACTGTTGCACATGTTACTGAGTGGGCCGACTTGAAGATCTTTTTGAGAAGCATTAGGCTCTTGTGTCTCTCTGAGCTGCTTTGAGGTCTTAAAGACAATCACAAGCATCTTTGCATTAAGCCTTTTTCTTCAAAGGTAAACCTCTGCAGGTCGAATTCCCTCACGAGGCTTTCTGTCTTATATCAGCATGAGGCCGCCAGCAGAATGGTTTAACTCCTCTGCCTCTAAGAATGGAAATAGGTGGGACACACGGGCGCCGCATCGTCGCTGTACCTCGTAGCCCTTGCGTTTCTTCAGCCTCTTCTTCTCCAGCTTCTTGTTGGCGTACATTTTGCCCGTCGCCTTGGCCTGACAAGCAAACACCTCCCCGAAACCTCCTTTACCCAGGACCCTGAAGTCCATGAACCACTCCTCGTCACAAGGCAGGCTCTCCAGATATTTGAACTGAACAAAACGCAGGAAGAACATGCTGCCCTTGAAGCCGGCCGTGGCCTTCTCCTCCAGGTGTCTGAGGAGCTGCTGCTCGCTCTCTTTGAACAGGTCAGCGCGAGAGTTCTTGAAGTCTTCGACAACCCGGGCGACGGCCTTCTCTTCCAAGAAGCCGCAGAAGTTCTTGGAAGCTGACTTGTAGTACTTATTGACCATGTTTTGAGCCTTCTGCGCTCTCTCTGTTTCCTGACATACGGTGTAGGCCTCGATGTCCTTCCACAGCTCCGCGGCGTTCCGGTGGTTCGGCTCGCTCTCCAGAAACTGTTGGAAGAGGCGCTTGCCAATGGGCTGTTTGACGCACAGGCTGTCAAAGGCGGCGTCCACAGTGGTTTTCATGTGTTCGCAATCTCTGATGTGCGGAAGCTTCAGCCTGGCGCGCATCTTCTTGTCGCGCATGGACGCCGCCGCCGCTCCGTCCACACTTCCACGAGCCGAAACGTAGGCCGAGTTCGCCACCACCGTCTCCAAACCGCCGATGTCCATGGCCGAGCCTTCGTCTGGCACACAGAAAGCCAGGAAGGAAGATAACGAGAGTGATGAAAAGACCTTTTTTACAATCAATGTGATCCTGGGGACTCGGGATGAAAACAGTCCTGACATTTATTAGGAATTGATGATTAAATCTGCTCCCATATTTTATTCTCGATTTTTCCTAATCTGCCTTGTGAGGTTAAAATGTTTTTGTCCTGGTTGGTTTATTATTGACTTCATGTTATAGAAATACCATCTGAGTGGAACGTAGATGTAACTTTAAAGTATTATAATGTATAGTAGTCAACGCCTAGTCATCAATTTGATTGTGTCCTCTTCCAGTGTCCGTGTCATTGCATTTACTGCTTGAGAGTATATACAGACAATAAGGTTACTTTTTCCATGTAGAGGGAAGTTGAAGTTGGAGAAGAATTGACGTTGTGATATGCTGCACCCTGCTGTTTAAAAGACAGGAGTAACAGAAGAAGACTTTCTATTTCAGATGCTTCGGACAGGGCAGGAAAAAAAGCTTCTGCTTGCACTTGCTTGTGTCACGCAGTCAGAGGGATTTGGGGTGCTGCGAGGTAGAAGAGCATTAGCTTAATCTCAGTCGCCCAAAGGCCTCCACTTCCTCTTCCTGGTTTCCTCTTTCTTGTGCAGATTACCTCCCTGATGTTATAATTTGAACCGGAGTTCTCTATGTCCTATGGTGCATATACTGTATAGCACAAGCACTGATTGCTTTGCCTGTATTTCTTGCACCGTTGGAGGAATTCTCATTAGATTTATTGTTATTATTGACTGCTGGTTCAAAACAACAATTCAAGAAAGTTTGTTTTTTTGCCTGTTAATACCAAGGACACTCATCAGGGAGCATAGATGTTTTAGATCG
Source organism: Gasterosteus aculeatus (assembly GCF_964276395.1). Classification (NCBI taxonomy): domain Eukaryota; kingdom Metazoa; phylum Chordata; class Actinopteri; order Perciformes; family Gasterosteidae; genus Gasterosteus; species Gasterosteus aculeatus. Next base: position 21,966,136 of record NC_135694.1, read on the forward strand.
GACCGGGATTTTAAAGTGGGTCATTGGATCACTATGTTAAGACTTTTCCTAAAGAGATACTGTTGGCCGTGGTGCTTTCCTGACTGCATAATCCGATTGAGAAAGGCTGCCGACACCAGGGATTTTTTATTACAGATAATTCCCATCCTACTTTTTTAATTAACCTTATTTTAGACGTGTTTCTAAATGTGCTTAAACAGTTGGGAGACTTAACAGAAGTGAGGAATTCATTGCTGATGAATGTTTGTGTAGGTCTTATTGGTTTATCTGGAACAAACTCCCAGAAAGTTTACTTATTTCATTAACTGCATTGCAACTTTCATTCTTTTTTAAACTGTTTATTTCATAAACTGCACTGTAACCTTTCTTATTTTTTTTACTCTTTTCACTTTTTTGGTTATTTTTTAAAAATTGTTTTAATGTGCATTTACTTAATTGTTTTTAAACATAATTTTCTTTTGCCAGATGTTTTTATGGTTTCACTGGTTTTACGTGATCCACTTGCAATGTTGTTGGAATGTGCTTTACAGATACATTCGCTTTGCCTTATTAAAAGTGAGTAAATATGGCCAACAATCTTTAATTGAAATATCACTAGGAAAAGAAGTCATTGTGCAAGTGGAATGTAAAGGATTCTGCCCTGCAGCTTGGCTGTTGTCTTGACATGTATGTATCACTGTTGTATTAAATCAGAAGATTATATTTAGTTTCAGATCAAGGACAATTTTCTCAACCAGTAAAAGATCCCTTCATCCTCCAGTTGATTGAAATTTTCCGATATGTGAATATCACTAAAGAGAAAATGTATTAAAAAAAATGTAATCTCAAAAGTATCAATTAAAGCTTTTCAACTAAAGCTGAAACGAATATTTTAAAGTAAAAGTTAATTAAAAATGGAAATACAGAAGTGCAAGTCCCCTCAAATGCAGTTACTGCAGTTGGCAGTTAATATAATTATGAAATATAATTGATCATAAAAACATCCTGTGAAGTAATTAATAATGCCATAACACATTTTATGTCATGTTTGCACATTTTGTACTAATACAGCAAAACTTACCGTATACTTTTGCAGGGAGTCAAATCAGAACAATGGAATCCACTTGGGTTGCATTCAATAAGTCTTTTTTGCTTTTTTCCCCCCTTATCTTGCATCAACCAGAACAACCAGAACAACCAGAACTCCTCTTTGTCGTGTTGGATCCTGAATACGTTTTCTTTCTTTTGGGTCTCTGACCATCCTTTTCTCGCCCTGGTTGCTGCAGTGTGCTCTGTTGGAAAGGTTGCAGAATCAGGTCGAGGTTTACTCTGTACCTGAAATCCTACTTGGTGGTTCGTTAGCTGCTGAGGATTACATGCTGACATTATCAGAAGGAGCAACTCGGGAGCGGCTATTACTGTAAGTCAGCAGCAGAAGTGATTACTGATTAGCTGCTAACTCAATATGGACATTTAACTACACTGTTTGAAATAGAGTTCATTCTTTTGTTTAAATACAAATTAAATGGGGGGGAAAAACACTTATACAATTCTTCATTTATAGTGTCCATCGTTTTCTTGTCCAACGTATAATTTGAATCCGGAGGAAATATGGAGGCTAAAATGCACAGAAAAGCAACATTTTGTCACCTGATCGGATGAGATCCGACTGCAAATCGTAAATGAATTGTTTGCTGTGTCTGAGAGCACAAAAGCGCTGCAGGTCTTTGCACAATGTTTGCATCGTCTGAGCCTGTGTGCGATCGTATGAGAACATACTGTATCCCTTCATTATAGACGCTGCATGTGAATCCAGATCTTTACAGAAGCATTTTCACCTGCTTGAGCGTGTGAGAGGGAAACGATGTGGGTTCGATTCAGGGAGGAGGATTTAGGGGGGTTGAGTAAAAAGAGAAGAGGGATTTAGATTGTGCTGCCAAATAGGCCGAAGACTACGTCAAGAAGCTAAGAAACCAAAGCACCTGTTTGCAAATCATTCATTCCAGAAAGGTAAAGAAATATTGTGACAGCACGTCACTGCATCCAGTGGTCGTCTTCGGTTCTGCTTCAACTGAAATCTTTAAATAACCACGAACCACCTTAATAACATGAGGTGTCTGTATTCTAAGGACTGAGAATCAGGGATTTTGCATTCAAATTCAGTTTTTGTTGAAATAGGAAAATTGAGCAACTCCCAACAGCTCTTATAAAAAAAAATATAAAGATTGACAAATTGAAACTGAAAATGCTGATTTCAAAATTCAAAGAAAATTCAAAGAAAATAATGTTAGAACTTACTTGATGAGTTCTACATTTTGCATTTAGAAGCTAATAAGAAAAATAACAGTTCAAGATTGGACCTGCAACAACAATATGGTAGGAAAACAGGTTGAATTAAATACAATACAAAACAAAGAGGTGGATCAAAAGCAGGAACATTTAAATCAAAACACAGACTGTAATGCTATTTAGGTCAGTTTAAACCCACTTCCTGTCCTGTGCTTCAGGCTGGGGCGGCACATCACACAGTACAATCCTATTAAAAAGGCAGTAAAGGTGAAATAGATTTGACATTATCTGTTAATCCATCTCAACGATGAAGAACAGAGCCACACACTCGGACGCAGTGTTCGGTCTCAGAGTACCGATGTAGATTCAATGCCGGACTTTCACTCAAGTCAAAGACACAGGAACTTGTGTCGTCACACACACACACACACACACACACACACACACACACACACACACACACACACACACGTGGAAAGCCGTCGACATAAAACACTGTCTGGATTCAAGTAATTGTGTGGAAGACGCACGTTACATTTGCACACGGATCCGAGTGGTCAGAACGCCTGTGATCCGGAGGCTGCTGAGCTGTAAGGCCTCTTTGGGCACCGGAGATTAAACAGAGGTGAGGAATACGTAGTCTGAGGGTTATCTGATCACCCATAGCAACAGTATCTGATCTTAAAAGGTCGTGAAAAGGTTCCTGTAAAAAAAAAAAAATAGTATGTCATGTTGAATAAATTATTAGCACAGTATGTCAAAAAATATAGTACATTATTTTTTTTAAAAGAGTCCTGAAAAGATGTCAGTGTCTGAAGTGTTGCCCGTTTGTTTTCGCTGTTGAACTGCAGATATAATAAGAATAAGCACACCAGGCACATCTTTTCATCACAGTTAAGATTTATTTCATTCAACATTTCACATTACAAATATTTAAAAATTATGCATACTGTTATAAATAGTTGGCTGCAAACAATTAAATAACATTAGATTTTTCTTTTTCGTTTCACTAGCACTTCTACAGACCAACTCCTAGAAATATGGACATATCCGTATTACATAACTTAATTAGAAAGGAAAATACAAAAATAGGAACTTATAAAGTGAAATGACAATAAAAATTAAGGTGATATCTTAAGTAAAAAATGCTATTAATAAATACAACAACCTTCCCATACACAGTTAAAAACTATTGAAATCTTGCCATTAAGTAACATTAACAGACAAATATTTAAATATTTATTTTCCTTCAGAAAATGTGAACCATATATTGTGGAGCACAATATAGCAATTAGTAAAAACTAGACACTTTAACATATTAAAAGCTTCACCTCAAAAATATAACAAAAATCTGATCAAAATTATAAAAATCAATTATACATTCCAATTAAAAATATACCAATAAACAGCTAAATACATTGTTGACCTAATAATTACAATGCAATCAATCACAGTAGCTTAAAATAAACAAAATAAGCAAATGAGCACAAAACCTTTAATGTTTTAAAAATAACTTCAATTATTTATATTAGTACAAATAGTTTGATTTTTCTTTTTTTTTTTTTACAAACACCAGCATGAAAAGGATTACAATAACAGTAGAAAATGACTGTGAAAAACATATTAACATCTTCTTTAATTAAATGTCTGCAATTAAAAATGGCATTAAAGAATTACATTGCAAAGAGTCTTTATCTGGAAAAAGGTTCAAAAGAAGTATTGCACATAACAACTTGAAGTTAACTTGCAACATTTATCACATTCAAGTCTTTAAGCTCCCCTTCCTCCAGATAGGTCTATATAAGATCACCTCAGACAGCGGGAATGAGTTCTCAAGTCGTTTCAAAACAGTGTTTCTAGAAGGACGCTCAAAGTCCCGCACTGCCGAATGGATTGTAAGTTACGTTTTGCCTCGTTTCTCGTCTTATTTCTGTCACGTGCATCCTGCGGAGGTCTGCAAATGGGGAAGCGAGGAGATCAACCCGTGGGGTGGGGGGAGGGGTCGGGGGGGGGGGGGGGGGGGGGGGGGTGACGTGACGTGAGAGCGGGTTTGGGGTGTCCTTAACAACTTATACAGTTGAGAAACATTTGGTGCACACCACAACAATTAATTTTAATAGCTAATTCATGTACTTGTCATTTTCTCTTTTTTGTCATGCATGCTAAGGATTACGATAGGTGCTAGTTGGCAAGTTTAAGAATATATATATATATATATATATATATATATATACACTTTTTTTTTTGAAATATTAAAATATCTAAACACCAAACATCCATTCTTGTGATACAAGATTCAGCGTTAAGCGTGAACCAAATTTTGCATTCTCCTTATATTAAGTTATAATCCATCCATGGAGAGGAAACCAAGACAGAAGTTACCATTGTCCAACTAGTATAGCCATGTTTAGAGACATTAACATCAATTTCAAATTACAACTGTTTTTTGTGTTTTTTTGATTTTTTATTCTCGCCATGCTGTTATCGACCAGATTGACTGGAATTATCTAGTGTACGAAAAGCTAAGACCAAGAGAGCAATACACTTTGGTCTCTCCTCTGCAGATCTGAAGCCGCATCAACAGAAGTACGCACTTAGTTGTAAAGTTTCCTCAGCACTGAAATGTATAAAAAGCATAATTGAAAATAATATATATTGAAATTGAAATCACCCAACTTTTTTTTCTTAAAATGAACATTTCCGTATATGCAGATCTCTCAGTAACAAAAGTACAAAAGCTACCTTTCACAATGTGAAAAATTGAGGTATTGCAAAAAGGAGTTTCCCCATTTGTGAAAAATGTGCCTAAAATGACTGTTGGAAAAAGAAAAAATATTTAGAAAAGTAGTGCATAATAAATGTTTATATGTGCATGACAAAATAATTTAGCTAGAAAACACTGTACCAAAAATCAGCAGGCCATGTATAAAATAATTTTTTTTGACTCATTTAACAGCAAATTCTTCACAAAGTGTTTTAACTTCTAAAATGCTCCCCGATCACACCCTCAAAAACTAATGTCCAGAGTGCAAAACTGGTGCAACGGCAAGATGAGGATATGTATCTCACTAGTGTGTATAATCAAGTTTCTGCACTAACTCCCTGACATATTTAAATGCTCAGCTAGTAGGTTTCACCACTGAGTGACTTCAAACGTCAAACAAATGTAAGGATTAGTTTGACTTCTGCTGTGTGAATGTGCACTTTATGTTAAACTTTCCAGACCTATTTGCGATAAAAAGAACTGTGCCTACCAGCGTGCACCGCCATATTGAGCTCTGAGGCCTTGTGTGTAAGTGTGTGTGCGCATGTGTGTGTGTATGTGTTTAGAAGCCCTGTTTTTTTTTATTGTGTTCTAATGTGTTTTGACTGCACTGTCAAATATATATATATATATATAAATATATTATGTTCAAGGCCAATCTTTGGTTTGCTGGGCTTGACAGTTGAGCAAAACTGGGTAGTAGTGACTGAATTGAAAAAATATATATGAGAAGACACCTTAAAGAAATAAAAAAAAAAAAGAAATCAGAATAAAGAGCTAACTAAGAAATGAGCTACAGTATGACCCACTACCGCACAGCCATCTTTGGTTCCCAAAAAACCACGGGGCACAACCGACTGTTAGCAAGAGCGAACTGCATGTGGGTCACGGAGTGTAGTAGTAGAGCACACTGCAGAGACTATCTTCATTTATGCTTCAAAAACACTGGATGCTGAGTAGGAGTAGCTTAGCCGGAGAACGGATAAAGGGTTCGCCAAAAGGGCGCCCGCCCCCCCGCCGTGACTCGCGCGCATGCTGACGACTGGGAGATCAGACTGGACTGTCAATTGCTTCTTTCTTTCAAATGTAGCTGACTCTCTGATGCAAAGTAGAACCTTTTCATTAAAGACTGGGGAGAATTGCACAAAAGCGTAAAAAAACAAAATAAAAAACAACAACAATCAAAAACTAACAAAAGGGACAGGCATTTCCTGCTGGGCGGCAGACCCCCCCCCCCTTAGAAACTGCAACGAAGACGGCCGCGAACCAGCCTCGTCTCTAGGAGTCACCACAACTGCAGTCCTGAAAGATGTGGATCTAATCCCCTGCAGACACAGGAGCAGGGGGTTGGATCCACGAGGCCCGCCCCTTTGTTAGCTGCTAGCTAGCAGCGGAGGTCGCAGGCGGCCATGAGGAGGAGGAGGGGGGGGCGGAGGGAGAAGGGGGAGGGTGGGGTAGGGGTCGGGGCTCGGACTCTCTACCAGCAGGCCTGCGTGTCGCTCCCGTAGCCTCCCTAGAACCATACATTCCCCTGACACGCGGCATGGCGCTCTGCTCGGTCCCTAGCACAACCCTGGGTTTGAATATAAAAATAAGGAGGTGATGAAGCAAGCGAGTACAAAACGTTGCCGGTCACATCACGCTCTGCCTGTTGCATCACTTCCCTTTGATTATAGTTCTGAAAGGAAAGGAGAACACAAGCAGGTGATAATGCTTTTTCTTCTTTCGTGCTTTTTCTTTTTTCTCCTTTCTTCTTAACTGTATTCGGCACATTAGCAGCGGAGTTTGAGGTATTAGTTTTTGCATGTCAAAATGGAGATCGGAACCCAAATGCGTGTTGCTAAAATTTTGTCGCGATTTTCAAGTAAGATCAAAAATGTTTATATGATGTCGGAACTCATAAAAAAAAAAGAAAGGTTGAAAATTGTGGGAGGGAAAATAATAATTTCATTCTGCAGTGGCCCCCCCTCTGTTAATTCAGCTTTGGTTAACTACCAAGGGTCTCATATAGCGTATCTGCACTCTTTTGAATTGGAAATAAGTGCACTCTTCTTTAGCGACACCTTTTTTCAATCCACATTTGTTCTGGAGCCTCTTGTATGAATACAGAACTTAATCACACTTCTCAGAAATAAATAGCCTCTGGAGACTCGGTACACAAAACAAGCAACAGCTCTGCTACAAAAGAAGTCAATCAAATGTCAAAAGAAGTGTATTTGTTTTGGGGCCTCTCGTATCAAAATTAAAATCAAATACATAGTTTAGAAAAAAATTGCCAATTGAAAAGCAGAGTACCATATCAAACTTCAAACTTTTCCTATATATGCATTTTTTTGAGAACTAATAAAAATACTTTAAAAAAAAAATCAAAACGCATAAATAAAATTATGTTACACATCTTTTTTCCTTGCTGGACATATTTGGATATAATTCCAGTTTTTCTTTTCTATCTTCAAAATATAGATATATATTAACTTAAAAAAATTAGGAAAACGGTTCAGTGAAATTGGAACAGAAAGGAACCAGCAACAGAAAAGTGCATTTATTTGTACAACGACTTGCGCCTCCTGCACTACCTGCCCTCCTGCTGCCTCCCCCTCTGCCGTCCGCTCAGTTCCAGCGGAAGGAGATGTGGCGGGGCCGGTCGCCGCCCTCCTTCACCAGGGGCTTGTGGAACTCCCGGCCGGCGCGCGAGTGGATGGCCGCCCAGCAGTACTCGCAGTAGTACTGCAGACAGGTGACGTTGGCGCAGAAGAACGGCGCGAACTTGCCGCCGCAGCGAGTCCCCTGGCACTCGTCACACAGCTGGTCGTCCAGCACGTATGGCTTCACTTCCACCTGCAAATCAGATCAGACAGATTAAGTGATGTTGTTTCGGACTCCATGCAGCTGTTTGTTAATAAAAACCCGTCTCTGCCAGATGTTTGTCAGCAGAGTTGAAAGGAGATGAGACAAATGGAAGCTAAAGGATTCACGCAAAAAAAAGTCTGCTTCCTGATCGTGCGTCTAGCAGTTTAATGTCACTGGAGGGAAAAAGAAACCAGCCTGGCATTATGAAAGTGAGAAAGTGGCTTATTCGTATTCCAGTAATTCAATGTGACCTCACAGTCAAAGGGTCTTTATCGACAGTTTGTTGCGGCACAGAAGTAGTTAAAATGGACCAGTGATCCATTTTTAATGTTGATGCAGTGGTTTCATAAAATAATCTGACGGCATCCATGCCACTCAAAACCAACCGCGTGCTGTGGAGAGAAAGGTTTTTAATCAAGGAAGGGTTGCAGGGTTCCCAGAGGGAGTCTGAAGGGAGCGACATCACTGTCTTCCTAGAATAATGGTTACCGTCAATGTTGGAGGACGGACAGAACGCCGCCCAGGAAGCAACGGGAGAACAGCTGGTTTTAAATCAGGCCAATGTGAGGTTTGTGATTATCCACCATGAAATCTTAAGTGAATACCCACATTGGGGCAATTCTTTCTTTATACTTTGTTGAAATACCGTCAATCCTTTTACTCATTTGGCCGTTTGTCTTCCAGCAGCATGAGACTATGATGTGGAGACACTAGAGGGCAGCACTACAAAGGAGGCGGTGATGAACGCCTCAGGAAAATCACCAGCCGACGACTAATTCCACATAGAATAGTACAATACGTTCAACCAAAAGCCCCCAAAAAACGTTCACAATTTTAATCATGCGGCATAAACTGGTGGACTTGTGTGACGCTTTGAGCAGGCACTGGTTATTGTTTAACCCGAACCATCAAATAATCCCCTACAGGCCCATTGAAAGTTTTACCCGGTGATTATCAGGCACTAAACAATGGAAAGAATGAAATCTCAAATACACGACCTTGGTCACATTGCTGTACAAGAACCCTTCCCCACGTATGCAACCTAAAAAGGACATTTTGTGCTTTCGAGTTGGCCATTCAAATTATATTTATTTGGTTTTACATACAGGCCATTTATATTGGCATGTTACTGAACAAATCCATCCCAGCTCGGACGGATAAACCAACAGAATATGGTAAAAGTTTAGGCTACAAGGTTCTCACGAGGTCTTTAGTGCTGGTTTAGATTATTATTGGGAGTTGAATGAGTTAAGGAAATTCAAAGAAATGTTTAGCAAAAGTGGCCCTTGTTATGTGTATGGAGCCTCCCTGTCTTACTGGCGGTCAATCAAAACAAACTGAAAGGGATTACAACACCACAACATGTGTAAAGCTATGCAATATAAAGACAAACTTAAAATTAAATTGATGTAAAACCAAATGAAGAGTGAATGTATAAACCTGAAGTCTGGAGAGCTTGAAAAGTTCATTCCAATATTTCTGGAAACCGCTCAACAACATAGCACCTTTGTATTTAAATAAGAATTCAGTGTAACGGTGCGTTGTGAGTAAGACATGTCGGTTTTATAGGTTTAGGTTTTGGCAGAAGTGGCATTTTTTGCAATTACTTTCTTGTAAATTGTTGTTTAACAATTGTTCGTGTTGTTTTTCATCCATGTACTGTTTGGTGCTCCTATGGTAGATAGAATTTTTGTTGAATTTTAATTAGCGTGAAGATCTCTTCTTGAAGTTTGGATTAATGACCAAAGTGAATCAACCATTATGCAAAATGTGCTTCCTCACAACACTCCACTAATAAGCAAAGACATGCACGCGGTGCTTCATATCTCAAGCTGTAGAAAGACGTTCTCTCTAGCACAACTCAGAACAGGGGGCATCGACGAGGAGGGTGAGGGAGACACACACAACAGGAAGTGGAGTGAGCGGGGAGACCGATGAAGAACGAAGGGGCAGGAGAAGAGAGACTGAAAAACACTACGCTCTTTTCTTTCCACTCACCCGTTTATCGATTTCTCCGTGCTGCAGCTGTACAAAGCGAGCACTGATAGCAGCAATGTAGCTCTGCTGATTAGAGAAGGCGACCCGCCCTGCTCCCTTGGGGTACTTCAGCTCGGGGTCGGTGTCGATGCCAGCGTAGCAAACGCCCCCATACAGACGGTCCATGATCATGGCCAGCTCCACTGCAGAGGGAGGGAAGAATAAAAACTAGATGAACTAGCTGAACAATACGCTCATTTAAGGTCTTTATTGGGTGTTTCTTAACAGCAGCTAACAAACGTGCAAAGCGAGGAGATCAAGCTTTACTTGTATAACTTTCATAATGGAACAAATCTGTTGCTTTTTTTAAATGCAAATATCTTACACACGTGAGATGCACCACAGGGATATACGACCACGGTCATTTCCATAACTAAAGCAAAAAAAAGTCAACAACAAAGCTACCAGCGGTGCAGAAAACACAAACGCGCAGTGTGCATGACATTGCTATCAGGATAAACACTAATTTGAGAGTATTGACAGCACAGTGTGCCACTCAGGGTACTTCCTGACCAAACCACTGAAGGTCAAAGCCGATCTCAGCGCACAGTGACTCACTTTAACCCTCTTAGCAGGTGTAATGTTTATTATGAACACAAGCCGATCACATTCCAGAGTCTTAGAGGAAGTCACATTTTGTTTACAGCTGGCGACGAGAGATGATGGACGGCTACATAAACGCTGATCTGCCGCCGATTCACCGCCAGGAAAGTGATCGTTATGGAACGGAGGGGGTACCTGCACGGAGCGGACGAGGGACACCTCCCACAAAGATGGTTTTCCTCGGGTCCAGAGGCTGAGATCCATCCATCACAAAGTCGCTGTCGTTCAGGTTCCACGGGCGGATCTGGACCTGTCGCACCCAAAGCCAACAGGTTACAGCACTTTTAAAAAGGTTTAGTACAATCTGGTTATAAAGTCATAAAAGTCATGACGTCGAGCTATAAGATCTGAGCCGATTGCGTGTGTTTGTGTGTGTGTTTGTGCGCTTGTACTGACCGGCTTGTCTTTGATGGTGGGGCTGGACACACAGAGGTACAGCTTGCCGTCCTCCTCGATGCAGGCGTCAATCAAAGCCTGCACTGAGCTCTCGTCCTGGAAGAGCAGGAAGGCGTAGCCTACAGAGTACAGGCGGAGTTATTCGGACTGCTCGGCACAAGACGTACCGGCAAAGAACCGAATAACTGTGACTGATTTACACTTTCTGATTCTGCGTTCGCAGCAGGAAGGCATCAGCTTTGGCAAACAGACGAGAAACAAAGAAACAGTCCACACATGGTCGTGAAAAGACTTCAGATAATAGCCTCAAGACCGCGCACACACGTGGTGGTACAGTGGTAGGACTCAGATAGGCCTAATAGGCCTCAGAAGGCCATCACTGCTGAATTGGAGAATCAATGCTACCAGAGTCACATCTCTTGTAGTAATAAAATCATTCTCAAGTTCAAACTGGTGAATGTCAAGAAGAGTGTCGCAGTTGGTCTCAGCAAACAGTAGGTTGTGAGACAAAAATGGCACGGAATTAATAATTGAACAGACCTTTGGGTGGAAAGTAGGATTTGCTCTCCGCTTTGTGAGGCCAGTCCACAAACAGGTGTCCAAAACGCCGGAAACTGGCAGTTATCTCATCTGAAAGGAAGCAGACAGAACTACTCGTTAGCAGCTTGAAATAAAAAAAGAAAAGAAAACGGAGAACATTGGAGATTTAGAGGAAAAGTATTAGATCAGGAGTCATTATTAATGTACATTAGGATGCTTTGCTACAGGTAGAACATCCCAATGATGCAGTAAGGTAGAACTTGAAGTTACCCATCTCTTAAGATTCAAATCATAACCAAAGAAATGAAATCCCTTTGATGGTTAATGCAACTAGTTTACCTTCATCTATGTCCGGGGGCAGTCCTCCCACGAAGACCTTGCGTGAGTAACGTTCGACGCGCTCTCCATTCTGGTGTGGAAAGCAGTGTGGAGAGCCCAGGCCTGCGAGACCCTGTTCGCCGCGATCGTCGTCAGGGAAACCATCCTCCATTGGGAAGAGAGAGGAGTGGCCTGAGAGAGAGGGAGGGAGGGAGGCGAGAGCGAGAGACAAGAGGAAAAGTTTATTTCCTGAGGAGAGCAGTTGGTGTAGAGGCTCAGGGTCGTGGTGGGGGTCCACTCTGTGCTGGGTGGAAGGCAAATAAACAAAATATTTCTTATGGCCTTGATCTAACCTCACCTACCACATCAATTAGGCAAAGTAGCAGCATGCAACGCACGTTCCCAAGGATGGATTAGAGCACGAGAGCCTTTTACTCCCTCTGGTGAGAGTGAAATGTTGCAGGTGTTTTTCTCAACCACTTCGGCTGACAACGAACACAAAGTAAGAAATAAAACTAAACGTCACTTGATTAGGTGCTACATGTATGAAGGACTGAAAATGCATGCAGGTCCTCTGTAACAAACACAGAAGAGTCTGTGTGGTTTCAGAGAGGGCCGTGCCTGCTGGCTATGTGTGGAGACGAAGCCTATTCCTGCTCCTATACGCCCTGACCTCAGCTACTTCATGAAAGATTTATGCATCAGAGAAGCCTCAGCTTACAGTATGTGCTGTGCGGGTGGGCATGAGTGATTTAGTGTGTGTGTGTGTCCTGCCCATGCGTCGTTGCTTCTGCTGCAGAGTGAGTAAATATCATATGACAACTTGTGGGTCTCAAAGCCTCATTAACATTGAGCTGAATGTGACAACTATTGTCTGACAAACAATCGCACAAAAGGTGTGTTAGAAAATGAGTAACACCCACCCCCCCACCCCCCCAAAAAAGCAGTCAAACAGAATGAGAGCAAAACTGAACAATAGATGTAAAAGAACATTTCACAAGCTTATGACAACCATGCAGACGAACACGTCACTTCACGGTACTTGCACAGAGCCCATTCAAACGTTGATGTAGAACATATCTAAAAACCAACGGCCTACAAATAATAAAATCAGAACAGCAGCTTCAGTAAACAGAACGAGAGAGTGGATTTATGCACATGATTATATATTTTACCTCGTCTCCTGCTATAATTCCTGGCTGCGTTTGGAATAAGAACAAAGATCAAAGAAGAGTGATTATAAAAAGATGCAAAATACACTGTTACCAATAAAAGTACCAGGTGCTTCATGACAAATCCAAGATGCTCCATTATCTGCCCCTCACACGTGAGTGATAATAACCTATGGAACTGCAGCACACCTGTTAGCACTTGACTACTAAACAAAAGTACAGTTTTTGAAAATCTGTAGCAAAACACTGAAGGAAAGAAAGGTAGCTTGGTCGTGTCAAAACAGTAATATCATCTTAATGTATAATGGAGAGGGATGGAAATGTGTGTTTGAGGTCACCTCTCAATATAAATCAAGTGAAATAGCCAGTTACCAACAAACCGTCGCACAATAAATGGAACGCTTAGGAAGTTAAAGCAAAATGCAAAACGCTTTTTGAAGGCGTCATGGTTTCTTCTATAACCAGCTTTCATTTAAAGGGTGCTAAAAAACAGATTTTGGGTTACGGTTTATTATTTGTTGTTATTGTCAAATAATTATGTTAAGACATAAATGCAAAACGTAACACTCTTATCTCAGCCCAAAATAAAAACCAATTAAAATGTGGACACTGGATAGATTGAAGCCTCGACCTATCTAAAACTGTAAAGAAATGGAGAGGATCAAGTAGACACACGGAGCAATAATCCCCTCAGTGGACTGTCAAACCCAGATGGACATTAACTCTGGGGGGGGAGAGGGGGAGTCAAAGAAAGAGGGAGGGCGGAGAGAAAAAGGAGAACAGATTGAAAGAGCAGAGAGGGCTTTAAAAAGGTGTATGGGTGCATGTTGTGTGTGTGATTGATGGAGAGAGAAATAGATTGGAAGAGATTGAGAAACGATGATGACAGAGAGAGAAAATGGGAATCAAAGTAATGAGGACTGCAATCTGTGTACGCTTGTGAGACCGCGAGACGGAGAGAGAGTGGTACTGGTGCGCAACCTCTGAATCCTGCCTATCCGCTGGCACCATCTGTCTCGGGGCTTGGTGACAGCTCGCGACCATGTGATCTCGCCATGTGACCCAGCGATCTTGTGAAGGAACTAGTGGCCTCGCGTGTTTTACATCCTGGCCCGAGACCAGAAGGCAAAAGCTACAACAACACAATTACATAACGATGAAGGGAATGGGAGTGTACCAGGGCAAAGGAGACGGAACTGCATAATAAACCCCCATTGTGGAAACTGTGGCACGTCAAAGGGATTTGCCGGATTTCAGCCATGGGAGAGTATTTAGGGTTTTTTTATACATCATTTAATAAAGGCGCTCTTTGCTTTCTGTGCAACAGGATCGTATTAGGAATTCAAATCACCTTCATTGCATCTTTCAGAAACACAGGGATGAAGAAAAGTAATCAATATTGCATTCTTTGTTATTTTTAACAACAAAAAAGCCTCAAATATGGAATAAAAAAATCTGGGGCCACGCCCAGTAGTTTGCATGAGGTGATGTAAAACATAAGAATCTACCACTGCTCATGAGATTTGAATCAAACTGTCAATGATCAAATATGAATCGCGATTATGTTACGGTATTGACGCTCGCCTCTAATGATGCAGAAACACATTTTGCTGTATAATTTAGATTCAGAATATAAATAACTGTGACCCGGCACCTACAACAATAGAGCCAAAACCAAACGCGGCCAACGCGCAATAAATGTGACATCAATTCTTAAGGACCCCCCCCCCCCCCCCCCCTTTTGCACACACGTGATCGATTACAAAATGTGCGATCACAAGATTAGCTGTGATGCTCTCTATTCTGATGACGCCACATTGGAAGTAAAAAAATACGTGTCGAAATCAGCAGTTCAAACATTATGAAACAAGACTAGTTAGCGGAACAATAAATAATAGATATTAGAGAAGAAATGATGTTCCTCTTTGTCGGTCCATGGGTCTGGGGAACAGAACTGGATCAGCAGTGAAAGCTGATCTGACAGAAACTAATAACTAGGCCAAGGGTCATCAACACAACTTCTTTACTTTTTATTAGATTGGTTGGGTGGGTCCATATGTTCAATTTAATGTCCAAGAGCTCGATTGAAACACTATTTGAATTGAGATAGTCCCTTGTATAAATTGAAATTTCATCAAATACGTTTTTAAAGACATTTTTCCACACAGACTCCTTTATATTATTTCAATCCCGGTTGGGCCCTTGGGAACCTGCCATACGTACCATTGAGGGGTAAAGGGTTGTCTACTCCTGGGTGGGGGAATCCCAGACGACCTGCACAGGGAGACGGAACACACATTTTACCTCTGAGTAAATATAGTTAATTTGTAATTTGGCAAATGGTTGTCATCATGGGAAAACGCTAGCGAATAACTGCTGCATGTGCAGAGATTTACTTCCCTCCTGGGCAATATTTGAACAATTCTACACACAATGTGGGACATATTCCTGTCATATTAGGCACCTGTGTGACACCAACCGTTTCCCTGCTCCTAATCAACCCCCATCCCCCCCTTTGTGCCTCACTCTCGCTCTCTCTGAGCCACATATCATACATTTCGCTTTGAGCCATTCGCCAGGCCCGCCGCGCACGCACACAAACACACGCACGCACCCACACAAATACATGTTACGATGCCAAACGAGCTTCAAAGTTATGCAAGGCCCGCATGCTGCTCAGGGATAATGAGATGAAAGAGCTGAAATAGTGCGACCATTGTTGTGCGCGAACGAACCACCCTGTGATTGGTGCATTCCGATGCCACATGGAACTCTGCTGGTCCCTCCCCCACACCTCGCTCATGGAGTCCCACAGTATTCACACACACACACACACACACACACACACACACACACACACACACACACACACACAAACTACGAATAGACCACAGAAACCAGGACGGACCACCCGTGGCTTCAGCTTACGCGCTGCACTACAGTTTGCCGTACATTTGGGCATATTTCGACATGACAATACGAGCATCAACACGCAGGCTCACCTTTGCTACGAAACACCTTAACCAAACTAAAAGTGTCCCACTCTAAATGAGCTCGTGTGGACTATGCGCCGACAGGGGTATCGCCTGTAATCAAAGTCCACTTGGGGACAGCCTGTCACATTGGGAGTACAGGGCACGGGCACGTAAGCACACCCCGTCCCCGGGCGCCCACGGGTCTCTCTGTGCTCGCTCCCTGAACCTTATTTGCAAAGTGGCAAGCAGCGTGCATGTAGTACAGTTTAAACACACGCCTGCATGCTCACACAACACAGTGTGTTGTGTGAGCATGTGTGTGTTGGTTGAACAGAGGAGCCCTTTCTGTCAGTCAGGACAATGCTGGAAAGGAATCAAAGTCACTTCTACTGTGGACATTTTGTGTTGCCTCTTCCCTCTCTTCATCGCGTTGGCTTTGTTCAACGTGCTCTGCTGGGATGAGATTTGTGCTCCGGTTGTGTGCATCTAAATGTGCCTGCTACTTGTATACACATTATAATACACAAATATGCATGCGCTCTGTGATTATTATAGTTTAGCCTGCATGCATGTGATAGAGAGCAGGAGGAAGAACGTTTTCTGTAATTATGTTTCTCTTTTTACTCTGCTGCAAGAAAAAGAAAAGAAAGGAAGGACTAACTTAAGTCACTGCTACACTTAGCGGCCTACAAGCTTGGACTATAATTATGGAAGTAAGGAACAGAGAGATGACATTTTGGAGCAGGCCAACGGCTACAAGATGGGGAACAATAAGGAGTAGAGGACGATGCGGCGCGATGCATCATGGGAACGCTGTAAAGAATCAGGCAACTGAATATGAACCGATCTGAAGAAGACAGCTGAAGAAAGATCATCCCCTTCCGCTATTCTCACAATCAGCTAATACGCGTCAGGTCAACAACACCTCATCATCTAAAAAGCTTTCAGGGTTTAAACCCTAATGAAGAAAACCGAGTAGTTGCCGAGCGCTCGGATCCAATTCACTCGCAGGGATCTGCGCCAGCAAGGCTGCAGCTAAAGCCCCAGAAGGTGGCTTATAAGGTAACCTTCCAGTCTTCCACTGTGAATATTGAGAGAAGATTTACTCAGATTGGACGGCGGAACATTAGACCCCAGCTGGATGTCGTGGGTGAGGCGGGAAGAAATGCACGGCGGTTGTGACGTGTCTGGCGCTCAAGGTTTTACTCATCTCGTTAATCTGGTGGTGAAACTGGTCTGTGGGATTTACTGGGTTACTCCGTTCTTTGAAAAATATAGGGGATTATATACATTCAATTTGATTAAACCAGGTACCAGGAGTAATGCACAATGACTTAAAACATTTAATATAACAGTTTGACATGAAAATGCAGACTGGAAACGGAAATGTCCTTCATAGATTATTGAGATCTGTTGAGATCTGTCAGACTTTATTGAAGTAAAAGGAAATATAAAACTGTTGTACATTGTACAGGGTTACGCCTTATGGTTTGATAAACAACTAAGAAATATGGCTAACAACTTAAACTCTACTCTCAAATCCCTTAAATTCCACTAAAGCCTTGTAAAAGGCGTTTCCTTTCAATCATTCACTAGTAGAACTGGTCCTACGAGCTCCTCCCTCTGGGCTACAGGAACAGGCTCTCGCTCCTCTCGTTTCCTCACAAACAGACTCCATCTTAGCTCCGTTGTAGGAGGTAGGCTACACGTACATTCAGGCGCCTTCACGTGGCCAGGTAGACTGCAGATATGCATGTTGAATCACAACAGACCTGTGTGTCCAGACCACGTTCCTGGGAATGACTGCTCTGGAATCATGAACAACACTGGCTACCTGCCGTATTCAAGAACCCATTCCCGGTTCACCATTCAGCCATTAACAGATATTCCCTTGTCTCGAACAATTTTCAGCCAAGCACAAGTAGTAGCACCCACCTTGTAATCTACACAAATATATATATATATATATATATATATATATATATATTATATATGAATTCGCCAATTTATTTACCTACCAGCTTTAAATGGCAATATGTGGGAAATGTGCTAATTACAATTTGATTAGTTACCATCAACAACCACCGAACTTCACACTACAGGTAAGATGCATCAGCGTGTATCCCAGAGGGGACAGACACCTTGGACAGAGACCACCGTGAGTCCTGTTTTTAAATTTTTTTATCATTCTTAAAAAAAAAGGGAGGCTTTGCCGCTGAGATCATAAAAAAAAAAAACTAATGATAGCCCACAACTTCAGTGGGAGTCCTTCCATCTCGCTCACAAATCCCTTCTTACATACAAAGCCTAAGCTTCCATCAGCGCCGCATTCGCTCTGCGTCTGCTTCTCAAAATGCAGGAAAAAGGAGGTCAGACTTGTTGCATCGCATTTTATCAAAAGTGAGGAAACGTTCTTTAATTCAGTGTGAGGAGAAGTAACGCGGGGGTGTGAGTGGACCTCTTTTTACGGTTTAACACTACATGTAAATACGACACGATGTCCAAACGCGATCAGCGGAGGAAGCAAAACTTTTCTATTAATAATTTGTATTAAATTAAACCTTACGGTGCAACAATCCTACCAAATGTTTGTCCAATATAATTAACTCCTTACGTATTTGTTTTTCTCTTCATCACATATGTGTGATGTTTATTTAAAAATATAAGTTTAAATTTAAATGTATTTTTATATATTTTAAATAACACTGCCATGAGGTCGGATCAGTCCCAATATTAATGATTACAAACAGAAGGGATCACAACTGTTGTGATTTACATATGAAATGCACACATTATATATGAACTCAAAATGACAATTCTTTGCAAGGACATTTGTGGGTCCTTCTGTGTGCGATTTAATATTAATCTTATTCATACTCTGCTATTGATAATATTATTGGATGTTTAATTAATTTAGCAATTTATTAAACTAATTAAAAATGAGTTGACACATTACCATGGCAAAATATATATATTTTTTGCACTGACCTTGCAAATCATGTCATACGTGTCATGTCAAACACATGTTGCTAAAAATACATCTTTAGCAGAACTGGAGAGCTTAACAAGGACAATGCACTGGTACGGCATTACACAGATTGCATATGGATTATGAGTAAATGAAATCCAAGCAGCCTTTTGTCCACGACACATCCGGTTAGCTTCTCTGCGTTACGTCCCTGCTGTGGACGGCGTGTAACGTGAACACCGGAGCGCTGCCGGCGGCAGTCGGACATCTTTACCTTTCAGGGTGTCCTGCTCCGCCCTCAGGATGTCGATGAGCGAGCTCTCCAGCGTGTTCATGTTGAAGCTGTCAAATGACCTGGTGCGCTCCTAAAGAGAGGAGACAAAGGAGGAGGAACATCATTGACTTTTCTTTACCTGCTATAGAGACACACATGCAATTAAAATAAAAGGTCGACAGTCTTAACAGTTGACAAACAGAAACTCTGGATGATTGGATTCATCGGTTAATGCAGACCGGCCTCAAGTAGGAGACGAACACTATCAACTCTAAACAAAATGGAGAAATGGGGGGCAGCCGGACACTTTCACAGGTTTTACTTTAAAATAAAAAGAAACACAAAAGACACAAAGCCTCGTTTAGTTTGTCCCTACTAATTTTTTTTTTTCCATCCTCGACTCACTGGCACTTAAGTCATCGGCACAAATAGCGGGAGTGACAAACAAATTAGGAGGGAGACCTAGTTTCACGCGAGTGGAATCTCAGTGATTCAATAATATATTCTGAAAATCTGAGATAAAAAGTCGGATAAGCCTTATTAAAAATACTTTGGTGTTCTATTTTCGGCTGAAAACTACATCGGTGCATTTTTCAGTCGAGCAGACCGGAGCGCCCATGTTGATGGCATCTTGGTCTAACCGTTAAGCAGGTGGAGATTGTATTATTTAAAACCTAACCACAATTACCCTCTTCGAGTAGTTCTTATACGTAACTGCCGGTACTTGAAAACTTAAGTGAGCTCTAAATGTACTCATTGGGCTTGGTCGCATAATGAAACTGTCAGTACACAAAAGGAGCTAATTCTTGAAGCCACAGCCTTGTCACCTACAAACATACCTGGAGATGTTTGTATACAAAGAAGTATGTGTGAGAACGCACGACTGCAGTACACGCACAAGTGCCGTGCTGATAAGACTTCTGTTTCGACTCCACCCCAGCCAAAAAAAACAAAAATATGCAGCCTTTGACAAGCTGTAGAGAAATTATGACAAACTATTTTGGTGTCCTCCCAACCACAGGTCAGGTGGACAATGCCGCGGAGGACACACTAGAACATTCATATCCTCTTTGCTTACATCTATAGTTGGTGCTTAAAGTCCCCATCACATTGTCGATTGTCTCATTTCGTCCACTGTGTCTTCCGCATTTCTACGGTCATTCTTCAATGCAGAAATACCTTTAAAAAATTCCTCATTGATGAGTCAGAAGTCTCGCAGGCTGCAGCGAGCCAATGACTCCTCGGGCTACGCGTTGTTGTTCGATAAGCTGTACATCGTGACTGGAATGCTGAGTCATTTTCTCTACTGTCTGGTCACGACAGGACTACCTTTTTCCCCCTTAATGCACCATATCCAGGAAAAAAAAAAGACTATACACAATACTTAAATAATATTCATTGTAGGAGCTATCTTTAAAAGATTTGCATAGATACCGTGAAAACAATACTGGAAAGCATTAGCGTTTCATGAGAACAAAGTGACGCATAGGACAGTTGTCGCTATAAGATACGTCCACATTGATGGACAAATCGTGGAGAGTATTTAGATGATCGCATCACAGCCTAATGAGACTTAATGGCGTTAGGTGTTACTGATAATGAGGCTGCAATTTGCCAAAGCCTCACCATCTTTTCCTGCCCTTTAAAAAAATATTAAGGAAATAAAAAAATCCCGAACAGCCAGCATTGTTTTCCCCGTTTGAGAATGATAAGCAGGTGTAGCGAGTGTTTGCATTGAGCTCTGATGGAGCTCCATTGTTCAGCTGGCCTACTTTTTCTTTTTTATCACATCCGTCTCAAGATAGCAGAAAGTGAAAACAGAGAAATTATGAGTTGATATTAAAAATGCATTAACATAATATCATGTGAATAAAGCTCAACATTGCACTGGTGCTTGTTTATTGATATTGCCCTGCAAGACACCAAAAGAAAATCCACAACATCCCGGTTTGATAAGCTCGGCCCTCATGATGGAGGAGCCTCGCACAACCAGATTAACCCGACCTGTCTCTCATTCCTTTTTGTTACCTATTCATAGTCAATCATATCTTTCATTCCCCGCTGTCATTCCAACAAACGCATCCAAGCATTACTTCTCTACTAACCAGTTATCCAGCAACGGGGGTTGGGCTCTTGCTACAAAAGCTTTGGATCAATATCTGCTGAGAACGATCTGAAAGTAAAACCACCTTGTGAGGAAAGGCCCAGAGCATTTTTTGTTACATCACAAAGTCCACAGGGGTCAAACGCCGAAGGGTTCAGAAAAACAGCCCCGCGTCAGAGAACCACATGACCGTCGGTCGGGGCAGGCCGGCAGCTCCTTTTTTTTTTTTTCCTCTCCCCCCCAACCCCCATCTACTGTTTGGTGTTGACACTAGCTAGCCATAGAGCGCGGTTGGATGCCAGAACTCCACCAGCTGTAGACGACGTTTTAGCAGCATTTTGTCCGTCGCAGATTTCCCAATATCGGCCGAGGGAACATACAAAGACGAAGACGACATGGCAGGAGAACACACCCGTTACCCGTTGCCCGCCCGCTCCCTCCCAACAAATATCAACACAGGGATACAAGCCCGACTAGGTGCACTATTTTCTCATATCCGCCCGTCAGCCTGGTGCTCTGCAGTTTCTGAGCATTCGGCTGGACAGCAGAGTGTATTTAATCATCAGATTCATGCCTTTGTCCCTCTCGACAACTGTCCAGATGACCATCAAAGTATTCATCCCAGAGAGATTGCAGGCAAGGCACAAATGCGCACGCACACACGCGACTTTGAAGTGCTAGTCACATTATATGCATCTATGAAAGCGTATCCATGCGAACCTCAAGAGCACAGCTGCAACTATGGAGGATATTTGCAAAGGAGAGTGAAATAAGGTTCAGGATACGTGGGTAAGCAGGAAGAATGTAATCACCCTTAATCTAGTTAAAGCTAAATGGATAAGTAAGGTCAGTCACACCTCTTTTTTTCCAGTGACCATCAATAAAAACCTGCATGATTGGATCAATTTGCATTATACAGCACGGCAAAGTGCATCTGCCCAGCCCTGCCACCACTTTTGAATGTGGATCTGGATGAAGAAATGTAGATGCGTGTTCTCATATAATCAGCTCATCTGAAACTGACAAAGTAGTCAGCTGTAGTGATTTGGGGGAAATTCAACTTAGCCAAAGCTACCCGACTTCAGACTACTAGAGCGTCAACGATTTGGTCATCGGATAATCGGATAATTTATCAGCAAATCTTTTGATAAACTATTAACTGTTTCAGGGTTTTACTTTTGTGGCATTTGTCCAAACTCTACGTGAAGAAACATTATTTTTTTTTTTTTAAACAAAAGGGGGAAAAAAAGGTTAAAATGACCAAATGAATAACATGGCTGGCAAAGGACGACATTTAATCTCGACTCACCAACAAACACAGAAAGGGCCACTGTGAACATATTTTGATGACATATATAGAAGTTTAGAATGATTAAATACGGCAAGCGGTGGGTGACCGAGTCCAACATTAATCTTCCGGCCTGTTAATGAAAAATAGAAGTTGCAAGAGGCTGGAAAAGTGGAAAAAGTAATAGGGCAGTTTTCAGAGGTGCAAGACCCTCCAATCCCACCTCTCATTCACTTAGAGGTTGTGCAATGTTTTATTCCTTTAATCTAATCAAATCCCAGAGACAACGGGGGGCGAGAGGAAGCCAAAAGCAAAGGGGGGGGAAGGGGAGAATGTCAGATGAAAGAAGTGGGGTGACAAAGAGAGAAAGTAAGTAGTGAGGTAAGTCATAAGAGAAGAAAGAAAAAGGGCAGGAAGGGGAAGCGGGTTGTGCTTTTGATGCCTGCGATGAGGTTTCTTCCTGGTCAAAGTATTTCAAAGGCCTGCTGTGACATTAAACACCCCGAACTGTCAAAAACAAACCATCACCCGGCGCTGGCGAGATAGAGTGTGATCGCGCGGGTCCCAGCAGGGTGACGAAGGTGTATTTGCACAGTTTGTGGATTTGACTGAACTGACTCCTTATATATAAAGGCAGAGGTGCCCAATAGGTCGATTGCAATCGATAAGGCCGTGCCAGTAGACGCTGATTAAAAAGGTATAAGGCTACGCTAAATACAACGCGACATAACACCTTTGCGAAGACGCTGCCGTGTCGTCCTCCTTTGTTGAAACACATGTGCAGAAGACGTGGGCAATGCACGCAAGCCAACAAAATAAAACACACACGCATGCAGGCCCCTCACACAAACACGCACAAGCTCCCTTTCTTCTCGTTTCGGAGAGTCTGTCAAGGGTGTGAGAAGGGCACAATGAGGCTGTATGAGCAACAGAGCTAGGTGCTTGCCAGCACAGATCGGGCCGCTCATTAGGCCCCAAAACATTTCTCTCATTTCACAGAAATGTCACGAAAACCAGAGGCATCGGCCAAAACCTCTGCAGCTCGATGCCTGGGTTTGAAGAAGGCGGCTTCCTCCCCCGTGGAAGTCTCGTGCTAAACGTTACGCCCTAAAAAAATTCCCCTGCGCGAGTTCTACTCGCCTGAAGACCTGCACTATTGATTCGATTTGCTTTCAGACAAGCACAGGGTTCAACTAAAGGAGGCCGAAGCCTCAGGCTGGACAACAGGTTGTGCAATATTTGTTTACGAAAAGGTGGTTTAATAAGGAGCCTTCACATAGCAGAGCCCTGAAAATGGCTGCACTATACGTGAGCTGCACAAACAGTGAGGAGGGATCAGTCGCCAGCAGTTACCCTGGTAGCTTACTGAGACAATATCCTGTGCTGGCTCACTCGCCCTCAGGCACCACCAGTCTCCCATCTGGTCCCCGGCCAAATTTACCAGTAGGAATTAGCAAAGTACACGGCAGAATACCGCTGACCTTGCTGCCGGTGAGAAATTGGGGGAGCATGTACAGAAAAGAGAAAACGTACGTCGATTTTCTCCAGGTGCTCCGATTTCCTCCAACAATCCCGAGAGTTTAGGCCAATCGGCGACGCTTAAATGGCCTGTCGTTGTGAATATGAGCATCTCGCTCTGCTCGACTGGCAACCTGTCCGTGGTGTCACCCTGCCGCTTGACCAGCATGGACTGGCTTCATAAAACTGGTATTTAAGACACGCTCATTTCTGACCTAGGGCGGGTTACTGGCTCACCAGTGTGCCCAGTCTGGAGCCCATCTCAAATACTGGTATTAACTCGAATACAGCCACGGTAATAGAACATGTTCGTTCGGTGTGTGTGTGTGTGTGTCTTGGTGCTGCACAACACTTGAGATGAAATATGGCGCATGGCCTTGCTTTCGAACTGCATCCACACACTTCCTCAAAAAGAAACACAAAATAATGTCAAGGCAATCACATGATGATGCCTAACTTTGTTAATGCGGAAAGAGTGATGGCTTTTGGAACACACCTCCGCTGCGACATCTTGCTAATTAAATGTGATTCCGTCTTCTGAATAGCAGCCAACTGAAAATTTTACAGCACAGCTAATTTGTGGAATTCGTCTATCTGCTTGGTCTCTGTAGAGCCATGTACTTACACCAACATCTGATCCAAAAGTGTTGATGAACCAACTTGGATTTTACGCGGCCTGAAAAATTGTGACTGTTGAGTTGGTGATCAAATTGAGAAATTAAGAAAGGAAAGTGTCACAACAGTTCCCCCCCTTCAGTTCAACGTTACAGGAGCTACAGTATTTCGTTACCAAACCCTTTAGGGGGGAGGGGGGCGTCTTGTGTAAGGCATCATGTGTCATCAGTCCTCTAAACAGTTCATGATCTGGACAAGACCTGACAAGAACCATTTTTGGGACCGTTTGTCAGCAAATGTAATAAAATGGGAGTAAATGGGAATTCAAATCGCCTTATTGTCTTCAGAACGTAAAGACTAAACCACACTCAGGTGGCTTTTGGTCAATAACCTGACACTTGGTTTCCTGTGTAATAATTTAACAGCGGTTTCTCGTTGCAACAAAAGACTGCAAAAACACAAAATGTAGACAACGTGTCAACGCACATCTTCATTCATAAAAACAATCTTGATAGGTTTTTATGATCTTGACCCATTATCAATTCTTTGTAAATTGGTCTACTTATATAATCACACACACACACAATTCTGTCCCCATCTTTCGTCCGCCCTTGCAGTATGGAGAGGGCAAAAGGACAATGCTCCTCCACAGTGAAGAATAATATATTGCAGTTGAAGTGATTCAAGTTTTAACTTAAATCGGGCACGTGGATGCAACAGGAAGTGCTCTCACTTGATGAAATTGGGCGCAGAATCACAATTCTGGATTGAATGAGAATATGCCAACAGAGCTAGCCGACTGCTAAGCTAATTGCGTAGCTTCTATATCAATTATGTAACAAAATGTTCTATTCGTGTGTGTGTGTGTGTGTGTGTGTCAGAGCCCATGACTACCTTCGGACAGGGCTGTTGGCTAATGATATATTGAAGCTGCAAAGTGAGTTTGTCTACTTAAGCAAAGAGACATGTCAAGACATATTCAGCACAACATTCTGACCGTTTGAACTGTGGTGTGTTTATAATATTCTCCCTTAATTAAATATATAAATAATTAACAAGTGCATTGGGTCATTAATTGCAAATGGGAAAGTATGGAAAGGTCGCAACAAGAATCACTTTTGGAATGTGAAGATTAGTCAATATGCTGGTTTAGAAAATTTGAGTTAATATGAAAGAAAATTTCTAAAGCGCGTTAAGAAGCCTTCACAACCTCTCTCTCTCCAGCCCACCGCCTCAATCAATCATGCGCTAAGATCAATAGAATGATTTTACCTCCATGCTCCCGTTGCCCGTTTCCATCCATCCATCCGATAGTCTCCTTTCTCTTTTCTCTATGCGATTATGCAATTATTCAAGCCATATTCATGAGTGGACTCGGGTATCCAAATTACACTATGAATAGGATGGCATTTAGAAAACCAGTTGCTAGGCTATGGCAGCCACAATCCAGGTGATTAATAATTGGAAACCCTGAAAAATCATTGCCCATTATGCCAGGGCCATAAATCCACAGTATTGTGGGGCCGTTTTTTTGTGCTTTAGGCCGGAATAAAAAGACATCCAAGCAGGACGTCTTCGTGCTCACTGCTGGATCTAGATTTTTCTTTACATCTCAGACAGTCATTCTCCTCACACCTGGATTGCTTTACCCCTATTTTCACTTCCCTCTGCCCATCTTTTTCCTCTATATCCATGATGCGTGATACCCCCCCGCCCCTCCCAGACTCATATACGTGGCACACACACACACACCACTGCAGTAATAGAGCCACATTAGTCATCATCAGAGACATACAGCTGTGGAATTGCAGAGCAACGACGGCTGAGTTCCGTTAACACGGTAAGAAGTGCATCCATGTACATTCATACCCAAACCCCATGACTAAAAATAGAAACTATAAAACACTGCAATAAAATGAACAGCTAACATACACATTGACGTTTAATCACTCAGGGACCACACACACGCAATCACACAAAATAAATTCAATTAATAGGTCAGAATTATTGCTGAACCGCACAATGATGACGTCGCAGGAAAAACTGACCTGAAAGGGGAAGATGTTGTCACTGCGGCCGACTCCATCGTCCATCCAGGACTTGGGGTTGAAAGCGGCGGGACTGTTTCGAGGGTACTTCTGGGACGCCACGTGGTTGTTGGGGAAGGTCTTCTTCAGAGGAGAGATGGAGTTGATGGGGGTCATCCCGCCATTCAGCCCCCTGCGATAGTCTCTGCCCTGAGACCCCCCCCAGCTGCCGCTACCGCTACCATAGCCTCCTCCAGGACTCCAGGAGGTAGAGGAGCCGGGGGAGGGAGAGGTGCTGTGGTAACTGGCCGGACCCCAGGGGGACGGGGGCTTGTTCAGGCTGTTGGACAAATGCGGCAACTGGTTGAAAGCCGCATTCCTGTGCGGAAAGGGCGGTGGAGGGTGTGGAGAGGCCGGGGAGCGCCGGTGCTGCTGGTGCTGGTTGTGGGGGTGTTGGAAGTGAGGGTGAGGCGGGGGAGCGGCGTGGTGCTGGGACAGGGCCGCCGCTGGTCCGATCTGGGGGGAGAAGTTCCCGCCGAACCCTGGGCTGACGTGGTGAGAGAAGTTCGGGAACAGCAGGGCCCCGTTGTTGGCAGACGCCGGGTTGAAGAAGCTCACGTCCTCGTTGATGATGGTTGACGGTGCCGGCGGGATGGCGGCCGACCAGTTGTTGAAGCCAGTAAGTGACGACGAGGTTGTACTGGACTGGACGGGGCCGGTTCCCCCGAGACCAGACGTCTCGTGGTAATCGAAGCCCGTCAAGACCGGAGACTCGAGGCGCAACTGCTTCTCCTTCCCGTTACTCCCTTCGGACGTGCCGTTGTCCGTCTTGGCTTCATCTGACCGGGCTTTTTCCAGTTCTGAAATGATCCCACCGCCACCCCCACCCTCCTGGTGACTCCCAGGGGACAACTGCTGCTGCTTTTCTTGCGTTTCTTGCATTTCCTGTTGCTGCTGTGCCTTGGGTTTCTCTGCCCCCCCCAGGATCTCGTCTTGCACGCTGTTGTGGGTGGCTGAGGCAGGGAAGAGCCAGGGAGAGCCTCCCGTGGTGCCATTCCCCGCGGCTGTGGTGCTGTTTATGAAAGCAGCAGGGCTCTGCGACACATTTTGGTGGTGGTGTGGGGGCTGCAGATGCG
Source organism: Gasterosteus aculeatus (assembly GCF_964276395.1). Classification (NCBI taxonomy): domain Eukaryota; kingdom Metazoa; phylum Chordata; class Actinopteri; order Perciformes; family Gasterosteidae; genus Gasterosteus; species Gasterosteus aculeatus. The sequence continues at coordinate 21,993,989 of NC_135694.1, forward strand.
GGTGGATTCGAACCGGGAATGCAGACTTGTTGCCAGTGTTGTTTTGAACTAGGACTCCGAACCCGTAATCCCCCATTTGTTTTCTCCCCCCACACACGCACAAAAGCTATCCCGTGATCGTTTGTCCTATTGAGAGAAGAGCACACAGGATGGCATGCACCGAGTTAGCAGTCGGGCCCTCTCATCGCACCACACGTCAAGGGATTTAGAAACAACTGGGTGATGGTCATACAACGATTTCTTGTGATCGGGTCGGTTTTCGCTCCCTCAAGAGAACGCTCACACACATGACAATTTCTCACACACACACACACACACACACACACACACACACACACACACACACACACCACAGTCATGAATGAGCTCATTCTTGCGTGGAACAATCTGTTATAACCCTTATTATGGCTCCGAGCAGTTTTGATAAAAGCCAACCGGTTGACATTACATCTTCTGCTAATTATAACCGCGTGACGTTGCCAGCTTGGAAGTGTTCAGCTGAGCTGCTGGCAGCCGCCAGTGTCTCTAGCTGGAGCACCGCTGTGTGCAGACGACACCGTCTCCGTTCCTTCGCACAAGCCGACTGACAGATCGTCAAGCGGCCGCCGTGTAGCCTTAGAGGGACCGCCGTCGTGCGAAATAGAACGGATCACATTTGGATAATATCAACAAATTAACGGTGTTAACGTTTAGAGTAAAAAAAAAAAAAAAGAAAGAAAAAACACACGACCTTGTTTGACAGCTGTCACCAGTGTGTGGAGTTGAACCTCAAAATGTCTCGGATAAATGTCATACAATAAAATACGTACCGGGTTTTGCTCGTTACGGTCGTTTTTACACGCCAAGTAACAGCGGAGCGGGTGGAATAAACCAACATGTTAAGCTGGCCAGCTAATTTCCATCCGTTGCTAACGCTAGCTAGTTAGCTAGCTAGCCGGCTACCAACCGTCAGCATTAATGCTAGCTAGCCGGACAGCCAGAAAATACGGGCGAATAAAATGTCTTTTCACCTTCTGATCACCACCTTCGAGCTCGGCGACGTCTTTGTCGGGATCCTTTCCTCGGTTTGAAAAGCAGAGAGATGTCCTTGAAAAAAATGCGAGTGCGTCGGGCAAAGCTTTTTTTTTTTTGGTAGCCGACTCGTACAGTGCAGTCGGTCAGCTTTTTTTCTCCCTTCTCCTGACGTGTCCTGCCTGCTCGATGACACAGCTCTCTATCTGCTGCCTCTAATCTGGACTATGGAATCAACGGGCTCTGCTAACGTGGCAACGACTGAATTCTATTCGACCGCGGTTATTTCACAAGCCTTATTCGCTCGGTTTCATTTTTTGTTTGATTTTCAGGATTATTTCGTCGCTAACTGTCTTTACTTCAGAGCTAGCCGACTGCTGTGTGCTTCCTTGACTGCCCTCTCTCCTGAAACCGACCGTGGACGAATGACAGCGACTGTCAGCGAGAAATCAGCCGAGACCCACTTCCGCTTCTAGCACCGCCCTTTCCATCGTGACCGCGCCCCCCGAGAACCACACCTCGGGATGTGATTGGCCGGACGACTGGCAGCCTCGCCTAATTTCTACAACATTAAAAGGCCGTGCACCAATAATACACGCATGCCACCCGTAAGCACAGCCCACTGAGGGCTCATATGATTCCTTTTTAAAGGGAGAGAGAGAGAGAGAGAGAGAGAGAGAGAGAGAGAGAGAGAGAGAGAGAAAAATCCTCCCAGCACAGTACTTTCTGTTTGAAGATGTAGTATCAGGTCGTGAGAAAACATAGATACCCCACCCTCCCCCACCCCACCTCCCATTCAAAAGCGTGGCATTACTTCAAAAGAAGAGTCTCGTGCCAAGCTTGTTGATCTCATGCTCCTTCATTGTAAATGTGGAAATGAAGGTACGTCACATTTTTGTAGCTGCAATGATCAGTTGCAGTTAGTTATTATTAACATTAGCATTGAGGTCATAGTCAGTGGTGGTTATGTGTTTTGATCAGATTTGTCGGATATTCTGCCTCCTTCATTACAGGAAATGACAAAGGATTAGACACACCAGTCAACACAAAGCTACAACACCACCAACTATAATCTAAAAAATAACCATGTTTACACATTTTGAACAATGTCATTAAAAACTAGTGATAAAATAAGATGTTCTGACTGGATTATTCTATTGATTTGCATTAAACGGAAAGACCTCATTTTGTATTTAATAATTATACCCGTTGCAACTCCCTTCACGCGCAGTAGTCTATCTGATATAATAATAATATTATTAATCTCTTTCAGTTTGTTCAGTTCCTGTAAAGTAAATCAAACAATGGTAAATGATGGTCTCACAGCCCATGCGTTTGTGACTGGTCATCTCTACTCTGCCGGATCTCTATCCATCCAACCCATTTTCCATCATCACCCTCTCTGTCCTCCTCGGTGTCCTTCTCTCCTGTGCGGTCTTTATCACCTCGAGGTCATCAAGCGGCTTTGACTCAGTCAGTATCACTGACCCTCAACTGGCGGTGTAACACGCAGCAGCAAATGACTATCTAATAAAACTGTCATTTCAAGTCGAGCTGGGAGGGAGTGATACATTAGGGAATCCGTAGTGTTGTGAAGTATTAAGTGCGTACGGAAATGATGAGCATGCGCTGGCAGGTGAGGGATGACAGATATTGGCAGGTTTGGGGAGGGACCAGTTTAAAGTAATCCGATTAACAAAATAGATTGCACATGTCTGATAGTAACTATTCACATTGAGCTTACGATCTGGTGGCAAGATGTGTAGTTGGGGTAGGATTCCATTTTAGATATGAGTTTTGACCTCTAGTGAAGAGAGAAAGAGAGATTGTCAGCACAATGTACTTAAACATGCTTAAGCTCTGAACAAAGGTGGATCTTTCAATTTTTAAATTCCGAATCTGCAATATAACCAGTCTATCTCTCAGGCAATTGTCGTATTACAATGGTTCATCTGAAGTACACATCAAGTAGCATAGAGTCGAGTTGTCCATTTCTAAAGTGCTTTGGGACCTTTTCTAAGGTAATTGTTAAAATGTGTTAGAATAGTAGCATAATTAGATTTTTCATATTAATTCATCATAATAAATCTGTGGCTGTAGGTCTTGTAGTTGTGCCAAGGTTGGCTGCCTTGTTTAACCTGATAATCTGCTTCTGGTGTTTCTTCATGTATTTCACCAGTTTTTCAGAACGTGAATAGACACAATTTACGGTTTATGACCGAGGTCAGGGCAGGTGTATTGTTCAACACTCATGGAAGCCCAGTGTCCCGTTTAGAGTTTGTTTGAGCAGATCTCTAAAAATCTGAGTGTCCCTGCATTACCTTCTATTCAGTAATAAGTCCCACACTACATGTGCAGTAACTCCAGCCAAGCACTCGCCTCTCGCCTTTCTATTATGCAGTATATTTTCATTTCTATCTGTGACCTCCGCTCTCTTTTCACATTTTCTAATCTCCATTTTGTGTTCAAGTGAACAGAGGGTACGAATAAGCAGTAGGAAGGAGGAATGTTTGATCCTACACGTCCTACACGTGCTCCAGCTTTACATTTCTCTGGCGTGGCGCAGAGTGTTCCTCTCACAGCGGAGTGGATGTTTAGGCAGAGTGCTCGGCACAATTCAGAGGTTTCTAGGAAAGAATAACCGGTCTTACAGGCCTCACTCGGGAGACAACACCCTCTCCTCCTTTCTTCCCTTTCTCTCTCTGCCTTTCACTATGTCACATCACTAATTCCCCTTGTCTGAAGCAACACAACAACAATGCCGACATAGCATAGATGTGTCAAATCATATATGGAAGCCATATTTCTACAGGTTAGACCAAAATGGTGCTGTGTTCAAAAGACACTGAGATTCAACTATTCAACTACTGTTTGATTAAGCTAATAGTCCGGGTTTTCTTTTGTTGCTACAGGTTTTCTGTGTTCTCTGTCATCTCCAAGACCGGGTAGGTGCTATGAATAAAACATTGACTCCATTAAAACATGAATCCCCTTTTACCTGAGGCGTAATCATGGTGCAATTCCTCCCTGAGCCCATGTGAACGTGTGTGCACGCGTGTCTGTATGTATATTTGTATGTGTGCACAGATGTGCCCGGGCTGCAAATGTGCCCAATCCCATTTTGAAGCAGTTTCCTCCTGTTCTAAATGGGTCAGAACGCTCCTTTGGCATCTGAAGTTGACTTTTGGGGCGGGCAGTGTCAAGAACCAGTGATGTGTCCAAAAAGATTCCTGCTGTGGAAGACACAGGTGAGCTGTTGTACCAGATACATTAGTTCAAATGTACCATTATTTATACCTCCATAAGACCTATTATGTCTTTCATCATTAACAGTTGAGTTGGCATGGAAAAAAAATCATGTTGTCTCAGAGAAAATAGTCAGACTTACATAAGAAAGCTATAATTACACACCTCATATCTGTAATAACTTCAGTGGACTAGTCATGACGTATGAACCTCCCAGGTTGAAAATGAGTCCCCAGCAGGCCCTATTGGGAAATTCAACCCTTGGTAGTAATTTAAATGATGTTGATTTTTGAAGATTGGTCTTTGGATGATGAGACAGAGGCTCCCGATGGGCTGTTGTAGCGTTGAGTTTATGTCCGATGAAATGGTGAGGCAGCGCACAGTGCTAACGAAAGGGTGAGGACGTGCTCATGGGTGGATTTGGGACACAACGAGGACCTCTGGGTGAAGGGCTGAGCAGAAGGGGGTGGAAAAATAAGAGATATCCTTCTAGGAGGAGGTTGGAAGGACAAAAGAGCTGTGGGATGTGATCATCAGGGATGGATGCAGAACCAAACAATATGTCTGTGTAAACAAGGGTTGCAGTTTCACTGCGTTGATTTTGAACACGGATCTTTACACCCGCAGACGACTTGATAGACGTGGCAGAGCCTCAGACAATGAAAAATGTTACACCATAGTCACATTGATTTGTTTTAATTATTCATTTATCATCATTGACAAAATAATTTGAAATATAAATAAACAACATTAATGTCCTTCATGTATCGGACATGCTCTCCTTAATGTTTGTTTTTCTGACGGCATGAAACCTTTCACATCCTTCATCCATCCAGCGTATTTGCCCTGTCGTTCTCTCCCTGGGGACTCCACACTAATTACGCCAAAGAGGTCTCTGCTGGGTGGAAGCCGGGGACGACTGTTTGAAAACGACACATGGACTGACTGTGTGTGTGTGTGTGTGTGTGTCTGTGTGTGTGTGTGTGTGTGTGTCGCAAAGGCCAGGCCGATTTCATGACTCCACTGGGCACGGACAGGATAATAAATTACAACAGAGCAGCAGCTGGGGGTCTGTGGTGTGAGTGTCAATGTGTGTGTCTGTGTGTATTTTCGGGCCCACTAGATTTCAACCTATTCTATCTACCTACAGCAGAGGTGGAAAACCTGCAGTTAGAATCGTCTTTCATTCCTCACTTGATCGTTGTGTTACTTCCCATACTAACAACGGAAAATGTGTCATTTATTCAAAGTGCCAGTTTATGAGCTGCAGAAAAAATAAAGAATGATTTGTATTTGGAAAGGCACCAACTTTAGGGAAAGAAGTTGGCAACCCCAGCACAATTACTATAACTGCCGTAGGAAATGAGTAGCGGCGGATTCCCTCGTGCAATCAGAGGAGGACTGTGCACTTGTGTAGAAAAAGCTTCACAGCGTCGTGGTTTAGCCCAAATGCTCCTGATCCTTCTGGATCAATAGGGTCACCAATGTACTGAGAAGGTGTAATTGTGTTTGTCTATCTTTCAATGCACCTTCGTATCTTGAGGGATTGGTGTATTATATGCGGCATTCTGCAACGTCTGAGTTTGTTGTTGCCATGGAAATTTGGGCTACTTGTTTATTCATTCACCGCTGGTGACACATGCAAGGGATTCAGATGCCGCTTGTTTTCATCAATTTTTGTCTTTATTTACCTTTTTTGACGAAAGAAGAAAATCAAAGAGAAACTAGTATGTTAAAGGTTTGAGGTGTGTGCGTCTGAGTGTGTGTAGGGGAGTATAATTACATGATGTGCTCAGATGTTTATGAAATCAATTGAAGGGCTGTGCCGCTAAAGCGGGAGAGGTTTCATTTACCTTGTGGGCACTTTTCCATGGCCGATGAGTCTGGCTGGGTGACAGGCTGAAAGGAGCCAGGACAACAGATGCTGGATGAATGCAGCGGCCAGCATCGAGCAAGAATCTACCAATCTGATCCCTTTCCAGTCGCTCGACGCTCTGTGACACGTTTTCACAGGACGTGTTGTATAATTCGGAAGGATTCAGAATGATTTTTCACCATGCTTCTGGCATGGCTCTTTGGTTCGGACGGAAATATCTGAAAAGTGAGTGTAAAATGAATTTCAGCAATGTTGCTGATCACCTGACCTTCAGCGCCATTAATCAGGTCGACCTTTATCGGTGACATTCCCATTAACCACAGCTGTATTTTGTGTTAGCCGGCGTTAGCATGCTAAACTGAGGCGGTAAACATGGTAAACATTTCACCTGCTAATCATCAACACAGTAGCATCATCATCATCATTGCATCCTGAAGTTAGCATGGTGAATAGAAAAGGGAATAGTGACTTGTAGATCAAATGAAATTCAGTTTTGTACATTTTTATCATACATTTTATATAATTGTTATGTTCCATAGTGGCAGAAGTTATGTGCAAGCTTTTTAATTAACTCACCTAATTATTTATGTATTCATATATTAGACTATATTTAAGTCTAACTGCCAGGTATAGTTTATGTGCAACCATTTTGCCACAATTTCCTTTTGACAAGCGGGAGACATTGTTGCTCCTCAGATATTCCTAAACTTGATATAACAACTAGACAGCTGACATTCCAACCCAGCTGCTAGCCAACTTGTTTGTCATAGCAATGGCTGCAGCTACTTCTCTCTCTCAGTCGAGTGGAGGTTAGAAGGACAGAACTGGTTTCCTTGAGTGTGTTTGTTGTCCACTGACCTTCTAGTTGTACACCAACTCTCTTGTAAAGTCTGTCTGCGATAGGTTGATCGTGTGTGTTTGTCTTTCTCTTGTTTTCTCTTTCCTGTGTGTCTGTACACACACACACACACACACACACACACACACACACACACACACACACACACACACACACACACACACACACACACACAGGCAGTGCTGACAGAGGCTAAAAGAAAGACCAATGGACAGAGGAATGCTGAGTCAAGCAGACCTGAACCACTCGTCGCCCCAATAAAGGCACAGAGCATGTGGCCTCATCAATAATGAAAAAGTCCTCCGTAAAGCCCTGAGAGTCACAGATATGTGTGCCCCTCGTGCTTGTGCCAGTGCCACGTGTGGGTAAACGTATTTAGACATCAAGGCTAGCCCATGTGTCTCCGTGGTCGGGAGAGGGACATGTTAGGTCCGTGGTATTTCCAGATCATGTTAACTGCGAGGTGGAGCTCCGTGTGTCTCTTATCAGTCGGCACAGCTGTACCTGCGAGGGTACTCTGATGCACTTCCATGTGTGTGTCAGCCAGCCGGGCTGAGGGATGTGCACATTGTGACTATCAGCCGGAGGCTTCCAGACATGAAAACACGGTAACTCGGTAATCCCTCAAATCTTAGTTCACTTTAACTGAGCACTGAGAATTAATTAATTATTTTTAAAGCTCCCAAAACCTGAACCTCATTGCACTTTGAAATGCTTTGATCTTAACTCATCACTTACATTAATTGGGTATGTTTTTGTTTACCTCCAAGTTTCTGGCCCAGTGTAGCACTCAATAAAAAACATATTGGTATTGCAATATATTCTGTATTTAATTATTATTCAGTTTTTAACACGATTTAAAGGCTTGCTAATAATATGTATGTTGAAACTATTGACATTTAGATTGAGCCGGATGACCTCAGTCTGTTTTGCAGGTAAAGTAATAACAGCCTTAATGGTGTCGGTCCTTCAGTTGAAAGTCTGTTGCTTGTTACTGTGCAGAGAATAAGGTGCAGCTCAGGTTTGGGCTCTTTACTAAGTTGTCATCATGGTTCGGCACTTTGAATCCACTTTCTTTCAGCACGCACAAGCCAATCTTCCTTATAATTGGGAAAGCATCTCTTCTCTGGATAATCACTTAGTCCTTCAGCCCCCCTTTCAAATACCTGTCAGGAAAGCAGCCATACTAACAAAGTAACAGGCAGACAGAGCAGAGGGGGTCGTCACAGTGAGTTGACTTTTGGAATGAAAGTTTTGACCAAACGAAACCTTTTCTTAAAAAGACTGAATCCCATTCTTTTTAAGGAAAGTGGACCATGACCAGGCAAGACTCATCATTTACTCATAATTATATCACATGCTATCACTATTCCATTAAGGCACTTACTTTTCATTTGGTAGATTTGTTCTATTACATGAAGCAAATGGCCCCAGATGCAACTCAATTCAAGTTTCTGCTAGACAATTATGCAATGGACCACAAGGTCAATTCACAAAAGCAAGTTTTATCAATTTCCTTTTCTATATTAGGAATCAGTAGGTGGAGAAATAAGTGATTCCTTCCCGTCACAGATTTATATTCTCATGATTACTCCTACAGATGTTTTTGTCATCACAGTGGTCCATCGCACCAAACGGGAAGTTCTTGCTCCAACTTTAGCGGTTGCACATGTAAGGGCAAAGCTACATGACATGATACTGCTCTTAATATGCCGTCAAAAACACTGATCTCACACAAAATCAAAAGACTTTGAGGTTTCGAACAGATCTGAGGAAGGACTGAAGGGAAGGTCACAGGTGCACACGAGGTCTCAGGAGTTTACAAGATTTCATTAATCCTTTTTGATGTCTCGCCCGGTGATGATTGCTGTACGAGCAGCGTTGGCATCATTATCAAGCAGAAAGACTTTCTGACCTTTCCAGTGAGTGACAGTGCGAGGAGGGGCCCTTTAGCAAAGAGATTGATCCCAAACCCTCAGGGTCCCCCAGGATCTGTTGTGTTTATTGACCTCAGTTTGCAGAGGCCACAATCTGGCCCATTGGTAGTTAGATCCATTGATTAGAGTATAACACATGGACGATCAATCGGTTAAAATCGCACTAGCTGGGAGCTCAGCCAGTGACAGGCCTCTGGGTTATGGGAGGCATACAGCAACGTGACTGTAGGAGAGGGGGGGTCGAATGATCCTGGGTCATGGAAGTTCTGCTTGCGTGCAAAAAAAAAGCCTTTTGTGTGCAATCATGCATATTTGTTCATCATACTTCCACTTAGATGTGTGCACTGTGTAAACATATGTTATATGCTGTCAACACACACAGAGGTAGAGCCCACTATACAATACCTCAATAATAGCAAATGATTATATGACATTTTGAGTGTTTTTTTTATCACCTGCAATGCTGCCGTCAACAGACAAAGCAGATGGATGGATGGCGAATATCTCAGTAATCTTTCTCCTAAGGCTCTGGTCTGGTATGTCTGGTGGTCTGTCGGACGGTAAACTGCCATAACTGCCAAACTACCTAAATATCTTATCAACTACTGGATGCTGTGAACTGAAATGAGTGCATTGGACTTGGTACAGTCCTACAGGAACAGAAAGTGCTCTTGTTAAGGCTGCTGTGTCCCTGCAAGAATAACTGTAATGATTTTAATGATCCCTCCACCTTCCATATAATTTGCCAAAATAATCTAGTTAATGATTAAATCCCTGTAAAGGTAAAGACGATCCCAACAGTATTTAGTGCTAACTAGCAAATGTTAGCATGCTAGCAAAGATAATTGTCCTGCAAAGTTTACAGAGGTGTGTTGTTTTATGAGTAGAGAATAATGATGTTCAACGCTGCAAAAGGTGAATGTAAAAGCTGCATTTGGGTGTTTAGTGTGCTACTGCTATTAATATATATAGAGGATTCTTTGTATATAAGATGTAGTATGTATTTGTCATTAGCCAAGCATTCCATACAGGTCTACAATACTTATGCTTAATTGAATCATGCACTCAATGACGAGTGGTCAGTCCTCTGTAATGCTGCCCACACAATGACGTGCTTACACTTCCTTTACTTCCTCCTCTTGTCTGGGTTTGTGCTGTCGACTGTAACCCGGTATCTCTGCGTTTCTCTTCCTCTCAGCCAGCAGTAGTGGACAGATGTTAGGATCAACCCCCATCAAACATTTACAACCTCCCAGACTCACGGATCATCACACTCACTCCCGGACATCAGAGAGGCTCACCCACTCCACACGTACATACGCATGACTTCCCCCGCTAACTTGGTATTATCTTCAAATTAATAGTTTGATGGAGCTGCGATAGAAGTCTGAGTTGTATAGATATTCCTGTCACTGACTAACTCAATGTTTCAGCAAAAAGGATTCCTACATGCTCCACTATACCTCAGCTTAATGCCATTTGTTTGTTTTATTGAAGATCTGGTGAAGCACTTTCATTAGGACATATTGAATCCATCAGGCTTGTTTCACTGCTGCCTTGAGTCCCCGGGGTCCTGTATCCCAAACAAAAGCAGCAGGACGATACGGAGGAAGGGAGGACAAGGATGATGAGTCAAGGGAGAGAGAGGAGGAGGAGGAGGAGGAGGAGGAGGAGGATGATGACTGTGTTGAGGAGGATGGGAAGAGAGAAACACAGACGATTAGCAGGCGGGGGAGATAGAGGAGGAGTGGTGGAGGTGGAGGAGGAGGAGGCACGGGAGCTAAAATGGATAGCTGCATTGCTGTCATGCTACAATGTCCTTCAAGCTTTCACTGGAACAACAAGCACCCACTGATGATGACGATAACACGCAGCAAACCCCTCAAGCCGGCATGACTTCCGGAACCACGGATGTAAGCTCGGGCACATGTTCAGCATCGGCAGCAGAATGTCCTGCATGCGAAGCTGAACACTGATACTGTTAAAAAAAAAACTTTTCTTCAAATGCGGTCCTTGAAAACGCATGATAAAAAAAAAAAAAAAATCGTCTGTTTCTGCCCCAACAACCCCTCAGACATTTGGTTGCCAAGTCAACCACGGCCGCCACGATGACAACCAGCTATCAGCGGTAGTCAGCTTGTCTTTACTTCTTTTCTATGTTCATCTGAATCACTCGTGCTGCTCTCCTCATTGTGCATTTGTGTTTTGTCTGTGAGGCTCTTGGGATCATCACAATTTGGCACGTTTAAGTCGCTGGTGAGACTCATGCGTTGGAGGAGTCCAAAACAAAGCTAATTAATATTGTTGTTGGTTTTTTTATTCACGGATTAATCGTACACAGAAGCGACTCTAAATGAATGCTCATGTTACTCTATAACCTGTGGATCTGCAAAGAGTTGAATATTGTGATTATGAATCAGTGCTGTGCCATACACACACAAGAAATATACTCATTATTCAAAATGAGCCAGTAGTTCCATCTTGAAGAGCTGTAAATTATTTCTGTGAGACTTGTGTATAGACGCAGTCCACCCGGAATGCCTTTATTCATATGGGCATGTTTGTTAAAGCCTTTTTTATGTGTCAACAGAACACATTTGTACATCAAACAAGGTAAGTCATTCATATTCTTATCATATCTAGCTCGATGTCATTTTAATTCAAAGTGTGTGGGACAGGCCGGCGAGATCAAGGGAAGTGCACACGTGTAAGAACCAGGGAGCAAACGAGGAAGAGAGAAAACCTCTTTGGCATAAGCACTGGATAAGCAACTCTCACTGTAATGAATGGGTGGCATCTCGGAAAACAGCTTTCTGTTATCAGTGCATCCAACTGATCATCGCAGGACAATACAGGTGAGAGCAACAGCGGTTATGGTGGATCACGAGGAGACTGCTTTTGTGGGAGTGTCTGCTGACTTGATTATTTCACAGGATTTTGTTAAGATGTACCCGGGCGAAAAAAATCTGCAATTGAATGCAGCACAACTGGAGCGATGCCTGGCTGAGCTTACTGTGGGATAGTAACACATACTACAGAATGAGGCTGGCTTGAAAATCTAGCACTAAATCAACGAGGATGTGCGTGCAGCACCATGAGTGGAGGTTTTACTCCGAAAATGTCAGACACGCTTGATATGTTGCACACCTAAGATAAATCAGGACGTGTTACCAGCAGTTCTGTTTTTTATTTTAGTAAACAAGGTCAGTGCATGAAGAAATTATTTTTTACGGCTTCTAAATGATTTACGCCGATAAGGAGAGGGTGTGTTTACTCTAAAATCAAAATGTCCTTAAAGATGATTAATTGCCTTAGAGAAAGTTTACTATGCAAGTCATAAAAGGTTTTTCGCTTGGAGTAACACACATTGGTACACGTGCTGGCTGCTGCATAATCTGCCACACAAACAAATAAAAGGATTGCATGGAAGGTTGCACATGCATGATTCTCTGTGTACAGGCCGGACGAGCTGAAGCAGCGCACGGGGAAACAGTAATACCCCAAGTCATGCATAAACTACAGAAAACATTTTCCTGTTCACACATGCATGGATTCACTCACTTCTTGTCAAACCGTGTGCTATAATAAGACGTGTGAGTCATGCTATTTCATTACCCATAATGACTCTTGGCATGCAGTCGTCATCAGAACGATACAATGATAATACGAAGGTCACAATAACACAATAGCCTTGATGCCAGTACGTGCATTTAGGTTCTTTAATTCGAGGTGCCTTATAAAGATATTCCCAACACACACACACACACACACACACACACACACACACACACACACACACACACACACACACACACACACACACACACACACGCACAGACACACACCTTAGCATTCAGAAACTCCAACCCAGCTCCAGTGATGAGTCTGAGAGCTCTACAGTGTTGACAATGCTCGACTCATGCTGCAGTGTGCCTGCAGTCATTGAGATGCATAGCAAGGTCTGAACAAAGTTCTGCCAAGTTGTAGGCCGCTATTTAACCACCAACACACACACACACACACACACACACAGCCATGCGCAGGGAGGGAGAGACAGAGCCAGGATCACGGGAAAAGGCAACACTTCTTCTGTGGTGTAAAATCAGAAAATAGAATTTGTGTTATTGAAATTATCTCAGTGTGTTGGCATGAATGCTGCAGAGGTGCTGTATCGGGACTACTCCCCACTAAGATCAGTAAACATAAAAGCTGCCCGATCTGTGACGTAGTACTCCAGAAGAGTGATTCTTTGAGCTAAATACCGTCACAAAGCCAACACGGTCACAGTGAGATTGTTTCCATGTGTAGCAAGGTGTAATGTCGCCATGTTCCCCATCTTAGATTATACTGTTAGCTCTATAAAGCAATACTCAAATACGCAAAGTTTTCCCCTGCTGCTCCTTTGCAAAGATGAATGGTGCTCCTGCAAGAAGAGCATCATTCAAGGTTCCTGCTGGGGATGACGAAACAATGCAAAAACTATTCAACGGCGCATCCCTTTAAGTGCAGGTTCAGTAGGGCCATGAGAAGCTGTATGAGCTTTGTCAATGTGAGCATGGTACCATGGTTGATATGCATGCATGTGCTTTTTTTCACCTCGAGTTCCATGCAATACATCCACCATTTGGTTGGACTAAAATATAATTACCATGGCTCTGGGGCCATGACAGAAATAGAGAAACGCAGGGTGGTAGATGGCACATGTAATTTATTTGTGGTTCAAACACACAAAGAAATAGCGCTCACGCGGGGAGGCTCCCGCTAAATCAAGCAAATGAGGTCTTTGGCGGACGGGTCTTAGATATACAACTGGAAGACTGGCCAGGTGCTCCCAGTTGTGCTGACGAGCTCCTCCATGGACCTGCAAGACAGGACAAAGGGACAAGCACACACAACACACACACACACACACAGAGCAGGCCCTGCTCGAAACCAAAGGGCCGTCACAGTTACCATGAAATTTGGTTCAGATGCACCAAGCTAGTTAACTCATAACACCTCAAATGCTGTTAAAGCTGCTGTTGAACTCAACAGACGCTCAGTGAAACTACTAATTTAAAGCCAACCCGATGTGGCACCAGCAGAAAGAAAAAGAAAGCGTGCACTTGAACACACGTCTAGCTTAAAAGCAGGTGCATTTCAAACCTACAGCACAAAGCAACAGCGTGATCTGTAATCTGTAAAGAGCATTTTGTGGAACAAAGGTCACAAGGCAGCAGTTTATCTGCATGCGTGGTTGGGGGAAGGGTTGGCACGGTGAAGGGATGATCAGCCAGCCAGCAGAAGGTGATCTAAACTGATCATTCAGCATATTTACGCAGCAACCTTTTCATAGTGTTTGAATAACACTTTAGAATGTACGAATGTTGTTAGTCACCGTACGTGATGTAGAAAATACTTGCCAGAATACCATAGAATTAGTGGGATTATTTAGGATATTCATGATCCCGAGAGGATGGATTCAAATTGTATTTGGAGCCCTTTTCGTATAGTTCCATCATAGGGTCACATTTGCCCCATTACTAACAATACACAAAAAGAAAGGGTCAAGAATCCATGAAATTTCCTGTAGATATTCATGCTTCCTTGATGTAGAGGCTCATTATTTCAAGTGGAATCTAATGTGCAGAGGTCCATGAAATCTCCATGTTCTGAGAAAATACACACACCAACACATGTCAGTGTGTTATTTGTTTAATCCAATTTTTAGCCTACTGATTAAGGAGGCTGATGGTCATTGCTTCCTCTAGCAGGCCCGTAGAAGCTGTTATTTGGATTCGTTGCATTAAAGAAAGTGTTAAGTGCTTTTCACAAGTGCACCTCAGAAAGCCATATTTTGCCCTTGCATCAGTGTGAAGCAGTTAAGTTACTTTTCCTACCGTGGCCATTGGTATTCAGTCGATTTACATTTATCTGCATGCGATCCTCCCAGCAGACTAGAAATCCAACTTTTTTCCTTTTTTAGAGAAAAATGATAGTCACCTGATCCTGCTGTTTATAATTGGGGTCAAGGAGAACTCATCATTTACGAAGAAATATCCTCCTTCTCGTCCCTTTCTCTGCCTCCCCCTCTCCATTTTATCATGTTCTGGAGGGGGGTGTCGTGGCACCCAGAAACAACAGTGACCTTGCTGTGTGTGTATGTGTGTGTGTGTTTGTGTGTTGGTGTGTGTGTGGTCCTATAAAGGCCTCATAGGAGGTGTTTGCTCCACATAGGAACCTGACAGAATGTCTCCCTAATAACTAGACCATAGACGCCACACACACATTCACGCTCGAACACAATGAATACGCAGACACCTGAGGGCAAAAAACAAAGGGAGGAAGAGGAGTGTGTATCAGAGAGAGAACTGCACTGTCACTATACATCCAGTCCCATTTTCTAGAAAGCTCCAGCGTAATTCCTCAATGAAAGAAACTGCTGCATCACTCCCAACATGGACGCCATTTTGTTTCGGATATAGTGCAGCACCGGAGCATCTGTCAGTGTTTACGTGTATGTTTGCATAATGTCTTTTATCTTTGTCACAAACATGCATTTTTTCTGTCACACCCGCTCTTATCTTTTCTGCACTTCAGTTTTTGGTGTCGCGATGCCTCTGATTGCCACGGGTAGCAAAAACAAAACGATGAGATTACCATGACAACATGAGCGAGTGAAGTTGGGGTTATTTCTGAGGCCGCACAGTCTGTGTAGACTAACTTCATGACGCTGATGAATCATCAGGAGAAGCAGGACAAGTGTGTGAGACACTCCCACCCGCCTGCTTATCCAGTTTGCGTTAAGGAGTTTAGTCCTTTTGAATGTAAATAATTTAAGGATGGCATTTTGAGTAGTGTTGTTTTTTATCTGCATGATGACAACATACCATAACACTGACAATGGCATCTTCTCTGTGGTTGTGAAGGAAGGTTACAGCTCTATTTGTTGAAATTCTTCCCACAGATTGTCCAGTAAAGCTTTAACCTTCACAGTCATAAAAAAAACCTTCACACCCCCTATCTGACTGGGTTTATGTCACCTTTCTTCCTCATATTGTTTTCTTAACTTCCTGCTGTCGTATCCTTTACCAGCCTGTTCATCATCACCGTTATCCCAGCCTTTCGCCTTTCTGTTTACTGCAAGTCCTCCATTTTCGCACCCACATCCTCGCCATAGCAACAGAAGCCACCGTGTGACTGCCTGCATATCAAGGAAGGGAAAAAAGGGAGAGGAGAGGAGAGGAGAGGAGAGGAGAGATGAGTTGTTGTAGCATTTGTCAGCTTGGAGAAATGTACTGAGGGGAAACGACAAGCTTTGCTATCCGAAAAGATAAGTAGGTCAGTCCTAATCTGGGGTTGAATTTAGCTTATAAATAAGTAATGAAGTCCGCTTCGCAGTAAAAACACCAACTAGGTGATAAACACTATAAATATTGTCATACACGTTCCAACTATACACGTTCCAACTACTTAGTCAAGTTCAAGAAAAACATTGTTCTTTGTAATTTAAGATAACATTTGCTTGTTACGTGACCTCATAGGAGGCGTCGGTTAAGTTTGTAAGTGACGGAGCATAAAGCGAGTCAACGCTGAGTTTTGGTTTCACACGAGTCACGACCAGCGATCTCTTGAGTGAAGTGACTGTGCTTGTTTGACTTATCCCTCCACCCTGAGCTTTGTCCTTCTTTATACTTGAGCTTCCTCATCGGAAGCTCTTCTCTGACGATTAGTCATACATGAATTACAGCGCGTTACTTTTTGTAGCTATAGATACGGACAGTGAATGAGAAAAGCCTGCACCACGACATTAAAATGGGTTATCACTGTAAAGCATCGCAGTGACAAATGGTCAGTTGGACATGTAGTGATGGAGGCAGATGTAGCCCGAAGAGGCCGGCCATCTGACAGCCGAGATACAGTAGATAGTGAGGACGTAATCAGTAGCAATTTTGTCACCGTGTGTGTGTGTGTGTGTGAAAGAGGGAGAGAGAGGGAGAGAGAGTGGACCTTGTTGGGGAAATGGCCTGGTTGGAGATGCGAGGAGCGTTAGACAGATGGGGCATGTGTTAGGTCACATCTGGTGATGGGTGGAGACGAGAGGACCAAACAAAGGGCAGTTAGGGTTTTTTTCTCCTCATGATATTTAGCAATATTTCTGTACTTTTCAGGAGGGAAACTATTCATCTGTGCACGCGCAGCTTAGTGTTTGGACTAGAGGCAGTAAAAACCACTGGGCGTGCTAAAACAATGCATAACCTATACCAGCACCTCTAAAGCTGAATAATTTATGCAAAGTATCTTGTGTTTTTCCGTAAGCAGAAATCCCCAAACATGCTTCCCTTCTTAGTTACATGTCACTCTCAGACAGAAAGCGCTAACACTTGAACTGTCCCTTCAAATGAAAGTATACAAACTCTTACACTGCAGGGCCTAAGGAAGAGGGACGTGTCCTTTCCCTCCCTCTCTGCCCCCGAGCACTCCATCGTCCATCTGTGCATGGTGCCAACAATGTCTTCTGCTTTTGAGAGTTTTATCTGTCATTTTCTGCTCAAACCGACAGACCAACCCTCACATTTTTATGTTTATATCTATAAATCTATGATGTTTTCAGTAGTGTATATATGTATTTATTTAAATCAATTAATTTGTGTTGCATGTGTCTTATGCACATTGTTGTCCCACCATTACCATGAACGTTTACGGTCATTCTTTGACCCTGATGTCAATGCACACCTTTGTCTATTAACCTGGTTCCATAACATACATCGTTCTACGTAACAACACCTGCCTTTAACCCCGTGGTGATACGTGGGACACGCCTGGGCCGATTGGATCTATATTCCTTTGCCCTAATAAGGTGCCATAAAGCCACCTTTCATTTCTCTGGGAGCTAAAAGGAGATGGACGGAACAAAGACCACAGTGGACCCGGGCAACATCTTCCCTGCTGGCATTCGTCATTAGATCCAACTCTCGCTTTGCAGAGGATCAGACTATTTTGTTATCGACGCTCACATCGACTTTTTGAGGGCCTATGTTGGTCATGTAACATAATATATAGGTTGTGTCCGGGAAGACAAAATGTGCATGACATAACACTGATGGTCACCATAGTCTTCATAGACTCTTTATCAATGGTGTCTGTGCTTTTTAACATGCATTCAAACAACAAGGCAGGGCTCCGACTATCGCTATCTTTCCTCCAACTGCCTGAATACAACGGAAGTGAGAATATGTTGTGTGGATTGACGTCTGATCATTTTTGGTGGCATTGCGAATACTTTTTAGTGGCTGGTTCTATAAGAAAACATGAAGCACAAAGCCTCAACTGGAAGAAAATGAGAGACATTGTTCTGTCTGACAGAAGAACATTCATTTTACGTTGCTAATTACGATATAATGACATCATCACTCCACCATATTGCTGTGTTAATTAATAAAATTGATATAAAATAGAAAAAATAGACATTACATCATATATAGTATACATAGTAGTTGAATGATGTGTCTTAATGCGTGATAATTAATGTTGTTTGTTGGGGGGGAAATTGATCTTATTGCACACTGTAAGTTCTCGTAAGACTCTGTGACCTCTGGTGAACTCTGTGACCTCTTGTTAACTTCATGACTTTTCCTTTACTCAAAAATGAGGCGAGGGGGTGGAGCTCGAAGTGTGCATTCCTTCACAGTTGTGTCCTGCTCCAGCGACTGCAGGATTGTCCTTCCGAGTGGACAGCAGGGCCTCTGTGATGTGTATTAAAGCTTCTCCAAGGGAAAAGAAACACTCTGTCCCTCTTCAGATGAATCGTGTCATGAACTCCTGTCTGTACTTATGGCTCGTGTTCGATGATTTGTGTATTCCTTATGTTAGTCTGTAATAAATGCTTAATCACACACAAGCTTAAGATACTTTTCATTTTTCAGAAGGACATAATCCACTCTTTTCCACATTGTTAACCGGCGTTATCATAGTGATAAGTTAGTAGCAGGACTCTTACAAACAAGTACATCAACACACAGTGAGTTCGTTTTAATGAAAGTAGAAGCTATTTAATGCCAAACATATCTTTGTCCCAAAGATGACCTTTTTTTAATAAGAGATCTGTGGAAGATGTCAGAACATCTGACCTTGAAAACATGGACATGTGTTCCCGACTTTGGAAAAAAAGCTGTGTGACTTGATCAGGACTTTTTTTTACTTGCAATAATTAGTAGTAATAGTAAATGGATGTAGTATCAACTAAAATGGGGAGGCCTAAAATCTGGCAACACTTCACTTTGAAATTATTTTAAAAACAATTTCACAAATCATCCGAAATATTTTCTCTCCTTTTAAACACACATTCGGAAGCTCTGACTCTCTTGGTTCTGCTTCATGAATCGACAGAGAGAGTTTGGACTGGTCCCAGTCGCCCAGCTGGATGTACACATGCACACGCACCGCATCACAGGAGGGGCTGTAATGGGTGATCTGATTCCCCGGGACAATGGGTGACCTCACTGTGTGATTGAACACCAACAGCGATATCTCTGGTTACCGTCGTCGTAGCAACAAACGCTAATGCCGCATGTCCTGCTCTGTGGCGATGACGACTGCCTGGTTTGGACAGTTAATCCCATCCTATCAGCAAAATATCTTCTGTTTTTGGCTTTCCGTTAACTCTCACGACCCCTCATCCTCCTGTCTTTATCGGATTCAAGCCCAACTGTATTTGCCCCCCTCTTCATGGAAAAGTAAGGGCAACAGCAGGGATATGGTCTTATTCAAATATGCTTACGGGTTAAAGAAAACAGAAACTGAACACATCTTTGCTACCTGTGCCAGCGTTCTGATCGCTGGTACCGGTGATGAAGCCAAATCTCTGCCGATTCCTCCCATGGGCTGTGTAGAGAGTCGAGTCATACTTAAAGGCAGATTAGGAGACACTATGCTTTGTATTCTGTAAAATTGCAAAACCGCAAGTCATGCCACTGAAATGTGTATCCAAAGCAGATTAAAGCAGTTAGTTAGAAAAAGAAAATAACACACACACACACACACACACACACACACACACACACACACACACACACACACAATAACCTCCTGTTTCAGGCATTTATTAAGACTTTAAAAAAAGAAAGTATCTACTTGTGACTCGTTTTTTTAATCTCTTCAGTAGCAACCAATTAGCTTCAGGCTAGGTTCCTTTTTTTTCATTGGATCTGTAACTATATTAACGAGATAAACCAATAACTGCAGCACAACAGGACTGTCTGATACCCCCCTAACGGAGAAACGGTGCTTTAGAAAAGTGGTGCCGCACTGCATAAAAACATATTCTACTGTAAAGCAACCAAAGCCAGCACATCTGTCTGGTTCAGCACAGCAGTGCTGTCAACTGGATGGCAGTGATGTCATGTTAAAAGTTGTCATTTAAGCAGCAGAACGGCTTCCATGAGCTACTGAATAGTTGTTGAGAAAAACAACACCGAAGGTCAGGATTAGCGCTGCATGAATATCTTAACCAAATCAATCCTCCTAATGCATGTGGAGATATTTCCACACCCAAGGAGCTTAGCTGCTAGTGTGTCTGCACATTAAAGCAAAATGCATGTATATAAAACACCCCCCCCGTGGCTTTCATTGCTCGCCGTGTCTGTTCTTGCTGCACTCTGTCACCTCAGAGTGGGTTTCATGTGACCTGCTCGACGGTAGACAGCACTGTGTGGTCTGACCGAGCACAGCTGCTGTTTATGATCTCCTGTTGTCAGTGCTGGACCATTAGGACACCATCGAGCTGCACAGGCAAACAACAAAAGGACCACACGCTGGATGTGTGAACACTGGAAGACCAGATTGCCTTAAAAAGGGTGATCATTTAGCATTCTCGTGTTCGTAGCTTGCTGTGCTGCCAAGAAGTAAAAAGGAAAACGTGTAAAAACGGCAGATCAACCTCAGAAATGTGAAACATAGAAAGCACAGTAAAAGAACCCTGATAAGAACAACCACAACGCTTCACAGTAGCCGTTTCACAAATGAAGGGCTCTGTGTGTTATTCTATCGATCAACCTCCTCCTGTCGCTCTCTTCTTATCGTAGGCTATACTGTGACTCAGAGATGTTGTTCTCACAGACCCCTGTGACCTTCCCTCCTCTCCTTTCACTTGCCTCCTCCTCCACTTTTTTCTACTACTTGCCTCCTCCTCTACTTTTTCGTCATCTCTCTGCGTGCACCCCCCCCCCCCCTTTCTCAGAGTCAGACCAGAGCAAAGAGATGAAGCCAATTGTGCTGATTATGCCTATTGAATTCAATCTCTATAGGCAAAAAAAACAGGTACGAAAACATGCTCCTTGGAACATCCATCATAGATAAATTAAGTCATTAAATCCATCCCGGACACTTTCTCAATACAGATTTGTATTATACATCTGTAGACTGTAGCTCCAAACAGAAATAGCCCTGATGCAACCTCTGTGTTAATGTGCTGGAGAGTTTTGAGGTAATCCTGGGTGGCGCCTGCTCACCACACTGCGCTGCAGCGTGCGATTGTGCTTGCAGTCGCGCTCTGGAGGAAGTCATTTGTTTGGGTACGTCGTGTTCTTTGCCTTCCTGAGGTAAAGGGACTGATGGGCTCAACACAATATTTACGGGTTTTAGTCACCGATGAAAAAGTACTTGAAGCTTCAAACTTAAAGTCTTGCAACTGCAATTCCGTTGTCTGAGAAAAGACCAGAGCTTCTCTATTGAATTTGGAAGCACTGTTTCCAAGGCTAATCGTCGTCATCATCAACTTGAACAAAATGTGGTTCATTTAAGATGCAACAACCCTTTCACACTCCTTCCTGTCAGGCAAACAGCATAGAGATAAGTCACACAAACCAGACTCACACAAAGAGGATTGTTGTGTGTCACCAGGCCTCAAGCAGCAGCACATGGTGAGCCCATGTGACCGTATCCATGTGACCATCTCTCTCTCTCTTTCTGCGAGGCACATCTGCAGCGCCACAGGATGGAGCATACAGAACATGTGATGAACACATATGACACACATCCAGTTCTTTAAACAGGCACACGGAGAACACAAACACACTTTTGTGCACCAGTTGTGCACACATCTACACTTGGGCCAGAGACTCGTGTGACTCTGATCGCATAACCAACTCAGTCAAGGTACGTATCGTCCTCTCAAAGAGCCGAGCGTAAAAATGTTTCATCTCCACTCGTCACCTGCCAGGTGTGACATGGAACTTCACAGGCGCGTTAAAAACAAAAGGGAAGAGGCATTGTAGCAAATTGCAGAAATAAATTCCAACCGTGAAACAGGCCTAAAATGGGGGACAGAGTTCTCACGTGCAGCGTGCTGGTGTGAACTGTTGCTATGTTTAGTTGTGTTAACTCATTTGTGAAAGCAGGTACAAAGAATGGTGGATTACCAAAGAAAAAGGAACAAAAGGTCCTAGTTTATTTAATATCTTATAGCAAGGTAGGATATGAAAAGTCTGAGGTGTTGGAAACCCAATAATAGCTTAATTATTTGGGATAATGTCCAATGAACCGATTTTTTGTGATGTTTTCAAGTTTTTAAATCATTTTCTGACATTTATGCCAATCTGGCACATTTTGTATCTATATTATTCAGAGAGAGCCAACGTCATGAGATCACCTCAGGCCAGCCTCTGTTTCACTCTGGAAAGTCTCTTCATCTGCCTTTTAAGAAAAGTGTCTTCCTGGGATAAACTTTAGCTTACTTTACATATTCCAATAGAAAATGGCATCAACCAAAGCCCTTGCTATTTGAAAATGTTAATGTAAAAAGTTTGAACCAAAACTTCAGCCCAAAGCCAAAAATACATGTTTTCATCTTTGGACCTGCAGCGCTATCCATCAATCTGGACTGTTTTTGTGTAGGTGGCAGATTGTTGGAGATATTGCTCATAAATAGGTTTCTATTATGGAACTAGATGGGCCTCTGCTTGTGGTGCTTTAAGCTTTAGTAAAATATCTATTTGGAAAATTACAGAAATGACGACCCGGTCACTCAAGGCGATCTTACGACTTTGCTTTGCGCAGTTTCAATATGGGACTATTTCTTGTCTACCTAATTACACCCGACGTCCGGACGGCCGAAGGGAAGGATGCATACTCATGTCCCTTTACCACCAACAGCTCCTTTGAAGATTCAGCAGCGTGGGTTCTTTCGTTCCAACGTTATCTGCTTCTTCTCTTTCTGCTGCAGACATCGCTGCTCTTTAAATTGCTTTCGACAAGCTCCACACCCTCCACCCTCCACCCTCCGCTCTCCACCCCACCTGTGGGCTCGGTGGGAGTTATACTCATCACTCCCCAGACACCTGATGTCACAACCTCAACACCAAATATCAATGCTGATCGTATCCTTCGTTTGTGTAACATCTATTTCATGAATGAGCTGTTTGTGGTTGTTGTCTGTAATCCGCCAATAAATGTATGTCACTTTAGGGTCGTCATTCGACTCAACAATTCCTGCTGTTTTGATGCTGAGTTTGAAATTTAGGAAAATATGTCCTCATACCTACACAGAGCTACGGTTACATCGAATATCCAAATTGTCTCCAAGCTACTTTATCTTCCACTTATTTCATCTGTCAGTTTTGTTGTTCTATAAATGGGAAAGGCCTTAAGTCAGGAGGCAGCACACAGATACTCTATATGGCATCACGCTGACCACATGACAGGGTGTCGCTCCACAATTGTGCGTCTTTGTGTGATGGCGTGGATGACGCTGTGCTTGAGAGGATCATCTGAGCACTTGAAGAGCCTGTGAAGAATGAAAGAAAGGGATCACTGCTTATCTCAGGACCTCAAGGTCCCCCCCCCTCCTTTCCCCTTTTCTGCCGCTGCCCCTTCCTCCCTCCTCCTCGCTTCTACCGTGACGCGTTACAGTGTGTTTGCATGAGTGGAAGGAAACCGACCCGGAGCTTGTCCTTGAAAACAACGGTAAAGGCTGACGTGTGCTCTGTATGGATAATGTAATTTGCTGCATACGTATGTGGATTAGCAGTTTAGCAGAGGGTGTAGGATGTAGGAAAGGAAAGAAGAGAAAAGGAAAGCAGATGAAGGATGACAGGAAAATGGCAGGATGGACGAGGGAGCTGCAGCTCCGGCCATGTGTTCTGGCCAGCGAGACTTAATTGGGTGAGACGGCTCACTTCCGGTAATTCAGCTGATGAGGCCGTTTCACTCTCAGGACTGCTGGCTGGACACAAACAAACTCGCCAGCAGGGCAGCAGGGCAGCGGAGATGAAGATGTGGGAGCAGAGAGAGGGGGGGTGGGGGTGCACAGTGTTGTGTTAAACATGTCGACCCACTATCAGCCCCCCTCTACACACACCACCACCACAGCAAGTGAGACAAAGTGCTGATAGTGCTGTTCCCATTCCAGGGTTGGTGAAGACACACGCATGGCTGGCTGGAGCTGTGAAGATAATGTGGAATGCTCGGCAGTAGACAGTCCTACCAGTGGTGCATATAGGAATGTCGTCTGACCCTGTCGGGGCTACGTTTTGTTTTTTAAGACTAACACAGCTCTTTCAACGTGATTCCATTTATCTAATCTAGTATGTGGCCCGCAAATCCAGCCCAACGTATCCACCGTGCTACCGAAATCAGCTCAGCTCCCTGCAGCCCGGCCTCGAACCACACCGAATCCAGCCATCAGCAGCAGTATGCAGGCGGATCGTAGAGCAATGCGTTCCAGTGAAGGCAGCCCTGTGCTTCTCACCCCTCCCCTCCCCTCCCTTACCCTCCCCTCCTCCCCTCGAGGCTCTCCCAATCCCTGCCTCATTCTCAGCCATGCTGCCGCATGTGCATGTGGGCCATAAATAGCATCAGCCAGGCAGCGGAGTGAGATCTGTAGATGAGAGAGGCGAGGCCGTAAGATTACACCTTCTACCGCAGTCTCCTGTGCAGCCACAATCTACTCGGATTATGCAGCGGGATTAAGAGCAAATTAAGGGAAAGAGTGAAGATGTCGTAGGATAGGAGGGTAGTGCAGAGGAAAAAATCAGATCGTTTCTGGGACTGGTTTTATGGTGAGGTTTCCCAAGCTTCTCGATAGATATTACACTGATATTTCATCATTGCACACTACAGTGGATTGGATTTCGGTCCTTCAATCAATCAATTTTCATACTTGAGCATGAAACGTCCCTGGTATTAGTTGGAAAGCAATAATCTGCCTCTGTCTGAAAGCCACATTGGACTGATTTATTAAGCGTGAAAGAAAGGGGGAGAATGCATAGGAGGATTGGCAGAGGAAGGTGTGTCTGCTTTAACGCTGCTGTTCTTAAGCTCATGATGAAGGTCTGTGTGCATCCAGCTTTGAGCAGTGCTCTTTGTTGTAGCTGGGCAGGATACATTGTTGCTGCCTTATATCTTTCTAAAGAGACAAATGCCCTATTAGAATTAGGGTTAGATTGAATTGAACGAATGAAAAAGACAAAGAGTAAGATCACTACAGTCACGCTGCAGTGGCTGGTAAAGTGCTGACATCTGCATGCTAACATGCTCACAAGGAAAATTCCATAATACAGATGTTCAGCAGGTTTGATGTTTACCACGTTTACCATCTTATCTTAACAGAATCAGAACAGTTTCTGATTTAGTACGAAACACTGAGTCTGATGGGAATGTCTATAGTGCTGCAGGTTGTAGAGAAGTATGGCACTTAACACTGTACGCTCTCATGTTAAACACTATCCGAATACAAAAAACAAACTTTCTCCTACTTCATTTTCCCGCGTCTGTTAAAAAAACTGATTGTTCCCAAGTCTTCATATCAAATTAAATGTCACACAGAAGCTACATTTCTCACAACGACCTGAACGTAGATGGATCTCTGCGGTACGATGACGGTGTTCCGCGGATACAAATATTACTGGACAAAATTGTGCAAATTTAGCTGATCAAGCTAAAACGAGCGAGCTGTTGGTCCTGACCCACAAAAAGGTCTCCAAATGATCTCAAGCCACGGGATTCATTTGAACCATGAATGTCTGCACAAAATTGCACAGGAATACTTCCAATAGGTGTCGTAATATTTTAATATATTTTAGAGCTAGTGTGGGACTGGCACTAAAATATTATTAAAAGTGGCATATTATTTTCTCTCTCAATAGTGTTTTCTCACTCGGCAGTAATACAACGACTAGGAAGAAATACTGCAATCTGAAATATTTACAGTAGCTTCAATCTTTATTGTAGCTCTACAAATAAACAGTGACACAATATTCACACAATTAGATATTTCTGTCTAGAATCAGTCTTGGTCTTTACATTTTTTAATCTGTATCATCAGCCATTTGAGTCGCTCTTTTTCTTACTTAACCTTAATCTCCTCCATTGGGACTTTTCTGACTCATTGCCTTCATGTTTGACAGTCTAACCGAAATAATAGTGCGTGGTTAATGACATGAGAGTCAAAGCAATCGGATGCTTGACACATTTAGAGATTGTATTCAATATCCCATACGTCATTCCAGATTAAATGTGTCAACATTTAATATAATAAACACAACTGTCACAGACGTCTTGGGGCAGAATCTGTCACTTAAGCCCAATCGATGTCAAGTAATGAAACAATGGACGATACCACCACACGGCCATTGTGTCATAGTAATTACAATGAAGAACAGCTCAATTAACTGGTAGGCGAAAGGGAGCAGTTTGGAAGTATCGGAATCAGAATCAGCGTTATTTTCCATGTACGCGTGTGCATTACAATTGCTCTCAATGTACATGCATTGTGCATTGGCTTTATTGATAGAAAGTTAAGGGCGTGCACTCGAGATTTCCCAACGTTTTTCCACATGTCATCTGTAATGCTCCAGCACTAATTTAATTTGATAATGACATCATATGTAATGTATTTAGAAATCAATTGATTTATTAATATTGTCTTGTCTCATTCTCACTTTGAGTTCGGATATACTGGAAATGAAAACGACAAGGACGGGTACAACAGCGGAGGTCAGTGAATCAACCCGTTTGAAGTCAGACGAGGCCAAATACAAAATTGGCAAACGTGGCAAAGAGAACCACGGCAGCAAAATTATGTTATTGACGCATCTATTGCGCATCATTGGGAAAGAGTGTAAAATCTAGATCGCCAGGCAAAAGACAACGGCGGCATTGTCTGATGAGGTCTTTGAACCCTTTGCCTGCATTCACGTCTTTTGGAGAATTCAATCATTCAGCCCACAATGTTTGCTGCAACAAGATGGTGGATGTAAACTAATACGGCATCCATCTCATGAGAGTCATTAGCTCCAGTGAATGCTCTGCATGGGTGTAGAGGGAATATAGGGCTTTATTACACGAGTAAGAGATGCTATTATCATGCAAATACTGTTTCCTCACAACGTTTGCATATTCAAAGTGTCCCATGTGTACACCTCGGCTGCCCCCCCCCCCAGATCACCTTAGTTCATTGCTGCACATTTATTACAAATACTACAACACACGTTGACGTACAGTAGATAGTTCACAGTCACCATATTTCTCTCGTTACTCAACTGTCCAATACTATTGGTGAATGAACCAAATGCCTAAGAAATACTTCTGCCTCAGCTGTATTTTGTTTTCAGGGCCAATGAGCAAATTTGAGTTTGCTAAACTACAGTGAAGGAATATTTATACCCACTAAAGAAAAATATGTGGTCGTTGTCTTTGTGAGGATGTTTGCATGTGGATGTATTGCTGTGTCTAACTACAGAATCACAAAGCCGCTAACTTATAAATAGGTATTTACTACTTAAGTCGAACTATGAACATCGTCTTTGTTCACAATTGTATTTATTTTCAAAAGTTGCTTGTCGAGAGCAATCTATGTAGAGAAGCAAAACATCTTATACTGTACGTCACAGTGTGAATTATGTATGTTAACTACACAATTTTTACACACAAGTGTGTTTTTTTATGTCTCATTTTACCAAAACGTTTTGAAACCTGTGAAGTTAAATGATTTAACCAAAAACTTAACTATCAGGTCGTGATGTCTCATCTATGTAAATGTCACAGCAAAAATAAAAAGAATCTACCATGAATCAAGTATTGAAAATGT
The DNA here is from genome assembly GCF_964276395.1 of Gasterosteus aculeatus. Taxonomy (NCBI): domain Eukaryota; kingdom Metazoa; phylum Chordata; class Actinopteri; order Perciformes; family Gasterosteidae; genus Gasterosteus; species Gasterosteus aculeatus. The sequence goes on from NC_135694.1 coordinate 22,021,981, forward strand.
TTTCTTTTCTGTCAATCCAGTTAAATTCTGTAAAATGATTTCACCCTGTTGCCAACCAGATCTTTGCGAATGAAATTGGAAGGCAGTGACATACACAACCATGTAGCATAAAAACAAATCGGAAGACAAACTTCTGAACCAGATCATCATTCAAACTCTGAACACGTTGCACACTCAAAGGATTCCTTTCACACAGGTTTTGACATGCACTGCAGTAGAAATAGATTTTTGTGATATCTAGGCTTCCCAGACTAGCAACATGTCAGACAGAAGCTATGTGACAGAGGAGGGGGACACATAAGTGGACACAGCGGGAGTTTGTCAGGCGCTCCGAGGAAGGGAGCGAAGGGAACGGAGCAAAGAGGGATCCTGACGCTTAAGGAAGCAGAAAGAAATCACAGGGAGGGAAGGAAGGCAACATATTGGTCTCCGCTCATTACATTGTCACCGTGAGCGCCCAATCTGGGACCAGTTGGCATAAATACAGCCTGATCCCGCCATGAGTGCGTGTGTGTTTGCTTATGTGCGAGTGGAGGCTAAATGACTCTGTCCTATAAAACTAGGCCAGGGCAGCATCTCTCTGGGGAAAATAGGCAGAGCTTAGGTTTGGATTCATATAAGGCCGAGGATTACTGTAATATAAAGCCACAGGGTCGGGCGGTGGAGCGCGTGTTTGCATCCGTCTCCCTGTGTGCGGCCACGGGTCTGTCGCACACGTGCGTGGATGGGTGATTGCTCATGTGTGCTTTTTTGACCATGCTGGTACATATGTGCAGGCGCAGTGTATCCTACAGAACTGCTTGCTGATGGGTGGGCCACGCTGATGCATATGTGTGTGTGTGTGTGTGTGTGTGTGTGTCAGAGCATCGTGCTGTTGCTGAGGAAGCCTGCCATTTGTTTGCCCTTGGCCCGCAGAGGACGATCGGCTGCCAAGGACCGGCTCAGCGGAATGGTGAAAAGAGGCATGGAGGAGTAGTGGACGGGATGGGAATGAGGACGAGACGGACGAGGGGACATTTGTTTTATGAGGTGAACTGCAGATAAAGATTAATTTCACCTAAATTACAAAATACTTCTTAATTTATCTCTAATGGCAAATCAACTAATCCCGTTTGGTTTCATGTGGAAGAAATTAAATGAAAAATGTTATTTCTCCCAAACAAACCAACAATGCTCATCTATATCGTGTGTGTGGAGTGAAGACAAAATCTCATATATTCCAATTACATCAAAACGATCTGTATGACAGATAAAAACAGAGGTATGTGAAAAATAATTGTTTAGAAATCTAACTAAAGTCTGTTAAATAATAATGATCAAATAAATAACTGGAGAAGATTTGAAGCTATTGTAATGTGCTCAGACACCAAATAATGAAATTCTTAGTTTGTTGTCTTTGGGCTGTCATAGATATTAAATATTATAAATATTTCAGAAGAAAAACACTGAAAAGAAGACGAGAGAAAAGTAAGGAGGGGAAGAGTGAGATCAGAGACAGCGTTGAAATAAAAGAAGGAAAGGAAACAGGAAATGACAAAGGGAAGGGAATAGGATGCAACACACACTGTGGCAGAGACCATGATCACTTATTCATTCAGACCTATAGAGAGAGCTGGGAGGATCAGGTTGCCTTACACACACACACACACACACACACACACACACACACACACAGGCAGTGAATCCCACAGGCCAAGCCCGCCAGCTCAATTGAATTACTGTTATCGTACACCCAGGACTGAGACTGGGACCCTGTCTGACCACACCCTCTCTGTTTGCCCTGCACTGGGACACATACACACACACACACACACACACACACACACACACACACACACACACACACACACACACACACACACACACACACACACACACACACACACACATGGCCACATACCAGCATCATATAGACTCCTCACTCACACAGGCTCCATCCACATCACTACTGAAATGACCCACCACAGGCACGGCCCCATTATAGCCATCATTTAAAGTCAATATTGATTATTGCTCCGGATCTGGCTCAATGTTTAAAGCACATTCGGACACACATATGAAGACAAAAATAGATATTCTGGTGGATGTATTCAAATGCATCCTGCATAAAGACGCATATACACGGATGTACACACAAGCTCACAGAGCACACGCTTACACATAAGATGTTAGACCTCATTGTATTGATTTATAATGGGAATGGATATCCCTCCTCTAGATTACACGGCTCTGTCTGCGCTCTCCCGTCTGTTCTTTATGTTTTACATTCTGATGCATGATGTTACATTGTTCAAACTGAACAGAAAAGAGCAGATGAATAGACTGATGAATGGATGAATGGTGAAGATCAATGAGAAAAAACCCCAAACGAAAGCCCCACTAAACAGACGCAGGGCAAAACCTCCAATGAATGGGCAATTAAAGCCGAGCCAGAGAGGCTGAATTGGTGTTGCTGGTGTTGGAAATAATTAATATGATCCGCAACTGCAAGCCATGTCATTATATGTATGTTTATTTGAAGCGTTTTAAAATGTTTAAGTGTTACGTTAAAGACGTCATACACTTTCAAACCATTTGCATGATAGTAATGATCGTTCTTTAATTATTTAAGATGCCACTGCCAAGTTGAGTGAAATAAACACGACACGGAGTGTATTAAAAATGATCCGGCTGCATGAGAAGCATATCGATCAATCATGAAACCCTCATAGCCCAGAAGAGAGGAGGAACAAATGAGGCAAGAGTGGAATCAACACCGGCAGTGAGCACAGTGAGCACAGGGAAAGGAGAAGGGCCATGGAGGCCACAGCTCCAAGCAGAACCTCAACGTAAACCCAACACTGATAGAGAGAATGTCGTCACATCAGACCAACAGTACCCAGAGAATTGTCAAGCCCACAGAGAGCAGGAAGCACTGAAGGGAAAGTGAGAAGTTGCGCAGTAAAAATGGACGCAATGAAAACAAAAATTGAAGTTGCCAAAAGACGATCTGACAAATTGCTACAGCACATCGAAGGATTGAAGACAAAACATTCCAAAAGGCAAAATCTATTACCAAAGATAATAGAACAAGGATTGCAGAGAAATTCACCACACATAGAAAAGGCAGAGTTGTTGACTACCCGAAACCGCTACTAAAAAAACAAGCAAACATCAGAGGCGGGTGGAAGTTAAATAATTTACTGAGCTCTATTATTCTGAAATGCAAAACTCCCACTGGTTTTCTTACCGACAGTTTATCCGATTTTGCCCTTTTTTTGTAACACAGCCGAACGTGTCAGGCAGGAACACATGTGCTTGTTTAATGTGTGATAACATTTCTAAGCCGTTGTCCTCACTTGTGTGCAGTCCAGAGACGTGACGCTCGTATGGAGTGTGTGCAGAATGCTGCTGCAATGAGGTAAAGGTTACAACACCCCGACTTTGTCTTGATTGATGGATTAAAAAACACAGTGTTAGAGGAGCAGAAGAAGAAGTAAAAAGTGACACTACAGCAGATCATTTCCAGAAATTTCTCCTTGAATAATTATACAATATATATTTTAAGAATATATGTGTGGTTACACATATTACACATAAAACGTGTAACAATGTGTCTTTTGCACAATAAAACACAATAAAAATGGGGAGCAAATTGAGATCAACAACAAAAGTGAAATGAAGATGGAGGATCATGGAATCTACCAGCGTTCAGTGTAAATGGAGGAATCGGGGGGCAGCATTGTGGTGGTATGTGTACCAATTTTCCATAAGTCGCTGCCAGAGACGAGAGAGCCTGGCCAAGAACCAACTGTGCCATGTAAATGTAGGCTGGTGGCCTGCTTACTGTGATGGAGGATGGAGGTGGCAGAGAGTGAGGGAGAGCAGAGACGAAGAGAGACGGAGGGATGAAAGACTGGAGGGAAAAAAAGGAAGAAAGAGGGAGAGAAAAATATGGTAGTAGAGGAAGACAGAGGGAAGGAAGAGGGAGAGATTTAGAGGGCTGATGTTGCTGCCATGGTAACTGGCGTCACCTTGGAGAGGAGCAGAACAGAACCGCTCAGGGGAAAGACCCAGTGCAGACACACACACACATTCTGACGAAACTCATCCAACTATCACTTATTCATTTATGTTTAATCAACACAGCCCTATTTTTGAAGAACAAGTCTTCGTTGAATACCTGCATTTCTGCTGCATTCCATCTACAGTAGGTTGAGTGCAGTGCATGAAGTGATGCCCTGCTGGCCATTGATGTTTAATTGATAGGTTTGAGCCAGGGCAATGTCTTATAGATGCCCTTGCCTTCCCCGTCTCTCTTCATCGACTGCTCTTTTGTGCACTATACAAAATCACAAAGCCCTCTGTCTACTTCTGCTTCATATGGATTTTACACTCTCGACCCATTTATTTCTGAAAAAAAAAGAGAAAAGAAAAGAGCTTGTTTGTAACAATGAAGCTAAGTGCAGTACCTGCGCTTGATAAGCCTTAGCATGCAAACTGTTTGCCATACTGTACGCATTGCTAGCTATCTGAATATGCATACTGCATATCCCCTGCTGCGGCTATGAGGAGCTCCCATCCCCCCACATTTTATCCAGAGTGAGTCTGTTCTGCATATATACATGGAAGGTTTCCCCCGTTCTGTAACGTTATCCGCCATTCAATTAATTTTACGGGCATACAATTATATGTCTGCCTTCTATTAACTAAGTGTCATATTTCTCTCTTCCCTTCTGATTGTGATGCTGTTTGTGGGAGACGATGATCGGTCTCAGTGATGGGAAAGCCACTTTAGTCAATGTAATGCAGTGTGCTATCCTGTCATGCATCATATAATGCATCTGTACTCTGAAGTGTCGGTGGAAAACAAAAGGCATCCATGCTCAGCATGTGGGGCAGCAACTAATTAGGATTTTCTTTATGAATTCATATTTATGACAATCAGTCAATTGGTTTTAGATAACAATGAAGAAATGCGCATTATAGCTTTCTCAGAGCTCAAATGTATGTCTACTGATTGCTTTTTTTTTTGCCAAACCAATGGTTCAGAATACAAAAGTATATTACTGATGATACAACAAGAGAAAATCCAAATCACATTTCACAAGCTTGAACCATTGATTATTGTGATTTTTTTTTCTTAATACTTAAAATGCAGAATGTTTTTTCTTCAAATTAACCAAATTATGAAATCAACTATTGTTTGAGCACTAAATCTATCATATAACACATGTTGTCGAAGCTCTGTGAGTACATGCTGTAAACGTACATCCATGTCCTCTGTATGTTGCAGTAGTTTCGAATTCCTTGCAGATGCCATCTAGCTATTTATAGCACCCCGTGTGCCAGAGAAGTGTTCAAACAGATGTGACGGGTGTAACAAGGACATGTAGCAAGTAGGGAAGATGACGACAGTGATGCTTCAGGACAGGCCTGAAATTTACGTCTGTTATATGTGGAGACGGGGCCGGATGAAAACAGGACACAGAACACGATTACAATCAGCCGTGTGCTGCTCTACTGAATGCTACGGTCAGTGTGCTAACATACTTAACCGTGACGAGGCCATGAAGCGGATGTTTAACAGTTTTGCTTCCTTCACTTCACCGGACTTCACCGTCCAAATGTAACTGGTTAGCACGCCGGTTAACGCTAAACACAAACCGCAGTAGAGGTTGACTGAAATATCTTTGACGCTAATCACAGTTCGGATAAACCGGTACAATCATTGTCTGATCCCAGGGTTGTTGGGGTAGGCAATTTTAAAACAATAAAAAAAAGAAGTCAACCTCATGTGGCACTACACTGAAAGTCAGGGGATGTCCCCAGTCAGTAGGATTATAAAATGTCCCGATAATCCGTCTAATACTGCAGCTTTAGAGATATTTCTATTTCTGTCTAATCAGGTTGATACAACATGCAAGCTCATAGGTCCACGTCCAAAAAACATGTTCACTAAATCTCTGTTGTAATTTTGTCAGCCTGTACTCACTTTGTGCAGCACATCTGAAAACAGCAACGCCAGGCTTGGACTGGCCACAGGGAATACAGGTGATTATCCAAGTATCCACCGTGGGAAGGTGCCAAATGATTTGTTGTTTCTTGGGGAATATGGGCGGCTCAGATTTGTACTTTTCCTTAATTGGGTTGAGATGGCAAACAAGAGCTGTTTTTTATCGCAAGCACATAATACGTTTTTCATAAGTGGGAGTCACTTCACCCTTTAATTGGATTCCTGATTCCTGTGGTCCGTAATGTGACGGCCCGAGCTACACAGGATATCGTCTTAAATGTGATAATACAAAGTCTGCATGTTTTAAGGAAAGTAATGACCCTCTTATAGGTGTCTACGCACCTCTGCTGCAGTGTTGATTCTGGTAAGGGATTAAAAAGGAACATACACAAAGGTGACCATAATTTTTGGTTAAATGCAAACCTCATAACTCCACTTATGTATTGCTTGCAGGCTCCAGAAAACTCCTCAATCTCTCCAGATTAAGAACTCTTTCATTATACCCGTTCAAAATGTTATTCTTTAATGCCAGAAATGTTGTATCGTTAAGAAAAATAATCCTGTCTGTTCCACATAGATCCTTTAGAAAATGCATTTTGGACATAAGAGGTTTATATATCATCATACAGTTTACTGCACGGCTACTGCATATCCAATGTCAGTTCTTACTCTCTCATGTCTGTCCACTTACTGCAATTTAGCACAGTTTTGCTGAGGAAACATGCACTATTTGTATCAGTTTGGGATTTGAAATTGTGGGTATAACCTATAAAATGTGCACAATATCCCCCTTCCTTCTGATTTTTTGAAGGTACATTTTATATAACAAAGAAAATGTGTACAAATGCACTTATAAACTTGTAAGTCACCTCGTGCACCTGATATTCTCCCTTTTGTAGGGATGCAGAAAATGTTTGCAATTTGTAAAGGCTGTGAAGTAGCAAATGAACAGTAGAGACCGCCAGGATGGGAAAATAAGTGAAAGGTGCATTTGAGGGGAGGAGAGTAGGAGGGAAAAGTTAAAAAAAAACGAGGGGGAAGCAGGGTGAGGTCAACAGAAGGAGAAGCAGATGCTTGTGCCGCGGATGCCTGTGTGTGAATAATTATCCTGATGAGAATCACAGAGAGCGACACGAAATACGGGGGATTTGTGGAATACCAGGCGACGCGGGAAAAATAAAAGGGGACAAAGGAGGATTACGTTTCATATAAACATATTGTGGTGGAGGGTGTGTTCATCCTTCATCTGTCTTTGGTTTTCACCATCCTCGTCATACATGGCGTGAGAAAGTGGAGCCTCCCTCTCATCTTTTAAAGATGCATGAAGCAGCAGCTTCAGCAGAGTCAGGCAATCAGACCGTAGAGAAGATAAAGACAGAAGCACTGAGAAATATCGACTCTTTAAAAACACATAAAGCTCCTCATAGATAAATATATAAGTGCATGATCTTTTTTTTTTTTTGTTTGGTCTCCCTCTTGCCTGATTAAATTTAACAGCCCAATATGTGTCACTGAGTGCAGCTGCTATTTGCACCACTGTGTGCCTCCTAACATCAGTAGCAGACTCCTTTTCGAGATTCCTCCCAGCACAGTTGGATGGCAGTACGTCAAAAATGGAATCAACACCAGTCTCTTTCCTCACGCACTGTTGAAAAAGCCTGATCTGTGTCTCTCGGCAATCCACTACTCTCCCTGAGATTAAAAGACAGCCCCTGTCAAGTTTTACACACGCAGTCAAGAAGAACCATTAATTCAAACGTCACTCTTTAAAAAGTACGCCATCGCCCTCTTGGTTTAAGATGTTAGCATCATAACATTGGCTGATTCTCTGGTTTAGGCTGGAATAGGTCGTATTATTGGACCTATTTTGACCTAATGGTGGTGCTCAATAAAACATAGAAATTCCCCTGAAGGGGTTTTGAATGTGTGTCCCAAAGTGTGCAGCAATCCGTGTAGCAGACATTTCCCCCAAGGCCACAGGGAAAATTCAGAGGGATCACTAAAGTCATCTGGATACACACAACCACCATGAATATGTGAGAGAAACGTTATAATAATACAGGAAGTAAATGTTGAGTTACTTCAAATACCTTTATACTATTGTTTGACATATGAAAATGCTGTTTTTTTTTCAGTCCTTCAGTTGATTCCTACTGATTCTTTTCAGAAGCAGAGGAGACCTCTGAAGATTCACAAATTGACAATCAATTGTGGGAAATTTATGTAAAATGTCCTACACAGGATTTCCATATATGAAATTGCTTCTCCATCTTCTCTAACTTCTGATTAAAGTCCTAAATAATAATACTTTCCTTTTTTCATCAACTGGCCAATCAGTGGTCAATATAGCTTTTTGATTAGCAATTATAGCTCATACAAGTGCTTCTCTATAAATAAAAAGAATTGGAGGGTGGCTGATGTAGAAATCACTCCCTTTCTCTGTTCCCTCTCTTCCGCCTAACACCGCTGATTTGTAGGTCATGTGTGAGTTTTAGAAACAAGCCGAGAGAGTGAGCGAGAAAAAGACTTTTACCCTCTAGTGGTGAGCCTGGGGAAATGACTGTCAAATGCATTTAGGAAAAATACATAAATGTCCAATTATCCCTGTTCAGTTGTGCATGGAGCCAGTGACCCAGTTGGAAATCAGTTTTAGATTTCCAAATTCCATATTTGATTCACCAGCAATCCGTATGCAGTTACTGAAGAATGAGAGGCTTATGCTGTACATGCATGTCAAAGTTCTATTTTTCAGAAGCAACAACCTCCCACTCAGATGTCATTCTTCCACAACTCCTTCAGAATAAAAGTGGTGGAATGAATCAGATTAAGCTGCAAAAAATGCACTACATTTTAGTATAACATGTACATTCCTATTAGCAGTAATACATTAGATATCTCTAAAGGAGTTTTAACATGCTTTAAAAATGTTCCCCAACCATGAATTTCCAATATTAAGGACCTCGCTGTGCAGTTAGTTACTCGTGCCATAAATTATGAAACATAAAAATGTTTAATAATCTGGCATACGGTCTTGGTAACTGTGTGAATAGATACATTATTTACATTTGAGGATTAATAATGAATCGTTTTGCAAATTGACATGATGCTTGGTAAACCATCATGTGTATGTCAAAGGTCAACTGGTGAGACACATTACCATCCACGTAATTAGGCACAGAAGCCACTATGTTTTCTAAAATAAATCTGTAAATTATCACACTGCAAACAGGGTAAATATTC